>NC_050443.1:67025634-67337301 GCF_903995425.1 Onychomys torridus | reverse complement strand
TAGGAAAGAGGCATGTTCAGATTCGGACACATTTTGAAATTAGAAAAACCATAACTAGTTGATTGGCTATATCTTCATCAGATATCAGACACCTTGTTAAGTTCCTGGTTCATTTCCCATGTGTCAAGTGGGATATAAGTGAAGACTCTCTAAAGCCAGTATGGTATCTTATTCAGTATGGTGCAAATATTGACTCAACTCATCCAAATCATTGACCAATGAGATATATACTATTTTTATGCTAGAAAAATAAATTAGTTTCTCTACTCTTTCACAGCAACGAGGCAGCAGAAAAAGTGTTTAAAACTAGGCCGTCTATCTGGGTTTCATCCCAGTGAGAAGGATGTTCTATGGCTTTTGAAATCTAAATGCAATGAAACCCTCAGAGACTTCCTGAAGAATATCAGTCTTAAAGATAAAAACTGATACAATTCTGTCTTTCATTCAACTTACCATATTCTTCTACATTCCTTTAATGCATTTATTTCCTTCTATTACAACTCCTATTACAGGATTTTGAAGTGTTAAAGTGTCTCAATTATTTGAGTATTTTTGTATTTAAATTTCTGGATTCAAAATCACAGTGAGAAACTTAAAAGACAACAAAATGAAAAAACCTCTCTTTTGCCCCTAGATATTCAGTAATTTTTCCAGGCAGAATTTTCTATAATTAAAAGGAATAAACAATATTCTTGTTTATAGTTTCTCCAAGACTTTCTTTTTTTATTATATTTGTGTTTTAATTTTACATAACAGCCATGGGTTCCCCTGTCCTTGTGCCCCCACCCCCACCTTGCCACCAAGCCCCTCTCCCCCATTTCCATCTCCTCCATGGCAAAGACTCCGCTGGGGATTCAGCTCAACTTGGTAGATTCAGTACAGGCAGGTCCAGTCCCCACCTTCCAGGCTGAGCAAAGTGTCTCCACATATGCCCCAGGTTCCAAACAGCCAGCGCATTCATTAAGGAAGGGTCTGGTTCCCACTGCCTGGGTGCCTCCCAAACAGTTCAAGATATTCAATTGTCTCACTTATCAAGAGGCCTGATCCAGTTGGGGGCTCCACAGTTTTTGGTTGATAATTCATGTGTTTCCTTTAGTTTGGCCCTGTGCATTTTCCAATTTTGGTCTCAACAATTCTCACTCATACAATCCCTCCTCTCTCTCGACAATTGGACTCCTGGAGCTCCACCTGGGGCCTGGCTGAGGATCTCTGCATCCACTTCCTATCAGTTACTGGATGAGAGTTCCAGCACAACCATTAGGGTGCTTGGCCATCTGATCACCAGACTAGGTCAGATCCGGCTTTATCTTGACCATTGCCAGTAGTCTACAGTGGAGGTATCTTTGTGGATTTCTGGGGACCTCTCTAACATTTTACTTCTTCCTGTTCTCATGTGGTCTTCATTTATCATGGTCTGTTATTCCTTGTTCTCCCTTTCTGTTCTTGATCCAGCTGGGATCTCCTGCTCCCCTAAACTTTCTTTCCCTTGAAACTTGCCCTTCAGTACCCCCACTCTCTTCCAGGTTGTTCATTTAGATCTCATCCATTTCTCTGTCATTGGGTGATCCCTGTGTCTTTCTTAGGGTCCTGTATTCTAGGTAGCCTCCCTAGAGTTGTGAGTAGCAGTCTAGTCATCTTTGTTTTATATCTAGTATCCTCCTATGAGTGAGTACATACCATTTGTCTTTCTGAATATAGGTTACCTCACTCAGGATGATTTTTTCTAGATCCATCAATTTGCCTGCAAACCTCATGATGTTATTGTTTTTCTCTGCTGAGTAGTACTTCATTTTCTTTATCCATTCAGTTGAAGGGCATCTAGGTTGTTTCCAGGTACTGGCTATTACAAACAATGCTGATATTAACATAGCTGAGCAAATGCCCTTGTGGTATGATTGAGCATTCCTTGGGTATATGCACAAGAGTGGTATAGCTGGGTCTTGGGGGAGGTGGATTCCCAGTTTTCTAAGGAAGCACCATATTGATTTCCAAAGTGGCTGTACAAGCTTGCATTCCCATAGGCAGTGGAGGAGAGTTCCCCTTGCTCCACATCCTCTCCAGCATAAGCTGTCTTCAGTGTTTTTGATCTTAGCCATTCTGACATCCCCCTTTAAAATAGCCACAAAAGATATAAAATACCTTGGGGTACCTCTAACTAAGCAAGTGAAGTACCTATATGATAAAACTTTAAGTCCCCGCAAAAAGAAATTGAAGAAGATGTCAGAAAATGGAAAGGTCTCCCATGCTCATGGATAGGCAGGATTAACATAGTAAAAATGGCAGTCTTATCAAAAGCTATCTATAGATTCAATGCAATCTCTATAAAAATACCAACACAATTCTTCACAGACCTGGAAAGAATAATACTCAACTTCATATGGAAAAACAAAAAACCCAGGATAGCCAAAACAATCCTGTACAATAAAACAACCTCTGGAGGCATCACGATCCCTGATCTCAAGCTCTACTATAGAGCTACAATAATAAAAACAGCTTGGTACTAGCATAAAATCTGACATGCGGACCAAGGGAATCAAATTGAAGACGCTGACATTAACCCAAACACCTATGAACATATAATTTTTGACAAAGAAGCCAAAACTGTACAATGGAAAAAAGAAAGCATCTTCAACAAATGATGCATAACTAGATGTCAACATGTAAAAGGCTGCAAATAGATCCATATCTGTCACCATGCATAAAACATAAGTCCAAGTGGATCAAAGACCTCAACATAAATCCAGTTACTCTGAACTACATAGAAGAGAAAGTAGGAAGTAGTCTTGAATGCATTGGCATAGGAGATGAAAATATAACACCAGTAGCACAGACACTGAGAGAAACAATCAATCAATGGGACCTCTTAAAACTGAGAAGCTTTTGTAGAGCAAAGGACACAGTCAACAAGACAAAGTGACAGCCTACAGAATGGGAAAAGGTCTTCACCAACCCCACATCTCACAGAGGGCTGATATCCAGAATATATAAAGAACTCAAGAAATTAGACATCAAAATGCCCAATAGTCCAATTAAGAAATGGGATATAGAACTAAACAGACAATTCTCAACAGAGGAAGCTAAAATGGCTGAAAGACATTTAAGGAATTGCTCTACTTTATTAGTTTCACTCATAAATTAGCATATAGATACCATTCCATAAAGGGCAGTGTGCACATATACTTTTCTATACTCTGCTTTTATACTGTACTGTGGAGGTTGATATCCTTTCCCCCATGGGTATGTATATGAATTATTACATTATTTAACTGGCTGAAAATATTCTGCTATGGTTATAAAAATCTCATAATAATGCTGGTATTACTAAAATTTGTTTTTTATTGGTTAAATTTTTCTTTTGACAATTTCATATATATAAATAATTCACTCTTATTACTGTCACATCCACCCTCTCTTATCACCCTCCCACACCTGTCAACCCTGCCCTTTCACCCCCACATCACCCTCCCTCATCACTACAGGTCCCTTTTCCACATATATGGTTTCTATCATTACACTAAACATCTTAAACATAAATTGCCTGTTTTCAGTTTACCTGTAGCTTAGATTTGTTTTTATTATAGCTTTGCTAGTAGTCTCTCATCGTCTTTCCCTACACGTTGGATTTCCCAAGCTTCCATATTGGTCACAGATGCTGTCTTTGTAGCTTATCGTAGAACCTGACACATGATTGGCACTAGTAATAAAAGATGCTTATGTCAATTAGGCCAGATGAATCACAGGACACCTCCACAAGTGCCACTATATACCAGGTCCAATTTTAAGTTTGTCTAATCAAATTACTCAGAAAATCATTCCTTTGCAGGACAGTGCTCATTTAAGAAATACTGAACAACAGAAATTTATAACAGAATCTTTTCATGTAGACTAGTTAATCTATTTTTGTTTTGTTTTCCAAGACAGGGTTTCTCTGTGTAGCCTTGTCTGTCCATAAACTTGCTTTGTAGACCAGGCTGGCCTCAAACTCACAGCGATCCACCTGCCTCTGCCTCCTGAGTGCTACGATTAAAGGCATTCACCGTCACCACCTGACAACTAGTTCATCTATTAGTCATTGTGTTTTCACTAAGTAAAAAAAAAAAAAAAAAAACTACTTGGGAAAAATGGTTCAGCTAATATAGACTAACCTTTCCCTCATTTTCCCCATGGAACAGAGTGAAAACCATTACTAAATACTTGATGAGGACCATGTCTGATGAATGCACAAGACTATGGAGGCTTTGAAAATGGAATTAGTAATAGAACCACAAACCAGAGGAATCAGATGCAAGCTTACAGAATTGGAGATAACAAGGTTAGCTGCTTTCTTCTTCCTCCCACCTCTTTCTCTCCTTATCCTTTCTCCTTCTTATCTTCTTTCTCTGTTTTCTCTCCTCCCTTCTTTTCTGTTTTTTTCCCCTATGCAAGTTATATAGCCCAGGTGGATTCAAATCAAGATCCTTGTGCCTCAACTTCTTTAGTTCTGGGATTACAGGTATCAGTACACCTGCACATTTTTTTCTATGTAAGTATTGTTCATGCAATTAAAATAGTATCAACATTATATAATATCAAATTTGAAATTTCTAGAACATGGGCTGATATTGTGGGAGAAAACTAAACCATCTAATCATATAGGTATGATATGAAAGTCTTACCACTATTTCTTGACCTTTCATTTATATTTCTAAATGACTTGTTTTTGTTTGGTTTAATAACCATTCTTCAGATGTCTTAGCAAAACTAACAGAGTTACAGTTAATTCTTTTGCTGTTGCTTCTTTGGATATGGAGAGAATTTCTTATTATTTTTTTAATAAATATTTTTATTTTATAATTAATTTAATTTTACATATCAGCTATGGATTCCCCTGTCCTCCCTCCTCCCAAACCCCCAGACTTCCCCCCAACCCACCCCCCCATTCCCACCTCCTCCAAGGCAAGGTCTCACTTGGGGATTCAGTCCAGCTTGGTAGATTCAGTTGAGACAGGTCCAGTCCCCTCCTCCATACACCAAGACTGAGCAAAATGTCTTAGCATAGGCCCTAGGTTCCAAAAAGCCAGCTCATGCACCAAGCACAGGTCCCAGTCCCACTGCCTGGGGGCTTCCTAAACAGTTCATCAACTGTCTCTCTTATCCAGAAGACCTGTTCCAGTTCCATGGGGGCTCCTCAGCTATTGGTTCACAATTCATGTGTTTCTGCTAGTTTGTCTATTTGTCCCTGTGCTTTTTCCAATCATAGTCTCGATATCTCTTGCTCACATAATCCCTCCTCTCTCACACCGATTGGACTCCTAGAGCTCCATCTGGGGTTTGGCCATGTATCTCTCATCAACTTCCACCAGACACTGGATGAGAGTTCTATCATGACAGTTAGGGTGTTTGACCATCAGAACACCAGAGTAGGTCAGTTCAGACACTCTTTCGACCATTGCCAGTAGTCTATAGTGGATGTATCTTTGTGGATTTCTGGGGACCTCTCTAGCACTCTGCTTCTTCCTATTACCATTGGGTCTTCATTTATCATGGTGTTTGCCCATTCTGGCCCTGATCCAGCTGGGACCTCCCACTCCCCTAAACTCTCTTTCCCCCAACCCTTGCCCTCCATTATTCTCCCTCATCCCCAGTTTGCTCATGTAGATCTCATCCATTTCTCTTTTGCTGGGTGATCCCTGTGTCTTTCTTAGGGTCCTCTTTACTAGGTAGCCTAACTGGAGTTGTGAGTTGCAGTCTGATTATCCTTTGCTTTATATCTAGTATCCACTTATGAGTGAGTACATACCATGTTTGTCTTTCTGAGTCTGGGTTACCTCACTCAGGATGATTTTTTTCTAGTTACATCCATTTGCCTGCAAACCTCATGATGTCATTGTTTTCTCTGCTGAGTAATACTCCCTTGTGTATATGTACCACATTTTCTTTATCCATTCTTCAGTTGAAGGGCATCTAGGTTGTTTCTAGGTTCTGGCTATTACAAATAATGCTGCTATGAACATAGTTGAGCATGTGTCCTTGTGGTATGATTGAGCATTCCTTGGGTGTAACAGGAATCTTAACAAGTCTTAATAATAAAGTCAAACCTGAGGCCAGTTATTGGGGTGAATGCTGGAAGATCAGAGAAACAGACCAAGCCACAGTTATCTCACCTGACAAACTTCTTAGCTGATCCTGTTTCCTCAGACTGGAAGCCTCTGTATCCTAATCTGAATCGGTCTCAGCTAAACTGCTGCTTCAAAGCCTAAAAGCTTAACCATCCAAATGCTTCTAGTTTCTGGTCTTCTCGACTTATATGTCTTTCTCTTTCTGCTATCACTCCTTGGGATTAAAGGCTCACTTCTTGGGATTAAAGGCATGTGTCACCATGCCTGGCTGTTTCCAATGTGGCCTTGAACTCACAGAGAGCCAGAGGGATTGCTGTCTCCAAAATGCTAGGATTAAAGGCATGAGTGCCACCTCCTAACCTCTATGTTTAACATTGTGGCTTTTCTGTTCTCTGACCCCAGATAAGTTTATTAGGGTGCACAATATTTTGGGGGAACACAATACCACCACACTTGGGTATATGCCCAAGAGTAGTATAGCTGTGTATTGAGGGAGTTGATTCTCAATTTTCTAAGAAGTCACCATATTGATTTCCAAAGGTTTGCATTCCCACCAACAGTGGAGGAGTGTTCCCCTTGCTCCACATCCTTTCTAACATAAGCTGTCTTCAGTGTTTTTGATCTTAGCTATTCTGACAGGTGTAAGATGGTATCTCAGAGTCATTTTGATTTGTATTTCCCTAATGATTAAGGATATTGAGCAATTCCTTAAATGTCTTTCAGCCATTTGAACTTCTTCTGTTGAGAATTCTCTGTTTAGCTCAATAGCCCTTTTTAAAATTTTTAATTGGGTATTTTAATGTCTAATTTCTTGAGTTCTTTATATATTCTGGATATCAGCCCTCTGTCAGATGTGGGGTTGGTGAAGATCTTTTCCCATTCTGTAGGCTGTCGCTTTGTCTTGTTGACCATGTCCTTTGCCCTACAAAAGCATCTCAGTTTCAAGAGGTCCCATTTATTAATTGTTTCTCTCAGTGTCTGTGCTACTTCTTATTAGTTCTTTAATTCATTGATTCATTCAAAAATGATTAAATTAGTTATTATAAACTAATGTATTGAAGTCCTTATTGCATGTCAGAGTGTTGCATGCTGGTGATACAATGATAAAAAAAGATAAAATTTTTGTCCTCAAAAACAAAAAACAACTCAGTATCTGAGCTATAGACACAGTGAAAGAAACTTGTTAGGAGCCAAGAGATTTAATGTTATTAAGATAATTTAAGTGGCGTGAGATGCATTTTATTTAAACTTCTTTTCTCATTCTGTCAGCTATAGGAGAAAAAGGCATATGAATTAGCTTGTATATTGGTACTTCAAAGAACCAGACTCCTTTAGCAATGTTGACTTACCTCAAGGCCAGACCCAGTTTGACATGAAGTTTTGCACTAACCCACACTTGTCAGCTATTTGCAGACATCTTTGAAGGAGAAATAAAAAAAATCAGGGCTAAACTTCCTTTCTACTCTCTTTATTCTACCCTGGTTCTTGATATATAAGCTTTAGTATTTAGGGCCAATTTTATCAGTATGTAATCAAGCCAGAAGACCCCTGAAGGATTATCAAATACACAAAACCTCCAATCCGTGGTTACAAATTTAATTTTACAGTCCACAGAATGTAGTCTTTAATTTATCTGGGCAGTTTAACTTTGAAGCTTAGTCTGTGTTAAGCAAAGAAATTTAAGACTATGCCAGGAAGACAGAGTCTGAGAATGTCCTCGATATCAGGGACTTGAGAGAGTACCTATCTAATCCAAAGGCTGCAGAAAGAAGCCCTCAGGCTGAACTTGCTTTTGGATATAGATTGAGTGGCCTACATGCTAGTTTATGAATTCTCATATAAATGGCTTTGTACACATCTAAAAATAAAGATATAACCATAACTTTCCTTATTCTCACCCAATGAACACCGGCTCTTTCCACTTTCCTGGCAACTCCTTAGCCCAGCAACTCATTCAAGATAGCTACCTCTTAGTTTGATTCAATAAACTCAGTTTACAAATGGGAAATATAAGGCCGAATTCAAGAGAGAACTCCCCCAAGACTCTTAGTTCTTTAAATATAAATAGTGACATCATCTTTTATGAGAGGTAAATTAATTATAATTTTATAATATTTTTGGTTAAATAACTCATAACTCTAGTGTGAAGATATAAGCAAAAGTATATTTAAAAGATAGAATGTTAATTATTTATGTCTGCTCTTATTCTAAATGATAAAGCGCTTTCTATGACTCTCTGTCTACCCACCAGCAAGGAGAAATTAAAAAAGGATAATGTAAGGGAAGACAGTAAAGCATGGTAGAGAAGTTAATTGGAAGTTTTGAGGGTGTTGTTGGATAATACAATGTAACCTTTTAATGAAAATGTTACATAGACGCAAGCTCACCCCACTCATTTATTTTTAAAATATATCGCGTTGTTATTTACACACACACCAGTGAATTTCTGTTACACACAGTGGGTGGAACAGCGTTTATTTCCTGTGTGACTGAAAGGCAAAGTATATCTCAAAGCAAGTTAATCTTTTACCATTGTGTTTCCATGGAAATGTACCTATGTACCATTACAACATATAACATTCTCTCTCTCTTCCCCCTCCTCTCTCACTGTATATGTGTATTTGTATATATGTGAGAAAAATTAGCAGTATCTTTCCTTGAGAGTTATTCTCCTCATTTTAAAAAATTTTATTTCTAAGATTATAATTCAATTGCAGCATTTATCTCTTCCTCTTACTTCCTTCAACCTATCCCTTGTATCTCTCCATGCTCTCCAGTTTATGGCCTCATTTTGCACTAATTGTTATTACATGCAGACATGTACATGCATATTCTTAAATATAACCAGTACAGTCCAATTAAAGTTATTTATACATATATTTTCAGGGCTGATTCTTTGGCATTGGACAACCAGTTGTGTTTTTCCCTAGGGAAGAACACCTTTACCTCTCTCAACTTTCCTCAGTTGCCTATAGTTCTTTGGGTAGGGTTTAACCTTTATTGACTTTTCCTTATTCATTTTGGCATATTCGTTTCTGTTGCCTTGTTCAGCTCACATTTTGACAATCATGTTCGTGAAACTTTATTAGTGTGGCTTCTGATAAGCTTCCATGCTACCAGAAGTCACCATGCAAGCTTCCAAAGGAGAAAGGGAAAACAAACAGTCCTACCCAGCTATGATGCTTATGGACCATATCAATAACCAACTGGCATGACTATCCTAAGTGTGCAGTATTGGTGCATATACCTTGATGGTAACCAGTAGCTCTCTACTTGCATTTAAGACCCAGTCAATAAAAATGAAACCATGGTGGGTACTGGAAACCTAGCTAATTACTCAGTACTAGTGAATTCATGGTTATTGTAGGAGAATCTACAACCATCAATTTACTAAATCAGCACAGTCCCTAACCTCATTCTGTAATCATTTGCCTTTTACCAACAGATTAGTATAGTCTTTCTCCTCATCAAAGAAACTTCCTTTTAGAACAGATGGAGTCCAGGAGAGAACAACATCTTAGTCTTTTGAGGCGGAGTCTCTCATGGACCTCATGTCAGATGGTTGTCTAGTCAATAAGACACAGGGATCTTCCTGTTTCTGCCTCCCCAGCACTGAAATTACAAGTTTACACCACCACAATTGCTTTTGCTTTGTTTTGATTTTATGTGAGTTCTGGAGATTGGATTCAGATTCTCATGCATGCAAGGAAAACACCTTGGAAACTGATTCATTTTCCCACCCAGAACATGTAATACTTTATGGCATATACTAGAATTATCAACGAACTTTACTGCCCCCTCATAGAGTATGAGTTTTGTGAAGCCTAAGACAATCTTGTTTTCTTTGTATTTTTCACAAGTTCAAACACTGTGGATTAAGGCAAACATCTCATTTAATCCTTTAATATTTGTTGACCATTCATTTTTGTTGTTGTTGTTTGCAAAGCCTCTAATCCTACCATGAGGTTTGAGATTAGTTCAGAATGGACAATCAGTTCCCTGTGAACCAAGTGCATTTTGGCTTTATTTACCATTACATTTCCTGCATATAGCACAGTGTTTAGCATTGCCAGTATCTTATTGGTAGATCATGGGAAGTAAATGAATATAGAAATCTCAAATAGACTTACTGTATGAAACTTAAGATACAGTGAACCAGTTAGAGAAATGATGTTATAATGAAGATACTGACACTTTCCTTGGAGTATTAAGATTCATGACATGAAGTAGTGGTTGTGAGACCTAAGGCTTGGGCCAGGACTAGGGATACAAAGTAGTAAAGAATCGTCTAAGGAAATGCTGTTATAAGGGATGGCATCACACAAATAATTTATCCTCCTTGATAACATCAAATGTACCCATGTTATGTGAAGTAGCACAACAGCTTCAAGAATCTAAATTTGTACCCACATATACTGATATAGCTCCCAAAGCTCACAATGCCTCTGATACATAGTTTTACCTGAAATATAGGAAGGTAACCTCTGAATTCTTACTGTGCAAAGCAAATGATTCCAGCAGCCTTAGAAGTAGCAGCTCCTTTCAGAAGCCTCAGAAGTCCAGGAGGGACTTCAGTTGTCTCCATTCAGAATGCTAACTTTTAAGTTTAAGAAATGAATACCACTAGTGGCTGGTTGATAACCCTAAATGAGTGTGTGATTTCAGACAGCAGTAGTTTTTTCATTCACATCATAGCGTTTTTGAAGAACTCCATGTAGAGTGTAAATTAATTCCATAAGAATATGAAGTTTGATGGCAACTATATTTAGGAGTCTGAGGAAAATATCATGCATGGTATCCTTACAATATATCTTTTATGTAAATTGCACTGTGTGTACAGCAGTATTAAGTTTTCAGGTATCTGATGCTTCTCACTAAGGTGTGATTTCCATGTCTGTTTTCTCTAGTTCTCACAATTCTCCTGGAAAGTATAATTTTCCTGGTTTCAACATGAGGTGATCTTGAAAACAGTTCTACCTGGGAGGCTCAACAAAGACCTGAGAATAATGTGCACCTGAAAACTCACTACCGCTGTACATACAGTACAATTTACATATTAGTCTGTGCTAATTGCAAAGTCAGCACTGCCCACATTTGGGAATTTAAGAATTGCTATACTTATAATCCAGGTTTCTGATGATCAAGATTCAAAAAAAGAAAAAAATTCCACTAAGATTTTGCTTCTAATTAAAAAGAATAAGCATGATAAATTAGAAACTCATTTCCTATAATGAACTCTGTAATTGAAATGAAGTAGAAAATTGCAAAAGCATGAATTACTTTGTCATATCCAAACCTTCTGTAAAGAAGAAAACTTCAATTACAGAGTTCACAAATTGTACACAGGGAAGACTAATTTTCACCACTAATACTAAGACTTGACTAGAGTAGAATGTATAGTCATGCAAGATTGGAGACATCTGAACATCTTTAAAGTATGTATATGTGAAGTTCTTTCTTCTGAGTGTGGTAGTCATTGTACCAATAGCGTGGATTATTTATTATATAAATTACTTTAAATCACGACTTTGCCACTTTTAGCCATGATGATAATGATTTCACAGAAACCATTTTATCATGAAATGTTTCAAAGGCAGATATTACAGCAAAAGAGAATGAGGAGAGAATCTCCCACAATACCTGTTGTCAGGTGCACTGCATCCATCACCTCAGCTCTCATAGCAAATGTGCAAACTGAGCATTGTATTTTCCCTTGTTTATTATGAGAAATGTTAGGCTCACAGACAAGAACGCAATGAGTAATGACACAAAACTAATACATAGTGAGTTAGAATTCCAAAATCTAGTTCAAGGTGATCCTGCAGCCTGTTCTTTCTGAAATTCACTTCTATTCTCTCTGAACTGTCATTAAACATCCAATAGTTACACTTATAAAAGCCATTTCCTATACATGAAAATGGAAATGATAATCCTGATTAACATCTGAAGAGCAATCTGAGCATCTGAAGAGCAAATAAGAGAATACATATCACATATTTGACAAATAAGAAAGGGTAAAATATATTAAGAAACCAATACTATAGGTTGTAGCTTAGCTATTATCAGTTACAATGTTTTTGCACATAAGAAAACTGAGGCTCATGTGTGATGAGAAACTTTTCTAAACAATAGAAAACTTTTTAATTCATAAAGCATTGCCACCATATAGAGTTAAAGCCCTCCATATGGGCTAGGACTATGTTTAAGGAACATGGAATGGTATAATGCTGTGGATATCGCTCTGTGTAAATAAAGTTCTGATTGGCCAGTGGCCAGGCAGGAAGTATAGGTAGGACAAGAGAGAAAGACAATTCTGGGAAGCAGAAGGCTGGGGAGACACCACCAGCTGCCGCCATGAGAAGCAACATGTAAAGACACTGGTAAGCCATAAGCCATGTGGCAAAGTATAGATAAGCAAAAATGGGTTAATTTAAGATAGAAGAAGTTGATAACAAGAAGCCTGCCACAGCCATGCACTTTGTAAACAATGTAAGTTTCTGTGTGCTTTCTTGGTTGGGTCTGAGCAACTGTGGGACTGGCGGGTAATTGAGATTTGTCCTGACTGGGCCAGGCAGGAAAACTCTAACTACAAATGGCGCCCAACGTGGGGCAAGAATTTCCACCTAAAACCTGAGAAAAAAGATTCTAAAACAGAGCTAAAAAGAGCTTCCTAATTGTCTCTCTCAAGTTAGCAGCAGCCTGCCGGTTTGAGCTACTGTGGCAGGTTTCTGGCTTGTGCGTCTGACCTGCAGTGCGGCAGGAATGAGGAGTCTACAAGCGACACTTTACTCTGCTGCATGGTAGATTTAGCCTTTGCTAGTTAAAAAAAAAAAAAAAAAAAAAAAGGTTTCTGGGCTATGCACTGCTTTGATAGAACTGCTTCTGATAGTTGATGGTACACATGGCTCAAGACCCAGAGCAGGCAGTAAACTGTACCACCGCCATGTTGGGAAGCTGAGGTGGGCGGAGCCAGCAGCCACAGAGGCGTTTCAATCTTACAAAGATGGATATTACATAGAGAATCTGGTTTGTCTTGTCTTTGGGACTTTTAACTGCAAAAAAAGGTTTGATCATAAAAGCTGTTGAGTTAAACAAGTATGTAAATGTTAAAGGTACCTTGACTTCAAAATTTGGATATAAGGATATGTTGCTTTGGAAAGGAGTCTCTGCTTTTGTTTCCACAGAAAACCAGAGGCTGTGGATTTGTTCCAGATTAAGATACATCAGGTTTGATCAGCCAAGACCACCTGAAAGGTCTCCAATGACACCATGGCCCAGATGATCCAACATCCAGAATGCTTTCAAGGCAACTGGCTCAGAGGTTCAACCTGATGGACTACTCCATAATCCTAAAATTTTCTTTATGTCCCCATAAGATACAGCGCCCCCCTCCAGCAGAAAGTAGTAAGAAAAACTATGCCCACATTCCCAAAATTATCAAGATGGCTTTGGAGATGGAATTGGCTCACTCCTTCTCTAAACCCAGACACATTGCTAAAAGAAAAGGTTAAGAGATTCTTGTGTCCCAAATCAGAAGAGCCCTCTGGTGTGGGACAGAGAAAAAAAAAAACAATATTTTTCTTTAAAGCAGGTTGATTATAAATGAGATCTCTTTCTAAAGAAGAAAAGGGGATATGATATAGATATAATAGGATGAAAGGGTAGATTAAGGAACTTCTAAAGAGCAACAACTCGTTTAAAATGTTTTACATTGGTATAGATTTTAGTCTATTGGTACAAACTTAAAGTTAATTTTGTTATACTATGTATATTTCTACTCTTGTTTAAGGTATTATGTTTGTACAGCTTGTTTAAAATTGTAATGGATAATTAAAAATAGATTAATAATTAGTCATCTATGATAATCATACTTGTAGCCATGTTAGTTAAGTCTTTAGATATACATAGACATATTTCAGATAGATAGGTAATCTTCAAATACTTCAAAGACCTACAGAATATGGCATTTAAAATACTTTTAAAATTTAGACTTTCTGGACAGTGAGACATGTCTGCTCCTGGCAGCACCGATTTACTTCAGAGAGGAGGATGGGCATTAAAGACACTTCATATGGAGTTTATCTTCACCTTGGCAAAAATAGCCATTTGCGCAAGAAACTGTTCTTGCCTGGACTGCTTGATTAACTGGACATGCAGGACCCATAGAAAGGTGACCATTGAACTTTGCTTGAAAAACTGGTCCTTCAGGTTCCTGCTTCACAGAGGAAACTGCCAGACATTCTACAAGACACTGAAAGAAGTGACCAAGAGACTCTAGCCCTGTGGGCTGAAGACAAATGCCCCAACTCTACAAAGGAACATTAGGTGACTGTCCAGGCTGCCAGCTGTCTCTGTCTACTCTTATAAGGCTCCTAAAAAATGCTTATATCCTTCTCCCGGTTCTCAGGTAATATTATATCCTTCTGAGGTCTTTGATGTGGTTAAAGACTAGATAGTTATAATTTCCTCAGTTATGATAAAAGATAAGTTAGATATAAAACCTTAGACACACCAATATAAGATAGGATATCTTCTTTAATATTGTAACTGTAATTCTTGCTTGATAATTGTTTTGTTATATGTAATTGTACTATGTAAAAGTTAAAACCTTCCTTAAAAAAAAAAAAAGAAAAGGGGAAGTGCTGTGGATATTGCTCTGTGTAAATAAAGTTCTGATTGGCCAGTGGCCAGGCAGGAAGTATAGGCGGGACAAGAGAGAAAGACAATTCTGGGAAGTAGAAGGCTGGGGAGACACTGCCAGCTGCCGCCATGAGAAGCAACATGTAAAGACACTGGTAAGCCACACGCCATGTGGCAAAGTATAGATAAGCAAAAATGGGTTAATTTAAGATAGAAGAAGTTGATAACAAGAAGCCTGCCACAGCCATACAGTTTGTAAACAATGTAAGTTTCTGTGTGCTTTCTTGGTTGGGTCTGAGCAACTGTGGGACTGGCGGGTAATTGAGATTTGTCCTGACTGGGCCAGGCAGGAAAACTCTAACTACAGTATAAGAAACATTTTCTGAAAAGATTATCTCTGAAACTTAGTCTTAGCTTAACTGCCACATGCATGTCATCAGTGCTTCTAAGTGACATTCCCTGTAACCTGTCCAACTGACTTCGTTTGACATTTTACATGGAAGGCAAGATCCAGTAGCATGAAAACCACTAAACTAAATCTCCTTAAGTCTCCTCAGTGATGTGGAAATGGGTCGTGGTAGTGACAGACTCATTTCCTTTCTGTTTCACATCATTCTTCAAAGCTCAAAATTGGTTTTAGTGATGGGCATTCTTTGAAACACGTTTTACATTTATAGCAGGCAGCATATCCTGAAAACATTATTTTCAAAACTCGGATTCAAATTATGATACTTCATTGGTCAGTTGTCTTTGCTTGACCAACCGGTTAGCTTCTTTGTGCTTTAGCTTGCACAAATATAGTGTGAGACTAGTAATGCTTGAGGAGGAAGACAATCAGGTGACCAAAAGAATAAAATGAATCCATAAACTATTTTATAATTTTGACATTAGTAGTTTATAATATATTGATTTGAAGGTCATGCATGCCAGTTCTACAATGAGCTGCAAGCTGTCTTTATGAAGCTTATGAGATCAGAGTGAGAATGTATCCTTATGTGGTAGCCTGACTAGTCTCTTTAAATGTTTTTCACCTCTGTCTGTAACATTACTGTTGTGTAGCTACTTACTCCAAGTTGAAACATTTCTCTGTGGAAGAGTAAGGATGCTCTTAAAACTCAGGAAGCTAAATATCTTATAAGGCACAAGAAGTTTATGAAAGTTATGAAATATACAGCATCCCTCCTTGGCTTAATATACACAGTAGGCAATTCTTAATATAAGTAGTAGGTGTCTAGGGAAGATTATATTCTTTGGTGGGTAATTGTGATAAAACTACTTCCAAGTTGGGGAGAGAGCACAATGAATTAAGGACAAGCCATCTAAGAATGGAGAATACTTATTAGGGAACAGGGAATCTCAGGTTGGTCATGTTCTATGTGGTATGGGGTTATACACATTCTTAATGAGTAGATATGTTAGTGTCAGGCTGTCCCCCAAGTAGCTGATAAGCTACATAACTTATTGCAGTCCTTGAAAGTAGCACATATGGGATGGAATCATAAGAACGTTATGTTAATGGTTGTGTGGAGTTTGCTGTGGTAAATAAAACATATAGCTGAGGTTCCACTGTCTGCCTTGGAAGAGCTTGTTTATGTAAGGATCTATAATGGAGAATGACATGCTGATTCTTGCCTCTGTATTAATCTCTGATTTGACAGGAAAAGTGATGAGGAGGATGAGGTGGAGCTATGGGCTTGCCATTTCTTAAATCTGGCTAAAAATAGAGGAAAGAGAGCACAAATTAGATCTGTGCTAAAAAGCCCTTCCTGGCATTCAAAAGTTTGGATCCATGGACAGAATCATGCCCCGAGGCAGGAGAGAACCATGTTAAAGAGAACAGGCTACTTCTCAGGTCTGAACATTAATACAAAGGAAGGGAAATCATGTGACTCACTATGCAGTTTCTGGCCTTAATATTCATTCAACAAAGTAAATTGTGATAATTAGAGAATATTTTGCATCTAACTGAATTAGAAAAACTTTTTAAAAATGCCAGCTTAAGTATTGAAGGCAGGACTATTTTTCTTAGGAGAGTTAAAAAAGGCCAAATTAAGAAGGATATTAGGATTGACATGAGGCTTTTGGGACTTTGTTGAGGTGGGAGGTGATTTTTAAGGAATACAAAAGATTATGGCAGTTCTTCATTATTTAGACCAGCATCTAAATAAGGACTATAAGGTGCTAAAATATTCAGGAGGGGATGAAAAAGGGAAAGCTGTCATTGAGCTATCTGGAAATCCTAGGGAAAATATTTTGACAGAAAGCCAAATGTTGTTCTAATGAGCCTCTGGAATACTTGGAAAGGCTTTGGAAGGTGTTAATTCTGAGAAAGTTAACTAAAGAGGGGAAAGGAATAGCAAAGGTAATAAAGATTATGTATATTCTAGGGGTGGTCAACTATCCCTCCAAAGTAAACAATCCAACGTTTCCTGGTGTGAATAAGTATCTGAGGTTGATACATGCCTTCTTTCTCTTTGCAACACAAGCAGGGCCGAATAGTGTAACATGTCAAAATAAAGTCAAGGAAGAGGGAAGATACACAATGGTGCTGAGGTAGTACCCCGTTGCACAAATCCTAATTGGTCTTATAATAAAAACCAGGAGTTAGATATTGGTGTAAATGCTGAAAGATCAGAGAGACAGGAACAAGCCACAGCCACTTCTTCTTCTTCTTTTTTTTTTAACTTATTCTTAATTTTCTATTTTACATACTAATCACAGATCCCCTTCTTCCCTCCTCCTGCTCCTCCAGCATTCTACCTACCAACCCACCCCCCATTCCCTCCTACAAGAAGGTAAAGCCTCCCACTGGGAGTCAGCAGAGCCCCTCCCCCTGCCTCAAGGCTGTGCAAGGTGTCCCACCATAGGTAATGGGCTCCAAAAAGCCAGCTCATGAACCAGGGATAGATCCTGATCCTACTGCCAGGAGGCCCCTTAAGCAGATTCTGAATGAGGTACCCAGACTCAGAAGTACAAACATAGTATGTACTCACTCATTAGTGGATGCTAGATGTAAAGCAAAGGATAACCAAAGTACAACCCACAACTCCAAAGAAGCTAGCTAACAAGGAGAACCCAAAGAGAGATGTGTGGATCACTCTAGGAAGAAGAAATAGATGAGATCCCTGTAAGTAAACTGGGGATGAGGGTGGGCAATAGAGGGTAGGGAGTCGGGGATAAGAACATAAAGAATGGGATGGTGGAGCTGGAACAGGGATGGAGTGGGAGAGCAATAAAAGAGACACTATGATAGAGGGAGACATCATGGGGATAGGGAAAAATTGGGTGCTAGGGAAATTCCCAGGAATCCACAAAGATGACTGTTAGGATCCTGCCCTCACTCCTGTACACTCACAGCTTGGGGTCTTGCATCTTATGTCATCAGCAGGCACTGGTGACTACACAATCTGTGCCTTAAAAAGCTGGACGCTTTGCTCAGCCTGGAAGGAGGGGACTGGACTTGCCTGTACTGAATCCATCAGGTTTAAGTGAATCCCCAGGGAAGTCCTGGCCCTGGAGCTAATGGGAGTGGAGGGGAGGGCAGGGGAGGAAGGTGGGGATGGGGGCGGGAGGGGGGAGGACAGGGGAACCCATGGCTGATGTGTAAAATTATAACACAAATATAATAATAATAATAATAATAATAATAATAATAATAATAATAAAGAAAAATTTCAGAAAAAAAAGCTGGGCGCTGACTCCTACCCTCTCTCTTCATTCTCTGCTCTCTCTGTTCCTTGCTGTGCTCCTCTCCCACCATCTTTCTTTCTCTCCAGTCCTGGCTCTCCTCTCTCCTATCCCCTCCTTCCTTCCAATAAAGCTCTAAAAACTAACACTGGGTTCTGTCATGACTGTGACTTTTCCACGTGGTAACCAGCGCTGCCACCAGTGTAGTTTATCTTTCAATGACCCCAGCTTAGACTGCTAGCAATAGTGGAGAAGGTACCTGAACTGATGAATCATCAGATTGGTGAATACCCTAACTGTCATCATAGAGCCTTCATCCAGGAACTGATGGAAGCAGATGCACAAATCCACAGCCAAACACCAGGCTGAGCCACAGTCATTTCTCACCTTACCAACTTGACTAACTAATCCTCTGACTGAATATCTCTGAGTCCTCAGCCTATAGGCCTCTAGTTCCTGTCTCTTCATGCCTTATAAGCCTTTTTTTGCCCAGCCATTTAACTTCCTCTCTCAAGCTTCCTAGTGCTGGGATTAACGGATTAAAGGTGTGTGCCACCACTGTTTCATTCTGTTTCTCTCCTAGACTGGATCAATCTCCTATAACCCAGCGTGGCCTTGAACTCACAGAGATCCACAGGGTCTCTGCCTCCTGAGTGCTAGAACTAAAGGTTTGTGCCACCACTGCCTGATTTCTATGTTTAACTCTGTAGCTGTCTCTGTCCTCTGATCTTCAGGCAAGCTTCATTTCTTAGATTATAAATATACCACTGTAGTACCCCTGGAATAGGAAGCAGGGTGGCTGACAGAGAATGACAATGGATTATAGAGCTGACAAGGTAGCTGTGCTTTGGTTGACAAAAGTCCCCTGCCTAGGCTGCTGTACTTTGATAACACAATTGAAATAAATGAAGATCATTGTGTTGTGTTTTTATAATGTTGTGTTTTTAGTATACCCTTCGTTGCAGAATTGTGAAATTAATTGATGACAGTGGACTTTGAAAGATCCTGCCCACACTCTTTAAAATAGAGTTAATTTCATGAATAGAGTAATATAATTCTAGCCTCAGAGTATTTGTTTTGGAAAACTGGTATACAGATACAGAAAACTCTAAAATATAAAAACAGAAATATGCATACACACACAGGAGAGAGAGGGGGGGTAAGAGGGACATGGAAGGGGTTAGAGTGAGGAAATGAAACTGGAAGGGGAAATTAATGTAATTATATTTGAATTTTAAAAATATGTAAAAGAAAAATTGAATTAGAGGTCACATATGGGTAGGAGATGGGCACTTTGAAAAGCTATAAGGTGATTATAGATCCCAGAACTAGGGATGGGTTATTTCTGAATGAGTTGTTGACTAGAGAGACTCCCAAACTCCCCCAAACCACAAAAGCTGTTTCTTTGTGTTTGAGTCACATTAGGTAAACTTTTGTTTCCTCTGGTATTTGTACATGTACATATATCAACAATTGGAGAATGGAATATGTATTTGAAAGAGAAAAAGGCAGGAGACCATGGAAGAGTTTGGGCAGAATGAGTGTTATAATCACTATATAATAATCTCAAGATTATTATAAGGCTATCTCCTATATTGTTTGCATGACAGTACTAGATGCTAAGTCCTTTTTTCTAAATACATTGCACAGTTTCGCTGTATGACATTGTGAAACAGGCTACAACTGAACTTAACTGCTGTCCAGTTCAATTCTGAACCTTGCAATTGTCTTTGAGTCAAAATACAAGACCAGATGTGTCAACTGGTATAATAGTGAGTGGGACAGTGGTTATGGGTGCAGTCAACCAATTTTCACTTTCATTTGAAATTCTGTTCTACAAGAGGGAATCCATTTTTGATACTATATGCCAGGATCAAAAAAGCCTGTGGCTGAGTAGATCACAGGTCCTAGAGGGGAAACTTCAGCTATTTTTTATTAAATGGATATAATGTACCCATCGAATTACCTTATAAATATCTATATTTATGCCTAGAGATTATTGCTTCTTTCACCTTCAGTTGTAGAGAAAAATGCATTTTGCAGTAGGCAGTAGTTACCATGGAGTTTCCTAAACTACTGAGAAAAAGTGACTGTTACTATGGCATAATGACCAAATGCTCAGCCACAAATGAACGAAAATAGTTCTGTATCTCCAAGGATTAGGGGATATCTTGTACAATGGGGCAGAAATCATATAGGATTGAGAGAAATTGAATTGTTTTGTAGTTATTCCCCTTTGGAAGGTGAAGAGGGACTCTTAAGGCTGAATAAGATAATGTAACTTGTAAGTCCAAGGCCGCTCATCCATATACAAGAGTCATGGGGCCCCTGCCTGAGGCTACCTAAGTGTGAAACAATTGCTTTGGAAGAGGAGACTCTGGTAGAGCAGTCTGCGAGTTGCAGTGAGGCTTTATGTATCTATCCCTGTGCTGGAATGGAACTTTTAATGACATGGTTGCCTTTGAGTCACCCATACTCCTGGGTACTCATCATTTCCTCAAGGTAGACAAGGTTAGACTATTTTCTTTGGTTTGTTATTGGTGCCTTATCCACAGATGTTACTTCATGTCTCACCAGGATGTCACACAACTTCTTTTCTCTTATTAGTATCTGCTATCAATCTATTTTCAAAAACCAAAGTTGAAAAGTAATGATTTGAAGAATATAGTGGTTCATGGAAATTTTAACAACACATCATGCCCCAAAAGAACAGATTTGAAAATATATTTTGGAAGAAGTTAGGAAGAGAAGCAATTAAATTTATTATTCACCTTGCATTATGAATATGTATTGTTTCCTTATAAGTTGGATGTCAGTGTCCTTTGATTTATAACCCACACACTAAAACAGAGAGGAAGATTCCAGTTGCTGACATCTTGCCTTTTAGTCAGAGTGTGGTATGCATTGATTTGTTCATTTTACAAGCATGTATTGAGTACCACCTACATATAAAAGCAATTTTAATCAATAGAGTTCTCAGACACTTGTTACACATATTATATATTATAAAATGAATAAAAATATTTAATACTGACAGAGATATCAATCTTCTGTAGATGCACAGGTTTAATTTATTTGGAATTGCATAGCCTGAGTCTCAAGCTTTTTAGGCCATTTATCAGTTATGTAATATTGAAGAAGCCATTGACACTCTCTAAGCTTTTATTTTTCTACCAGTAAAGGCACATGCAAGGTAACTATCTCATAAAATTGATTGGAATACAAAATATGATTGTGTAGAATCTAGCAAGCACTTGCTTTAAAATGTTAATTATGATAATGATTGTGGTAATGAGACCACTTAAGTTTTGTAAATTATTAAATTAAGACAGTGTAATGTGTATAAATATGCTTCATAGAATACCAATACCATTGCTAGTGTTGATGAATTCTCTACTTTCAATTATAGAAGGTTGTCCAGTCCTACCATTTAGGAAGTTGAAGCAGATTCAGCCTGCCAAGGTATGCATTCCCTGACTCCCAGGCAATGAGAATTTAACAAGTGTTCCCTATAGTGGAGAACCTTTTCAGAAACCCAGAGGTTAAATAACACAAAGGCAGGAACAGCATTTATTGTAATGAAGATTGAGAAAGACTGAACCCAAATTTTTAAGAGTGGGGTCCTGTGTTGCTGTGAAAGCATGGAGAACCAGTATAGGCTTCTATCTTTGGTCCTCTACCTGCTAGGACACTCTTGGTAGAGCCACTGTGTTTCCAAGTAGTAATTAAAAAAGTTATATTTGATTTAATTTACTTAATACAGTTATCATTAGTTCATTATGATTACAAAAATAATCATGATATGAGTTAAATTGTTATTTAGAAAGCAACCTGCAATCACATGGATAATGTACTGATTATATAAGTTTTAATTCAGTGATTACTGTTTCTTTCCAATACTTAGTACCTTGGATCTACTTGCTATTAGGTTTAAGTGCATGGTAATAGTCCAATAGTATAATAATATTTAAGTTTTATGAAAGTAAAATCCTGGAATTGGCATATAGGAAACAGCCTCAATATGGCCTATTAAGTGAAGTCTGTGTGGTAAATAGTTTGGCCTTGGCCAAGAGGTCTCTTCTTGGTCTTCAGCTTCTGGGACGTCATTGATAATGGATAGAATTGTCTTTAATTAGGGTTAGATATAAGCTAGACAGTCTTAGGGTGAGGGCTGGCCATGCCAGAAAGAAAAACAATGTTAGCAGCAATGTTCTTTAGGTAGGGGCTTACTTTGCCATGAGAGCATCAACCAATCATGGCTACATAATATAGCCCTTATATAAACTTTGGATACTGACACATGGAGAAGTTTTCTAGTTGGGAGTATTTCAAGTACACTATCACACACTGATGTTAAGAGTAAAAACTCTACATTTAGAACTCCAGAGCTATTGTTTAAAGTATTTGGGTGACTTTAATATGAATTTTTCTTTTAATAAACAGTAGTCACAAGTTTATAAAAAGCTGAAATCTTGAAGGAAAAGATTTCCTGATACATACTATTTAAGAAGGAAAATACAGATGTCAAGTTCAATTCACTTGCTTAGCTTCCCCCCTTCCTGGAGGCAGATGCCTTGCACCCTGTAGGCTCTCTCTTTTTTTTTTTTTTTTTTTTTTTGCCTGTGGATGAGTCTACAATTCAGTTTAAAGAAAGAATCTATTGACAAACCTTTCTTTCTGGTCTGCTGAATTAATTTAACTAAATCTTTACCAAGAGTAAAAAAAGCCAGCCCTTGTCCATATCTGCTTTTGTGCATTCTCTGATGACACTGAGAAAGTTAGTAGAAGGAAAGATGATAACAGAGTAACCTGGGTAAGGGACTGGCAATGTCAGTATTGGAGAATGTCTGACTAGTAAACTTACCATACACTGCTGAGAGGGCTAGTTAGAGCATGATGTGTAAGAACACAATCCTAACCACAGTTGGTGTTTTGTGACTGTAAACCACCCCACATTTGTAATAACACACTCCATGCTTTCTCCTGTGTTCTGGAAACAGAATTGGATTCTGATGGCACTAATTAAGAAGTGTCCAGTCCTTGACCTAGCTGACTCTGTCTTTTTGTTCTGACTTCATCTTGTTTCTTAACATTACTTTTGCATTGTCTGAGTCTTTCTCCTCTACAGTTGCCTTGGATACCAAGAACAACAGGTCTGATGGATAAATATCTTAGAGGAAGAACAGACACAAACAGTAAGCAGCAGAGACATTTGATATCAGCAAAGTCTTAAGTGGCCTACTGTGAAACTATTGCCTAAAACAATAATAATATCATGGTAAGACCAACATGACTTGGAATGAGTTCATTCTTGCCTTTCTTTCTTTTTACTACATAACACTGAGATCTTAGGTCATTAGACCTTAAATCTTTGAAACATAGTTCCCCCGAGAACACATCCCATTTCCTTCCTTTATCTGCTTTCCTTTATCTACTTTCAGTGATTGGTTGGTGTGGTGGTTTGAATAAAATGTTTCCTAAGGTCTTGGCAAGCAGTGTCACTGTTTGGGGAAGCTTAGGAGGTGACATTGCTAGAGGAAGTGTGTCACTGGAGGCAGGATTTGAGAGCTTAAAGACTTGTGCCATTCCAAGTTTGTTCTCTCTGCTTCTTGCTGGTGGTTCGATATGTGAGCTCTTGGCTGCTCTTGCCCTCATGACTACCACCTGCTTCCACAATTCCCTGTCATTATAGACTCTTCTCCCTCTGGAACCATAGCTCAAATAAATTCTTTCTTCTATATGTTGCTCATATAGAAGATCATGGTGTTACAGCAATATATATGTAATAAAGAGGTCAAGCATATCTATTCTGTTTGACTCCTGGATTTAGCCATGCCCCACCTCCACCTATTGTAGTAGCACTAAGAAGATATTACTGCTAGAGAATCAAAATCTAAATTGCTATTTCTTAATGTTAGGTAATAAGGCACATTTTTTTTCAGACAATGCCTGTATTGCAAATAAGAAATTATTTTGTAATTCCAAGTATCATCAATGGAATCAAATAGATAAATCCAAAATCAAAGGGACTCATTCCTCTATCCCCAGATTAAAATATTATACTAGTAATACTTAGCAGGTCTCCCCAAGAAACAGGTTAAATTTCTCAAATGCCCAAGATCCAGAGAGCCACATGTTCTAATGTCCAGGCAAGTAAGTTTATTATCTTGATTTTGCTGAGAAAAGATTTAACAAAACAGCCAAAACTTGGTCTCAGATGATAATGTGCCCTACTTTCACTCTTTTATACAGAGAAATGCAGGGAATAAAAGAAATGTCCTTCCTCATATCCCACTGTTTGAATCTTCAGTATCTCTTCATTCTATCAAAAGTCTACCACATACCCTCTTTGAATCTAGTCAAAATATCCTTACAAAAGAGTATCCAGTGGGTCCTTTCCACTAAGATCACTGTTTTAGATTACTACTAAAATTATTAAGTACTACCATGTGTCTGCAGTAACTCACATTGCATTCAATATGCCAAGCTCCTTATGCCTTGGTGCTATAATCCACAAGAAATGATTCAGTGGTTTTATTAAGAACAATAATTACAAAACAAAATACCTTCCTGGGAAAGAAGAGATGACTTTTAGCTGAGGGAAGAGAGAGCTATAATAACTTTCCAATGACACAGCCCAAACAAATACAGAAAAGCCAAGTGGAATTCAGAGTCTGCGGTAGAGAGCACCAAGAGATGTCACAAAAATAGAGCAGGTGTGAAGCAGATGGCTCCTTTCTAACCAGGTGTCTTCACATGAAACCTACAGGCACACATTCCTTATTTAGTACTGCCAAGAACTCTAGAAATTGAAAGCAAATTTTACAAGTTAGAACAGAAGTGGAAATAGTTGATGATGTCCATGACTATAGTGCTACAAAATGGTAGAGAAGCAGCACTGCTAGTCAGCTTTGAATATGCTATGAGTTACTTAGACATAACATGGATCTTGAACTAGGCAATGAAACATGCCTGACTGTTGCTTTCTTATTTCACATGTATTCTCTGGGAACAACGTTTACCAATTGTCTTAGTTAGGGTTTCTGTTGATGCAATGAAACACCATGACCAAAAGCAAGTTGGGGAGGAAAGGGTGTATTGGGCTTGCATTTCCACATTGCATCCCATCAGTGAAGGAAGCCAGGGTAGGAACTCATACAAGTCAGGAACCTGGAGGCAGGAGATGATGCAGAGGCCATCAGGGACTGCTGCTTACTCACTTGCTCTACCTGGCTTGCTCAGCTTACCTTCTTATTGAATCAAAGACCACCAGCCCAGGGATGGCACCACCCTCAATGGGCTGAGCTCTCCTTTGTCAATCACTAATAAAGAAATTCTCTACAGGATGGCCCACAGCCTGATCTTCTGGAGGCATTTTTTCAGTTGAGGGTTCATCCTCTCAAAATACTGTAGTCTGTGTCAAGTTGACACAAAAATCAGGCCTTCTGGATACGTGAGACAATTGAATAGCTTGAACTGTTTGATAAACACTCAGGCAGTGGGACTGGGACCTGTCCTTAGTGCATGAGCTGGCTATTTGAAACCTGGGGCTTATGTGGGAACACTTTGCTCAGCATGGAAGGAGGGGTCTGGACTTGCCTATTCTGAATCTACCAGGTTGAGCTGAATCCCCAGGGGAGATGGGAATGGGGGGAAGGGGCTGGGGGGAAGGCGGGGGCTGCAGCAGGGAGGACAGGGGAACCCATGGCTGATATGTAAAATTAAAACACAAATATCCATACAAAAATAAATTTTGAAATAAATTTTTTTAAATGCTGAAGACAACACAATAATAAAAAATTTAGCAAGCACACCAATTAAAGTAAAATATGCATGATCTCCTAACCTGAAACATTTATTGCAGCAAGTTTGCAGATATTCTGTAAGTGGACAAACAGTTTTAGATTTTTTTTTCTTCTGTGATGGAGATTTTATGATTTCCATTTATTTCTCTTCATACAATGCAATTCTTAACTGATATTCATTTTCAGAATTGGTTTTGAATTTGTTCTGAGTTTTAGAATACTTAGTGCATTTCTTGAGGAAAAAAATGATGCTAAAGAAATATTCCTAGGGTTGGGGATTTAGCTCAGTGGTAGAGCGCTTGCCTAGCAAGCAAAAGGCTCTGGGTTCGATCCTCAGCTCCAAAAAAAAAAAAAAAAAAAAAAGAAAGAAAAAGAAATATTCCTAATGGTGATACAATTTATTGAGTTTTATTAAGTATTTAAGATTGCATGGTATGGTGTCCTCTCACAAATTCTAGAAGGTGGTTGGGTTTGGATGAAGTCATGAGGATAGGGCCTTCACAAGAAGGTTAGTTGTTTTATAAGTGACATGTGGTTCTTTTCTCTCTGTCTTCTGTCTTCTGACAAGTGAGAATCAGTGAAAAAACCATCTGCATGCCAGGAAATATAACTGAATTCTCATCAAAACCCAACCACACTTTATCATGGACCTCCTCCGTTCAGAACTGCGGCCAGACATTTTCCTCCTAAGCCATCTGCTACAACCCTATGTTAAGTGTTCATGGTACATTCTCAGTGGCTTTGTATTAGGTGGACATTTAGTATTATCTCAAATTTGCTACTGAAGAATCTAAGGGATGAGACTTCAAGTAACTTGTCTTATATAGGCGTTAATTTGAAGACCTATATAATAAATCTACCTTTTCAAATACCAAAGCTTGTCAGAAACCACTTTGCTACCATGCTACAGTCAATTTAATAATATTAATCATGTTTATTAATATGTAAGTTTACCTACATTGGTGTAATTTCTGGGTCCAAAGGACTCTGATATATCTGAAGATGCACATTAGGGAGACTTCATTAACCGCTTTGGCTTCTCATTGCTTCCATACAGGCTTCTAGCCTTCTACTTACAGTCAGTAATTTTGTGTAGGTATATTTTTTTTATTACCACTATACCACACTGCAATCATTCTCAGATATCTCCTAGTTGTCTGTAAAAATGCACCTTTATAACTTCAAACTGGAATTATTTTAGCAGACCTTATTTTCCTTGTGAAGAATCATTTCAATTAATTCATTTCCCTATGTTCCCCATTTTCTACTAAATTTTCATCCGTCATCCAATTTTGAAACCCCAAAGTGACCTCTGCTCACTCCCACTCTTTCAACCCTGCTGTAACTTGGGTGATAGAGACCAAATTCAAGTCTTCATGCTTATGTGGTGATCAGTTATGGATTGAGCCACATTACCAGCCCCAATATGTCAACCACTCTCTACTTCCTATGAATTTTATATTTAAAATATCTGCAGAAGAATTAAAAACATCAGAAGGAAGAGACCAACAAGTTTATGGATTTTGTCCCATTATTCTTAAGATTAGCTCATGATCTTGCTTAATGGATTTTTGAAAAAAGGATAATGTGATAAAGCAAACCAGTTAATTTTTTCTTTATCAAATTTAAATTTAATAAACACCCTAGATTAGTTTCAATAATTTGTTAAATGAAAACAAATCATGTGCCATTCAGGTACTGTTTAGTATCTGTTCTGATAATCATGAAGCCTCTAACTAATCTGTACAATATTTTGGAAGAAACAGCTTAAATATCATGGATATATTCCAAAAGGAAGTAAATTGTGAGTCACTGGGGAGTTGCTATAGCAACAGATGGATCCTATAATTCTAGTAGTCACTTTGCTCCTTGACTGGCATTTACACATCTTGACAAGAGCCTGGTAATTGTTATCCACTGGGAAAAGCAGAAAAGTAGCAAGTCCTGGTCATTAATAACTGCTATGACAATCCTCAAACATCTAGTATCTTAAAACAATACAAGTGTATCTTTTGCTCACATACAGTTTGAGGCCAACTGTGAAGCTCTTGAGTCTTCCAAGTGACTAAAGAACCACACATCTATCACATGATTTTGGCTCTCCTGACTGCTTATTTTCAGTCATATGGACGTGGGTGAGAGTGTGAGTCTAGATTCTCTAGTGAGTTTTTAGGTATCATATCTATAAATGGCACAGACCACTTCACAACATATTCTGTTGGCCAATACTAGTTAGTTACTGCAAGGTAGGCTTGAAAATGGTGCTTTCCTACGAAATCAGCAAAAAGGAATGAATTTATGTAGCATCTATTCTATCTTGGCCTCACCACCACTCTAATACATGAAGGAATTTGATATCTGAATCTGAGAGCTTTTCTTCTGAATGGAGTATCACCAAAGAGACATTTCCATTCATTTTAGTGGTAATAGCAAAAATCTTGGAAGTTCCTTCAAATAATGACCAGATCATCTTTAACACCACTCCAAAGGGATACATGCTTAAAGATATACAAAAGTTTGGCTATTCATCCTCAAACTCAGACATTTCAACTATGTATCAAACATCCATAAGGTTTACAGTTTCTCTCTGTTTTGTTGTCTTCTCTCCTTATGTCAATCAATCTAATCCCTTGCTATCTCTGAACATGGCAGACAAGCTTCAAAACCCAATGAAGTGTGAGGTGGCTTGTGGACTAGAATTACATCATTAGCAGCCATGATCAAACACAATTACTTTTCATAATGGACTCTTCAATTATAATTGTATTTTCCTTTCTCTCACTCTGCTATCTCATATTCTCTGATCTTCCCTGACTCTTTCACACCCACAATCCCTTTCCACTGTTCTCAGACACTCTGAAGGGCAGTAATTCCTCCTAGGCAGGTTTGTCCACGACTCTTGCCATATAAGCTACACAGTGAAGTAAATGCTTTATCACCTGATAGTCTGTGAAAAGGTGAACCATAATTAAAGTGACCTCAAAATAGGTCACAAATTAAAACAACAACAAATTGAAATAAAACGACAAGAGGCTTTTTCTTAAATCCCTCTTTTGCTCCAATCCTTGGCTTCTTAGTTCTTTGGAGTAAAAGGCAGATTCAATACATGACATCCACAAGGCTCTATGAGAACTCAACTTCTGTTACTTCATTTGCCGCTTTCTACTGTTTCCACACATCCAACTCTGTTTCTTACACTGGCCTCCGACTGTTGCCTACAGCATGGTGACTGCACATCTCTTCACACTGTATTTCTGTGATTTCCTACTTCTGGATCCCTTTTCTTATGGATGCCAGCATCATTCGCTCATCTTCTGGACTTCATGTAAATCATCCTCTCAGGAAAGTCACAGCTGACCACTCCATTAAAACAGCATCCTCTTAACAGTGTAAATCCTGTTTCTGAGTTTCCTGTTTCTCCTATGATAATCTAATCTAATATGTAATTTTCACATCATTTTTGTCTTTCTCTCCTGTCCATTTACAAAAAAATTCTCTATGATTGTAACTATATTTATCTATTTTGTTTGATGCTATGTAGCGCTGGCATCTTGGAAGAATGAGTGGCAAATAACAGTCACTTTGTATGTATTTTCTGAGGCCATATATAACACTCCTTGTTTAATACTATATCTTTAGTTCTTGAGTAGAACTTAGATGCTTTGATGTCAAATAGCAGCTCATATGTTCCCTTTGGATTCCACCTCTGATTTGCCTGATGATGTAAATACTTAATTATATTTTATTAATGCAAATTATCTTTTAAAAAGTCAGGCTTTTTGCTATGATCTTCTCAGTGACCCTGGCTTTGATAGACAGTTGTCCTGATATTTTAGTGTCATGCCACAGCTGTAGTGGACAACAGTTCCTTTATTTAGTAACCATCTGGACTGGGAGCCATTCTCTACAAATTTTAAAGGTTGTGGCACTGGCAATTACTAAGATGTTAAAACAGTAGGCCAATCATGGAGGCTGTGGAAAAGACATCCCACACAATTGCCACAGTTTTGTAGAGGAACACATTTATAGCAACTAGTACAAACAAAAAAATATATTAAAATTGATTTGGCTTCCATCTATGTGCTCACACAGTGGCACTGGTTACAGGTAGTGTCCTTTATTGTATAGCCTATATTACTATAAAGAACAAGTCCTATGAAAGGCAGTTTGTGTGTGTGTGTGTGTGTGTGTGTGTGTGTGTGTGTTATATTCTATCAGTGGTTATAGGTTGATTTTTTTGGTAGGCATCCTGAGTCTAAATCTACTGTTTTATACAATACATCTTCTGCATCCAGCTGCTGACTCAGTGTCAGCACCCTCTTTTCAAAATGTACATTGGATTCAAGTTTCAGTCCTTAGATACTTTTTTACTTGGGGGATAGCTTCTATGTCCACATATGTGGCTTTCATTTGGAATTTCTTTGAATAATTTTTGATGATGGGTATTTATCAAGAAAACCACATGTACCAAACACCAGAATAGATAATTGGACACATAATTACTCCTGTTTCTTAAACTCTGGTTTCAAAATAAGAATTCACCCAGATTATTTTTCTTTAAATGTTATTATCTGGGGCCTTAATGAGTAATCTATTATCTGGTATTAAGTGTGGAATTTGTTACATTTTATTTGGCTCTTGTATTTCTGTGCTTACATTCTAGCAGCTCTTTCTCTCAGGTAATCACTTCCTCTCAAAAATCTAATTTACCTTTTCTGTTAGGTTTTCAGCTTGTGAGAAACCCAATTATTCTGAACAATAACTACAACACTAATGAATACTTTGACAAGTAAATAAAATATGAAATGGTGACCTAAATTTAGGTCATTCTTCATGGGCTGGGACCTAAGTGGGAGGTAGCCAGGAGATGAGAAGATAAAGACAGAACAGGTGGGGTTTGGGTGGTCTTACATAAAAGCTGTGTCTTATGCCAAGCAAGCTTATAAAGAAGTACAGTCCCTATATACTATTTTCAGGAGAGAAACAAGACAAAGTCAGCAGAGAATATCATTCAACTGGGACAAAGTCAGAGGGAAGCTAAATCAAACAATATTGCACAAGGGGAACACAGGATTTTTCAAGAACATTAAAGACCAGGCACACAGTGACCTTGAGACTAATAACCATAGTCCTGTAGAGTGAGACAAGCTGGGTTTTCAGGATCTGAAGTCACAGCTCCCCCAAGGCTCTGTCTGGCCTCAAGCCATTACTAGTTGTGACGATCATATTCCTGGTTTTAGACAACTTACTGCATTCCTTCTTGATATACCAAGGTCTCAGGGAATGCTTTGAATCAGCTCAGATCTCAACAGAATGGCATGTAATTGTGATAAATGAATAATAATTGGCATACTCTAAGTCACTCACTTAAAACCCTTATGAGACATATTCATTAGAAAGATTGTAGACTCCAGCTGGAAACTCACTGTAACATAAATGCAAACATTTCCAGCTCCTAGACATACTTTTGAATACATAATCAATGATGTAGTAGATACAGTAAATGCTATGGTTGGATGCTACTGGTGTTGGTGCTGCTGTTTTCTGTGTAGTAAACAACTTTGTGCTGCAAAGTAACCATATCATCAGCTTTTGGGTCTTTAAATGTAAAATAACCAATACTATTGTTTGTACCTTTAGTATCATTGATTCATATAACAGCACCACACTCTATAATTTTAGTAATTTTGAAAATGAACTTTAAATTTACTAACCCTATGACTTGTGAATGAATATACGCTAGAACGTACAAGTTCATGAATGATACTCTATCACACTGATACTTAAAGTAAGCCAGTGACACCTGAGGTGTTATTAAATTGGGTTCTGGATGCAATAAATTCCTAGAAAGCTTTGGATTTGGACACAGAAAACCTGTAAAGAAATTAAATTGTTTTATAGCTTATTAGCTTATGAGTGAGTACATACCATGTTTGTCTTTCTGGGCCTGGATTACTTAACTCAGGATGGGCTTTTTTTTGTTTTGTTTTGTTTTTGTTTTCATTTACATCTATTTGCCTACAAATTTCATGATGATTATAGAATGATTGAACATCTAATGTGGGGATTTAACAACTCCACATTGTTAAAAAGGAGGTTTATTTTGGGGTAGCTTACAGCCAGTAAAGGGGTTGGTCACAGCGTCTGGAAGAGGTAAGGTGCAGTCCAGTGGGGTTCTCTGGAGAACTCTGAGTTGGTCTGCCATCCATCATCCAGGATCATGAGGAGAACCAAGAGGCCTGGCATGTCTTGATCTCAGCTCTTAAGGGCTCCCATCTTGGCCCTGCCCCAGGGGCAGGTCATAGGTAGATGTGGCAGTTACCAGAAACCTCTATGGTACATGGAGAAGTACTCACTATGGGTAGTACTTCTAGGTCAAAGCTGGAACAGCTTCCCACTACAATCATCCTTTGGGTATATGCCCAAGAGTGGTATTGCTGGGTTTTGAGGTAGATTGATCCCCAGTTTTCCAAGAAACCACCATACTGATTTCCAAAGTAGCTGTACAAGTTTGCATTCCCATCAACAGTGGAGGAGTGTTCTCCTTACTCCACATCCTCTCCAACACAAGCTGTCATCAGTGTTTTTGATCTTAGCCATTCTGACAGGTGTAAGATGGTATCTCAGAGTCATTTTGATTTGCATTTCCCTGATGACTAAGGATGTCGATCAATTCCTTATATGTCTTTTGGCCACTTGAGATTCTTCTATTGAGAATTCTCTGTTTAGATCTGTACCCTATTTTTAAATTAGGTTATTTGGTATTTTAATGTCTAGTTCCTTGAGTTCCCTGGTGCCATAGAAGCTCCCAGGAATCCACAAGGATGAACCCAGCTAAGACTTCTAGCAATTGTGGAAAAAGTACCTGAACTAGCCTTGTCCTGTAACCAGATGGGTGACTACCCTAATTGTCATCATAGAACCTTTATCCAGTAACTGATGGAAACAGATGCAGAGATCCACAGCCAAGACTGTACCAAGCTCCAGTCCAGTGGAAGAGAGGGAGGAGGGATTATATGAGCAAAGGGGGGGGGGCAAGTTCATGACAGGGAACCCACAGAGACAGCTGACTGGCGCCTGTGGGAGCTGAGGGACTCTAGACTGATGGCTAGGGAGCCTGCATAGGACCAACCTAGCCCTCTGCATGTGAGTGACAGCTGTGTAGCTTGGTCTGTTTGTGAGGCCCCTAGCAATGGGACCAGGATCTGTCCCTAGCACATGAGCTGCTTTTTGGAACTTATTCCTTATGGTGGGATGCCTAGCTCAGCCTTGATGCAGGGGGTGAAAAGCTTGGTCCTGCCTCAACCTGATATTCGATGCTTTGTTGACTCACATGGAAGGCTTTACCCTTTTCTGAGGAGTGATGGGGTAGGTAGAAAGGAGATGGAGAAGGTAATGGGAGAAGAGAGAAGGGAAACTGTGGTAAAGTAAATTAAAAAAAATAATAAGGAAAAAGAAACTTAACCTCTTCCCCTTCAGTGACCCACTCGGTTTTAATTTTCAGATTGGGGGGTTACTGTTGTGATACTACTGGGATCTAAGAGAAATAAAATGATATTTGAGTCATCATGTTTATTAAATATTTGCTATAGATACAAAGTTTCTAGCAATTTGGAAAAGTAAAGATAAACAAGGAAGCCTTTTTGAAAAATATAGGAGTCTGTAGAATGATGTCTACAAAATGTTTACATGATGATGAAAAGATGGAAATTATTTGTATGTGTTGATATAACACAACAAGAAAGAATTCTTGAGACAGCAGCTGCTCCCATGTGGATAATGATGAGTCTGCTGTTCCCCATGTAGTGAGTGACTCTGTGTGAAGAAGTAACTATATTAGCAACTCCCAGTTCAAAAGGTGAACCCCCTCTATCCTAAGGTAGGATAAGCACAAATGATGAAGCAGCTTACTTATGAAATGGATAGATGTTTATTTTGGTGTGAGGAAATGCTGAGAAAGGAAGCAAAAATTACAAAGAAGAAGAGATGTCCTGTTGTACAGTTTCAAAAATTGGTGTGTGTAAGTTATTTTGAACATTGGTCTAGAAATTACTCAGATATGGCAGAGCTAGGGATGATCCATGCTGACATTTAAGTTGTTGCATGATAAATGCAGCAACAGATAAAGGAATTAGATTGAAAAATAAATATTTTTAGCGAGAAAATGCTGTGGAATAATGCTTTTGTGCACTCTTCTAATAAAATGCTGATTGGCCAGTAGCCAGGCAGGAAGTATAGGCAGAATAAGCAGACAAAGAGAATTATGGGAAGAGAGAGGCTGAGTCAGGAGACTCCAGCCTGCCATCCAGGGAGCAGCATGTAATGGCACACAGGTAAAGCCACAAAACACGTGGCAACATATAGATTAACAGAAATGGGCTGAGTTTAAATATAAGATCTAGACAGTAGTAAGCCTGAGATGATGGCTGAGCAGTTTTAATTAATATAAGCCTCTGTGTGTTTATTTGGGTCTGAGCAGCTACAGACTGAGTGGGACACAGGGAAACTTTCATCTACAAGAAAAAGATACTAGAGTTATAGAAAGCACAGGAAATGGGCTCAGGAGCTACAAGTACAACCATGCTCATCTCTGCCACTCTGCCAAAGTTTCTGCATAGCTACCTATCTACAAGCACAGAACAGAAAGAGAAGAGAGATCTATGCACCCCAAATCTCCAGTGAGAAAATGAGTGGGTCATTCCAAGAGAGTGTAGAAGTGTCAACAACATAAAATTAGCAATAAAAAAATAAAATTGTGAAGGATCAGTGGAAATGTTGCCTATGGTCAAGTTTTTTTTGATGAAAATGAAAACTAAAAAAAAGAAATAAATAAGCCTTTGCACATTTAGGCAAGAAGCAACAGGAAATTAAATAGCAGAGGAGCAAACATACTGTTAGCCCATGCTTTTGCAATTTTGGGGGTTTCATTGACCAAAGCAATGTCGTACACTGCCGACTTTCTTCTGTTCTGGCTAGCTTTATGTCTGCTTGACACAATCCAGTCAGTTTGGAAGAGAGAACCTCCCTTGAGAAACTGCGCCTCCACATAAGATAAGCCTGTGGGTAAGCCTATGGCACATTTTCTTAATTGATGATTGATGTGGGAAATCCCAGCTCACTGTGCATAATGCCTTCTCTAGCCAGGTGTTCCTGGGGTGTGTAAGCTATCAGACTGAGGAAGCCAGTAAGCAGCATTCCTCCATGGTCTTTACATCAGTTGCTCCCTCTGGGTTCCTGACGAGTTCCTGCCCTGATAACCTTTCATGAAGGACTTTGATATTGAAATATATGCTAAATAAATTCTTTCCTCCTCAAGTTTCTATGGTTCCAGTGTTTTATCACAGGAGTAGAAAACTTGGGTAATGCACCTTCCCTTTCCCCACTATCTAAATAAGATCAATAAAGTGACTATGTTCTTGTTTTGTCAAATAATGATAGAGTAAGCAAGCACAAACCATCTCTACTGTCTTCATCATTTCATGAAAAGAATAAATTGATAGCAAAATTCAGAATCGACATTACCTAAAGGAAACTGGTTGATTAACTCACTGTTTTCCTTATTTTGATGCAGGGGTGTGGCAACCTGTCTGGGGGCTGGAATCGTCTTGAGTTATAATGACAAAGGCTGACAAAACCTAGTGTTCTCACAAGATGAATCAAAGTAGTCCAGTAAATGTGACATTCAGTTTCTCTGCAAATTTATGCCTGGTTCTTATTGCACAGTCTGGGATAAGTCATTCTCCACAAATTCATTATCAATTTTAACAAACTTTGGTGAAATTGACCAACATATTAATTTTAGCTCTGCCTGGCTGTTAAAATCAAGGATCTTAGGATGCACTACATATAACCAAATCTTTTGCCTAAACGTTATATAACTCACAACATTGGTGAAATGGAATTGCAGTATTACTTCACTTATAAGATAGTGAAATTTTGGAAACAGGAATGAGCCTTCCGTATCTTAGTACCACTTTAACTAAGGCAATGATTTGTCACATTGTTGAGCTCTTGTAAGTACTTGCTTAACGACTGAATAATGGCTTTGATGGGATTATTTTTCCTAAAACATTATAATTACACACTTCAAACTTCTGCTACTATTTCTGGTCTATTTACGGGAGTAGGAAACAATCCTTCCCTTTGACCTTTGTTCACGCATTCTTTAGATATATGTGCCATAACCTTGCTAACTGTTCAAGGTGATAGAAATGCATAGTGTAGCTTCCCTGACTTCAGAGATGTCAAGAGTAGTTTCACTCTGGAGCTAATTTATGTGATGTTTCTAGTACACTGCCTTACAGAAGCACATTCAATTTTTTGAATACTATAAATAGTGGTAATCTAATTATTTTAAATCTCAATAGAGTAAACACTTGCTCAGATATGTTTTTGTTAGTGAGAATAAAACCTGTTTATCGCCGTTAAGTGGCAATACCCACTCTATTTATGGAAGAGTTCTCACCGACAAATGATGGTCAGTATCCCCCTGACACAGCTCACACAAATGGGAGCATTAGCCTTATCCACTTTAAATGAAACCATACATCGGCTTACTGTTGCACGTCTTGTTGTACTTGCTGTTCTCCTGTGCAGACCCTTCCAGCCGGCACTGAAAGCGATGCTGCCAAAATTCTTGAAACCAAGGATTCCTGAGGTTTGTTTCTGGCCGGAGTTTCAGATAATAATCATCAAACCACTTGACATCGGGAGACTGGAGCTTGATGGTAATTCCACCGACAGCTTCTCGCTGATACCCATCTGTCACGTCATACCTGTCAGCCCAGCCGTCACTGGGGAAACAAACAAACAAAAACAATCCCCTTAGCTTAGAGCAAAAATATTCCAGGGAAAGGAATCTTTCTCCTTTGAGATACCCAATGTAAAATGACTGCTTCCGGAATCACAGAAATCCTGTGTTCTATGCCAGGGGTGACTGTTACCAGCCGGTTAGAGGTAAAAAGCAAGGCAATAACATGATCGAAAAAGTGGATATCAGATGCCAGAAAGCAATAATCTTATCTTGTATGATAGAGGAAAAGCTGGTATTTTCATGGAATTATACAGATTGTAAAATACACTACAGGTTTCACAATTTTACCATGCATGATTTTCCTGTACATTTAATAACTAAATCAGTTCAACTTTAAATACATTCTTTCATTTGCATTACAGCAATCGTTAAAGAATAGTAAAATAAGATTAGGAAATATTTCCAAAACATACACAATATTCATTAAAATACACTAAGGCATGATATTATTGTTGTTTACATAAGAAAACGTTATAAGGTTAAAATATCTTGCAGATAGTCATCTTATTAAATGTTGAGTTTTAATACTCTGATGCTGAAATAGTTATATACAGTGCATACACTCCTTGCCAGCCTATGGAACTTTTTAAATGCATTTGAACAAATGTTAGAAATTATATATTTGCATGACTTCAAGAAATTAAATGATGGGCTATCCATGACAATGAGAGGGAACACATCCCTTAACTCACAGTAGCACCAGGACTCTCACCTTAAGATATCAGAACAGAATGAGGAAACGTATTCTAAGATTGTGTAGAAAATAAAGGAAACACAATATTGGACATAACACACAAGAAAAGATATTAAAATTAAATAATGTGTCCTGTAGCAGCTAGGAGACTTTGATTTGTTTATTCTCTTGCCCACTGGAGCACACGGTTGCTACTGGCTTTCTTCTGCACCAAGAGATGCTGTTCTTTTCTTGAAGACATGGAAGTTCTCTTTAAGGAAATATATCTCCCAGTGCAATTTTGACAATTCAAAAAACTAACACCACAGAAGCAAAGAAGTAATGTGGAGGGAGTTGAGAGTTAGCACAGAGTGGTACCTGCTGAATGCACAGAAGGGAGCTGTTGAATTTGAGAAGCTGGTGGAAGACAAAGACTTACATTATAATCCATTGTTTACATTATCTGTATTATTTTCCACTCACTAAATGTTTGTGTCTAATATAATAATTTGGCTATCAAACTAGTACTGGGAAAACAATTAATATAACAACTAACATAACAAAAGATTGAATATTTTAAAATATGATATACCTATCAATTCTGATTTAAACACTGATAATTAGGAGTTGCTGCAGAGGTCATAGATTATCATGATTGCATTCCAGAAGTTACCCACAATGACCTGAGTTATTTCCCCAAGCAAAAGGGTGGAAAGGGAGAAAAAGAAATATCTAACAAAATGAGCCAATTCTTGTCCTAAGGCTCTTTAGGCAAGATATCTTATTAAAAGTTATCTACAGAGTAATTTTAAGAAACTTTTGCAGCAGATTAGGGAACAAGAAGGAAAGCAGTGAGTGTGTCCCAGCGTTGAGTCTGGGTACATCACACAATTATGTTCTCTCAAGTTTCTCTTTTCAGCTCCAGAAGATTTTATTTAGAGCTGACAAGTTGAAGGGAAGTGGGCTTGTTTGCCTCGATCTCTCCCTCTGTTGTTGCTGATAGGAGAGTGTGGGGCTCACTGGCACCCAGAAGCTGCACAGGCGAACTGCAAAAAGGACAGGGAGCTTTGTCTGTCAAGCAGAGTCCCCTTCTCCATGCATATGTGAATTCAGATTATTCCTTTGGTTAATGTTAGCTCATTCTTATGTAACACGGTGATTATGAATGTTATATAAAAATGTGAGATGATAATGGGCTCAATTTACGCTTCACAATCCATTCATTGAATTTAATGGAGTTTGCAAAAAGCTGGTCTTGATAAACTCTCTTGTGGGTAGTGTTTCCATAGATGAAAAGTATCTGGAATCAAGACTGTTAATGCACTCATCTTTGACTTTGTTCTTTGATTCTTTGTTTTTCTTGGGTATAAATCTCATTTTAACAATTTAGAAGAAGATGTTTTGTCATTGGCCTTGTTAGCTCATGTTGTGAATTTAAAATTGTTATGATCCAGATACTCCCATCTTTTAGTAAAATACAAAACAACATGGAGTTAGTGTAGACACAGAAAATTATTAACAACCATGAGCTCAAACACATTTATTCTTTTTGGACTTATTAAGAATATCTGTCAGGTAAGTTTTAAGAATATTTTACAATAAAGAGGTGCTCTATGCACTAGTGACCAGTTATTGTGATTGTTACAAATGAGCTTTCAGATTTGTCTAAAATGGCAGAGCATTTTAAACAAGGGATTAAAAAGAATCTAAAAATAAGATACATGTTAAGGAAAACTGAAACTCACTCTTCCACCACCCAGTGCTTTCTATTGCTCTGATAGGTTGTGTTCAACACACTGGTGCCACATTAATCCTTCTAGCGATACATATTTTACCATAGCAAGGTGAAAAGGAGAAAAAGCAAAAGAAATGCCATATGTAAGGCACACTTCCAAACTTATGGCATATCTGTCCATCCATCTGTCCAACCAATTTCTTTTTCTTCTCACTAGTGGGCACTTTTGCCCATCATTTACAATATATTCCATTTTCTTTCTTCCCCAATTTTTAAAAGATACAGGGAATTGTTGATTTTTATGATCTGTATTTACAAATTCTGGCCTGAGGTATATCAGTAGCAGAGCACTTAACTAGTGTGCATAAAGTTTTTGGTTTAAGTCTCAGCCCTCCCCACAATATATCTGTAAATTCAACTACTTTCTACACTTTAATTACAATACCCATATGAATGTTGGTTTAATTTTGAGTCATTCACAAATATGCAGAGAAGGAAAATCAGAGTGTCCTGACATAATATTCCCATTTGAGGTTGAATGAAATATCAGTTTGTGCAAAGGAAAACCTCCTTCTCATACTGTATTTACTCTCAGAATTTCCACATTTATATAGGTTTTGCTGGTGAGTTTGCTTTCTCACATGGTCTCAAAGATCAAACTTGTATACGATGCAGTGTTCCGAAGCACAGGGAAACTGTGATTTATATAGGATACACATACATCGCATGCCTTGCAGAAAGGAGTGGATAAAATGCTCTACTCTGGAAATCTTATAATAGTGAATCAACTTCATATTAAGAAAGAATATATTTAAACAAAAGCACACATAATGAATGTTGATTAGTTGATGAAAATATTGTCACCAGAAGCTTAGAACAACTTAAACACGTTTGCTCTAGGAAAAAAGTTAGTATTTGCTAATTAAGAATTTGCAGCATGTTTGTAGAACATTGAAGTAAGAAATGAGAATTTACTGCCTCTTTTAATTTGATTTTTTTTGTCTAGTGCTGCTTCTGGCTTTGCTTTGCCTGCAGTAACAGAGTAACTTGGTGATTAGTAGGAAGAAAAGCTTTCTGAACTCACACAGCAAGCTTTAACCAAAGGGAAAATATCCATGCATTCACACTTGTTTTCCAAGAACCTCCCCAGTAGACATTTAAAACACTTCATTGTCCTAAGATATATTTTATTTTTAGTTGTGTGTGTGTGCATGCATGCGTGCATGCAAGTGTGTGTGTGTGTGTGTGTGTGTGTGCGCGCGTGTGCGTGCGCATATGCACACATGTTAGTGGAGGTGCGTGTGGAATCCAGGAGAGGGCGCAGGATAATCTGAGTCTGGAGTTATAATAGGTAATTTGTGAGCAGTGTGATGTGGGAACTGAGAACCAAATTCAGGTCCTTTGAAAACAACATGTGATCTTAACTGTTGAACACTCTTACCAGCTCCTTATATCCCTTTATTTCTTTCCTGAAAACATCTTAAAAAAATACTCATTCTCTAAAATTTCACTTTCATTCTTTTCCCAAGATTGTATTATGAAACATATACACTTCTACTCAACAATCTACTCTTCCTTTTTCTTCTCAAATCTTTTCCCATTATTTCATTATAATTGATAATTCACAGAAGTTTTTTTCCCTTTTAAAGAATATTTTAAAATGTTCTATAATTCAAATTTACAGATTTTGTAGGGTTTTTTTGTTTGTTTGTTTTTTGAGACAGGGTTTCTCTGTGTAGCTTTGTGCCTTTCCTGGATCTTGCTCTATAGACCAGGCTCTGCCTCCCAAGTTCTGGGATTAAAGGTGTGCACCAAGACCGCCCGGCAGATTTGGTAGCTTTAATAACCACAGGAAAGGTTCTTTTTTTCAGAAATGACATTGTATAAGTTAAGCTTATAAGTACTTCAACATTAGAATTATTTTAACATTAAATTAAATTATTTGTATTAAGTTATCTGTAATTTATTATATGTCATATAATTATGTGTATAATTTAATTTACATATATAATATATTTATCATATATTATATATGTATACACACATAGCCTCATAAAAGTATTTATAAAATCACTGCAGGCCTCATAATAACTAGATTTACCATCAAAATTTATTTTGCAAAAACATGGACAATCTTTAAGGGATACATACTCACTGGAATAAGTGAAAGTAATGAAGAAAAATACAAATCATCTAATGCTAAGTAGAAGAGCTAAATAATTTTATTTTTTTTTTTGCTCAAAATAAAATTCCTTCCTTTTCTCATTTTAGAATCAATATTTATTTTAAGTTATTGCTATTATTTCCCTCAAAAATAGAAAAACACATATAGTACTGAACAAATGGATTGGTGTGTCTTTAGTGATAGAGTCAATGCTGTACTCCCTACAAAGCATTGATTCAGTATGGATTTTGAATGTCTCTCTTGTGCCAGTCATTAAAACCCAGACTTCATTCAGCTAGAAATCATGAGCTCCTTATGTGTGACACACCTGAATGGGCATCACCACCATTGATCCACTGGAATTTATTCATTTTTCCTTCAGATTCAGCATCCTCTTTGCTTTTTATCTAATTGACGAATAAACAGGTGGCTCATTAGGTTTCAAGTCTCTGAATCATCATTTAATGAAAATTACATTCCTGTTCTGCCTTCCCAACATTATTCCTTGATCAATTAGTATTCTAAATGTTTCCAAACTCCTAGACCTTACATTTGTAGTCTCTTGATGTGTTTATGTCGAAGGCTAATCACACATAATGGCTCAGTAGTTGAATTCTCAAACTACAACTTACTTCTTTCCTATAACTCAGTAGAGTTCTTGGGAGGCATCTCACTGTGCCATAGCAGGGAACAACATGAACAAATCATCCCAAATACTGTTCTAAAAGATACAATGCCAGAATCAAAATGTAGACACATGAGAGACTATTTCCAGAAGAAACAGTGGTTAAAAATTGGACCACAATTTCCAAATTTGGGAATTTGGGAAAGGATAAGGTAGAGTTATAGACACACAGTTATTCTTGATCACTGGAATCAGTGTTCTGCTTGTGGGGATGATACTATTTTTTTTATTTCTTGAAGTTTATTATTCTCATGATTACAACTGTAATTTAGAAGTCTGAAACATGAGAAAAATTCTATGAAGAGAGCTCAAATAAAGCTGAACAAGTATGTAAAAGATGGTTAAAACTTTGTTTTTGTTTCAAGCGCAGGCTTTGGAGCCAGGGTCAACACCATAAAACATTACAAATGACTCTTAACATGTTCGTCCTATACAATCAAGCATGGGGATATAGATATGAGGTTAATGAGATTGACCACACACATCCTGCCTACTGGATACAAAGCACATTAGTTCTAGTTACTCATATACATTGCACTATTGCAATTCTAATACCTCGAGTGTGCTATTCCCACTGCATCAAGTAACATTCAATCAATTCCTCAGATATTTCTTGATTTAATAAATCCAATTTATCAATCAAAGAGTCAGCTTTAGCTTGAATGAAATTTAATAAAACTCTGCTTGAATTATCCTGGAGTTATCAGTTGCCCCATGCCCATTTTCAAAGTACTACAGCATTCATTCATTTATTTCCCAAACAATTATTATGCAAGTAATATATGAAATGTGGAGCTGAAATGAAAAGTGAGGAAGGCAGACTTCTTTTTCATCCTGGAGATATTACAGTTGTATTAGTGTTGAAATTATCACATTAAACATGCCTATATTTATTTATGCTTTTTCAAATCACCCACAAAATTTTGGGATATTTTGTATCAATTCTAATGGCTGATGTATATTAAACAGTCAATAAATGTTTATCTGTAACTTACCTTTGGTTTGGGGAGATAGGTTATAAAGCACATACCTAGCAGTTGCTACGCTCTGGATTCAAATGTTAGCACCCCCTGTAAGATTACTATAACTCATTAGAAAATAAGCTTTTACATGATAAATGTCTAGCATGTAGAAATCTTTTCAAGTGTCATATGCACTTACTTTTCAGATGATAAAACAATAACATTGTGTTTGTCTATGGAATGACTGAAAGAGGGAGTGATATTCATCCTCATGATCCACTCCTTTGTTTACCTGCTGCTATCAAGGTTAATGAGTACATTCATTAGGCTGCAGCTCCATTTTAGTTTTCACAATCTTTCACAACCCACATAATTGTTATAAAAGCTGATATGCTACCCACATGTAATAATCATCCTGCCAAATCTTTTACAAATAGCCTTTTAAAATTATTTTGGATAATTTATTCTAATAGTGGGAGTCTTTTGGTGGTTGGACAGTCTTTTCACTATATTCCTGATTTCCCCACCTTGCAGTGTTATGAAAATTTAAAACCTCTAAACAAAAGGGGAAATTAAAGGATGAAATAAAATTTAATAAATATTTAAATAAAATTCTTAGAAATACACACTAAACAGTAACAAATTATTTATTTGTAACAAGAAGCTAACCATAGAATTGCTGTTTAAAAATGTGAGGTTATTGACTAAAACCCAAGTCATTTCTGAGTTTTGGAAGTCTCAACCATTCCTGTTTCATAGGACATATAATGGATGAGAGAAGTGGATTGTAGGATCTATAGTACAGCAACTATGACAAAGAAGTAAAGAGGTGAAGTAAAGATTGCCAAGTGTCTCATGTTAAATGATTTCTATGCTAACATTGCCCATTTCTCTATGGGATCTACAGACAACATGTGTTAACATTATCTAATAGCTGAAGAAACTGAGGTTCAGAAGCGCTGAGTTGTCAGATACAAACCCTTAAGTTTAGCTACTTTTCTAACAATTGTGAGCAAATCCCTGGAAATTAGCAGTTCTAGAAAGGAAAACTGACTTTGGTTCATAGCTTGAAGGTGCCAAGGCAGGGCATGAAGCTGTCTGGTCACATTGAAACTATTATGAGGAAGCAGCAAGACATGAATCCTGATGCTCAGCTCAGATTCTCTTTTTTGTTCAATCTGATATTCTTGTTCAGGGAATGATACTGTACACACAGTGCCTCCCCTCCACCCCCAAGTTCAACCCAGCCTGGAAGTTTTATGAGGAATCTGCTTTTGAGCACTTTCCAGTTTGGCCTGAACTCACTTCCTTTTGGATGAGAGCTTGAGTCTCTACTTCCTTTCTGGTAATTAGCCAAAGATGCTCTCAAGTCTTGGAAGCTATTGGCACTTCTTTGCATGTAGCTCTCTTTCTCATCAAAGCTTCCAGGTAGGAATGCAAATTGTCTATCATTTGATTTCAGCTTAAAAAAAATATCCTAAACAAAGGATGTAATGTTACATGCCTGAGCTCCTTATCTTTGGATGGTACAATGTCATAGAAGAATATCCTTTGTACTGAAAAAAAATGCTAGTCTTTACACAGTAGCAGAAAGTTATTTTTCATCTCCTACCTCTACTTCCACTTTTTTGGAAGACCAATCCTGTAGATATTGGAAGAGATTCAATCTTTGGAGGTCTGAATAATTCTAATTGTTTAGTGTGAACTGTCTTCAAACACATGAGAACAGATATAACAAAAAAAATGAACCTATTAAAATGACTGGAACACCATCCTGCTTTGATTTTTTTATTCCAGTTTGGCAGATATTCTCCCTTGTGACTTGCCATCTTATTTACCCAGAAATGTTCTCTCACCATGCACTTTCTTACTGAGAAGCTGAGGAACATGCTTTAAAAAGATTACTTTGTATATTATATAATCTCTATGTATTACTCCTGTCAGATTATAACACTCCTGAGAAATACAAAAATTGAGACTATTGTGCAAAATGTGTATCAATTTAGCAACTAGATTAATTCCATGAAGTAGAGAAATGCTTTAAAAGAAAAGCATCTGTATCTGCACACACACACACACACATCATTTTCTTCCTCAGTGGAAATGACAATTATCATAAACCATTCTTTTCTCTTCTTACAGAACACCCTATCTGTGTTATTTGAATACAATGGCAAAGTTATTATAAATACCTCCAATTATAAGAAAAAGAGCCATTCGAAAATGATCAAGACATTTTAATTTCAGTTTCAAATGCTAGATGGAATTTCTTCGATTTATAATAGGCACTGAGGCAATTTTCCATTGACAAATTTACTCATAACATATATTAAAACCAAGTTACTACTGCCACATGTCAATGTGATATTGTTCACAAATATATACTAGATTTGAGACTAGTTTTCAGAAACAGTCCTTATTCAAATAGCCAGAAAAAGTTAAGATCTATGCCAATAAAATTGAGATATCTAATATCCAATAATTAATGCAAGCAGACTGAAAATGTAAGTCACATAATAGAAACTGGGCAGCTGCTTCCATTTATAACATCAATAAATTTGATAAACTCTCTTCCAAAGACATCTAGGCTGATTGGGTGAATTCTTTTAAATTTTTAAATTTTCAGACTCCATCTAGTTATCTAGAACTATAGGTGGAGAGAATGAAACTATACCAAAGTAAGAGTATTTCTTTTGAGATATGTTCAGTACACTGATTTCATTGGATGGCTAAGAAGTTGGTACAAAACCACTGGATGAACTTTTAATTTTTACATACAAATTTTAAAACTTGACTTCTATGGTTACTTATTCTACACTATGGATGAAAACAATATGGTTTATACTATGAGAACATATTTCTTTTTCTTACCATCATTGCTTAAAAATTTATTCTCCACTAAAATTTTGATTTTAGTGAATCAGAATTTTCTCCTACTGATATGAAATTTATCTAGAGTCACTTATTCATACCATGCTATTTTCCTGCTTTTTTTCTAAATCCAATTTTCAATACAAATATAAGACTGTTCCAATGCTCAATTTGTTTATCTCTACAAATGGGAAATAAATTGAAATTGTATTATGAGTTTTAAGCTCTACTAGTGCACTTTCCACTTTATTTCAAGTTTATCCTATTACTCTTAGCCCTTAACATTTTCATATAAATTCTAGATGTATCTAATAGACCTCATCTATACTTTGCTATTCTCTAAGAAAAATCAGCCAGAGTGTTTGGTCCAGGATGAGGCAAATATATGCATATATATATATATATATATATATATATATATATATATATTAACTTGTTCCTTGAGAAAAAGCTATTTTCTAAGGTGACATATGGCCTGAAATCTAAAGTGACAACAAGATGACAATTAGCAAAATGCATAAAAAAGCAGAGAAACTTGAGAAATCTCTGTTGAATACCACAGAAAATCCCTCGTTAAATCCAATAGAAAGTTAGGCTTGGTGACATATGCCTGTATCCCCAGCAGTGAGGGAACTAAAGGTGGAGGGGCTGCCAGGATTTCAAGGCTAGCTTGGACTTCATAGTAAGTTCCATGCCAGCATGGGCTATAGCGTAAGATTTTGTCTTAACTTTACACCTCCAGCCCATTAGAAGCAAACATTATGATTCTGGAAAATATAAAATTTGAAGTAAAAAATGCAAATACAAATAAAACCTGTTAAAGTATTATAGAGTTAATATCATAAAAACAAATTGTCCATAACTTGTAAACAGAAAGATTACAAAAATATGATGCTTCAGTGAGGAGAAATAAACAAACATATTAATTAATTCATCCATACAGCCACTGATTAGGGATTTGAGGTACAATAGTAAAGAAGGTAGAAAAAAAGCATTTGTATTTGGTCTTTGACTTTTGGAGAAATAGGCAGTGGACAAATTTGAGATGGTATAGGAAACACTGAAAATGCCACAGAGAAACGCAAAACAGCTTTGCTGCTGCTGCTGGTGGTGGTGGTGGCGCATGCCTTTAATCCCAGCACTCAGGAAGCAGAGGCAGGCAGATCTCTGTGAGTTCAAGAATTCATATTTTTAAAAATATAAATCTAAAAACTTAAACTCAAAAGTTTAATTTCCACTAAAATTAAAACATAAAGGTGACACAGTTCTAGTTTTGTTTGCTTGCTTTGTTTGTTTCTTAAACTTCTAAAAACCCTGTGCAAAGTTTTGCCTAGTTTCCAGTTTCCAGCTTGCTCCTCTAACAAGTCTAGTGCATAATGAGTAAAACCAGGAAGTGATGGCAGAGAGTGAGGCCAGACCCAGAAGCCTGCACTGATGAGGTCAAAGACACAGCCTTTGGCTGCACTCTATAATGTACAATTAAGGGGGACAAGGACACAAACCTTCAACTTTTCTTATCTATTTGATCCATACTGCTTACCAAGGAGGGAAATTTTAGTTTAAGTTGACTTTCAAGTGCTTGTGAGACATTGGTATACTAGGAGTGCAGGGATGCATGTAGTCAGAATGTACATAAAGTCTAGCCAGACATTCAATTTAGAAGTTACTGATAAATCATTAGTTAGTGTCATTGTTAGACTGTAAAAATCTAATAAAAATATTTTACATGGTACAAGTAATGTTGAAGTGGGGTGCAGTTCAGATCATAACAATATGTGAGAGATAGGCAGAACAGATGGTATTCTTTCAGAAAACTGAAAAAGAAATCGTGAATGACAGGGTGTTCTTCAAAATTACTTATATCATCCTAGTCCTCATTTATTTTCTTCTATGTTAAATATTAAAGTATTTAATCAACGAAGAATGTTTTTATTCATGGTGTAGAGTATGATTGTTTTGTCTGGTATAATGAGTTGAGGCCATATGAAGATCTACGATTTTAATATTATGTCTATGAGGCAAGCAGGTTTCAGTCACAATTCAGTGCAGAGAAATCCCAAACAAAATAATCAACACTCTGAATGTAGACCGAGAATTTCAGCAATTCTGCCTTGAACTAGTTATTAAATTCAGCCCAGAGGCACCTGGAGAGTTAAGGATAATTTATTTCTAAGAAGTTGACTCTTATTTTCCCTCATTTAATGAGATTAATTTCATTATAGGTATTTTTTATTCTGAAATATCCCATTTGTGTTTATTTCATTCTCTCTAACTGGTTCAATGTACTGGCTGTTCATGCCCAGGTGCCCACTTAAAGCAAAAGTCATGTTTCAGAGGCAGAAAGGGAACCGAAGGTGATTTGGGAGATGTAGTTTACTTTTCAAAGGAAACATAAAACCAGACTATGAGACAATAGAGACAAAGGATACTTCCAAATTGTTTATACTTTACTATCAATCTGTTTTCAGACCAGAGGATGCCATAGAGTTTTGAAAAACAAATAGACTGGAATTATCAAACACTTTTGTTTTGTAGGCTGTGGGGATGTTTAGAAGAAGCAGATGTAACTTTAAGGGCATGACTGACAGATTGACAGAAGGAAGCATTAGCAATATTCAAAGCAGCACAAGAGGAGTCCCAGCACATCATAGTCATGGGTTGCCTCCAAGGAATGTCTGCAAAGCACAGGGATTCACTCGAGTACATTTGGATAGCAGAAGCAGCCCCTGGTTTCTACTTTACTATAGATGGCTGGACACTTCCTCCTTGGAAACCTCTCACCCCATGACCTTTGTAGTGTCAGACTTTCAAAATCCCACCCCTCTCATCTTTGTGTGTTTTGTCCTGTACAAGGAACTCAGGGATGAGTGTTTCTATGAATTTTGCCTTTGATGTTTTTTCAACTGTTCTCCAAACAGCCTCTCATTTAGATTTCATCCTATGATTCTAATTACTGATAAATCTCTCTTCTTCTTTAGCCTCATTACACTTCCAGAATTTCAATAGCTAGAAGTAAACTTTTGCCGGGGTATAGCACAAATCTTAAAGGTACTTATTAATAAAATCAAACCTGAGTCCAGGTGTTGGAGTGAATGCTGGGATATCAGAAAAGCAGAACAAGCCACAGCTAACCAACTTCTCAGGTGGTCTTGTTTCCTCATACTGGAAGCTTCTCTGTCCTCATATCCAAATGGCTCTCAGCTGAACTGCTTCTCAAAAATCTGAAAGCTTAACCAGCCTAGTTCTTGGTTTTCATGCCTTATATACCTTTCTACTTTCTGCCCTCTCTTCCTGGGATTAAAGGCTTACTTCTTGGGATTAAAGGTGTGTGTCACCTTGCCTAGCTGTTTCCATTGTGGCCTTGAACTCACAGAGATCCAGATGGATTTCTGCCTCTGGAACGCTAGGACTAAAGGCGTGAGTGCCACCATTTTCTAGTCTCTGTATCTAGTGGCTGTTCTGTTCTCTGACCCCAAATAAGTTTATTAGGGTGCACAATATTTTGGGGAACACAATACCATCACAGCCCGGGGAATCTCCAAATTAACAGTACTTAGCACTTTTAGAAATCACTAGCCCATCTGCTGGCTGTACATCTCCAGATGGATGGACCTTTATTCCCCTTAGCAATCAACTAGAATTGGGGTGTGAAGGGGGAAAGCAATGGTGGTAGGGTGATGTCATTCTTCTTTTTCAGAGTCAGGTCATAGTGCTTCCATTGATTTACTATCCAGGGAGCATATTTCTTCTCTTATGACCATGTCACCTCAGCAATGGCAGCATTCAGTGCTTCTAGTCTCCCTTTTCATTGCCAGTGAGAGCTATTCAACCCAATCTACCAATTTTACATTTCTACTGAAAGAAAAAAAATGGCTTTGTTATCCTCTAACTAATGTATTTACCATGTGTGTGTGTGTGTGTGTGTGTGTGTAGGGGTGTGTGGATATATGTAGAGGTCAAAGGTTGACATTGGCTGCCTTTCTTAATTGCTTTTTGTCTTTTATTTTGATTAATTAAGCTCATTTTTTTTGTCAATTTTAGCTATGCATTTATACATTCTGATGGCTCTTAACCCCTTCCTTAGTACTCTTCTCATCTAGTCAAGTCTCCTCCTCCCTACTAGTCCCTTTCCTAGATTCATGTCATTTTGCGTTGTTTTATAACCCACAGAGTTTAGCCAGAGCTGCCCCTGTAACTTCAGTTTGAGCTATGCAATGGCACTCCACAACGAGCACATGACTGATGACAATGCTTCTTCCTCCCCACAACACATAGTAGTTCATCAGAAATGGCTAGAACCCACTGACTCTTCCTGACAGCTAACAGACTCATTGCAGGTAATCAGAGCATCTGAGTCAATATTGCTATGGCTGCACCTTGGCCCGAACATAGCACTTTGCAGCCTTCCCTCCATCTTCTGATATTTATGTTCTTTATGCCTCTTGTTCCATAATGTTCCCTTTCCCTTAGGGTGTGGGTGGAGTGGAAATGCACTGCGTGGGGCAAAGTGCTCAATCACTCCTGATTCTCTACACCTTTAGTAGCTACATGTCTCTGTAATCACCTCCATTCACTGTATATATAGGCGTCTTTAATCAAAGCTTAGAGTTGTGTTTGTCTACAAATATACATATACCACCTAATTTCTGATACAGAGTCTCTGACTCACATGGCTTCTTTGTTGGTAATAAGGCTCCAAGCTCAAGTCTTCGTGCTTGCTTGATAAGCATTTTACTCCTCAGCACCAGACTTCCTAAGAAGGCACATAAGGTTATTCTCTTACCATGTCCCTATTCTTTCTATATGTCTGAGCACTTTCTATGCCTAGAAAATATGTATTTTTTATTATTTCTCTACACTTGCTTAGGAATGCAATCTTGCTTGGTATTTTACTGTCTTATTTCTTTCTGCTCTTCAAATCTAATTTCAGATGTATTCTCTTCAAGGTTTTGGTGTGATCCTAGAAGTCAGAAAGGGAAAAACATTTGTGTCATGAGCACCACTTGCTTAACTCTTCCTTATCACATACCAAATTGTAGTTGTTTATATACTTCTCTTTGTCATAAAACTGCTTTAGTTCTATGGTTAAGCACTTAATTCTCTATCTGCAAAACAAGTGTTTCTTAACATAAAATGGAGGAAAGGAATAAGACAATCACAAAAGAGAAAGAACTTTATTATGAGAAAGAGATGCTGACAATTTGAATGGAAACAGATATTTGGAGCATTGCTGAAGCTTTGGACTTGCAGAGGATTTGAGAGCAAAGGTAATATTTTCTGTCTTGAGAATGATTAAAATCTTTAAGTTCGTCAAGCTGATATCCATGAATTGATTTGAATGTCCTGAATCTATGTAGAAACAAATAGAAAGAAATGGAAATAGGGTGATTTGCAGGAATAAAGATGACCAGAGCAGACTTTAAAGATGAAGGGTGGATGGTAAGTTCTTTTTTTCCATCTCAGTGTGCTTAGTACTGACTCTCAAAGCTCCATTTTCCAGCTAGAGAGACATCAGACACAGTTGAGACTGGCATGGTGTATGAAAGTGCAATTAAAAATTCCATCTTAAATACTTCCTCCATGTAAGATCCAAACTTTCCCCAGAGATCTAACCATCTGATAATTACAACTATTTGTCTGATGGTTCTATCTGGGCAATTTTAATCTGAATTAATTCACTGCTTATTTAACTGATTCTGTGTTTAAAATAAAACTCATTTTGTTTCCTTCCTAGTCACCTGTGTTATCATGTCTTCTGTTACGTCAGACTTGAAAGTTTGAATGAATTCTTCCACATCGCTCACACAGAATCAAGTAAAGATCCTGCCACACAGTTGGCATTCTATAACTATTTGTTGAGTTAACAAAAAGGAAGAATTAGGAGTACAGTGTAATCACAGGCAAGTTTAAACATAGTGGAAATGAAAAATGAAATAGGTTTCTCTGCCTGAAGTTACAGACATCCCCACATCGAAGGGAATCAGATATCAAATCTGTAGACTCAGAATAGCACCTTCATTCCCATTATCTTATTTATAGAAATACTGAAATTAATTGTATCAGGGCATTCAGCACCATTTAAAAAGCCAAACTGTTTAATCATTTATAAAGTTCTCAGCGATGTATAACATGTAATTTAATGTCTTGAATATTATTTTATTACTGTAATAAAATCCAATCTGTCTAATTCAATGTTTCACTCTTCTAATTGATTGACTTTCTAAGCATGATTGACTAGAGTTCTATTCCCAGCCCTTTCAGAAGACTGAACAGGCTGTACAAATTTTTAAAGGCATTATGCATTTAGTCTATAATGCATTGTTTATTAACTTAAATATTTATTAGATGCATACTATAAGCTTATTACACCGTCTCATATAAAATGGAATCTTTTTTCTATATCCACTCTTACCTCACACATCGTTGGGGGATTTTTATCTTTTTTATATTTAAACCTTGGTGCTTATAAAATGATAATCACTTCATAAATTGAACTAATGAATAAGAAATTAAAAATTACAAGTGTTGTGGTCCAGATATGAACATTTTGCTATATATTAGGAAGCATGGAAGAGAAAAGAGAATTTTATGTTACCTGGGCCATTGTCTTTCAAAAACTAGTTTTCAGTTGTGCTGGTCTCTTTGGAATGAGTAAGTGATTGAGGCTTAATGAAACACTTCAAGTACTGCAGTAATCTGAATCTTTTTCATTCACAAAAATGCTTATTTATAAAAAGAAATTATAGTCTTAAGAAATTGACATTCCCTCAAAATTGAAGTTAGCCCATTTAATCAGTTACTTTTTTAGCACCTACTACGCACCAGGCACAGTCCTCAATTCTTATATTTGACAGGTGTTTTCGCTAAAAAATCAATAACTTTTTATCTGAAATTGTATAAAAGCTATTTGTTTACATTTGGGAAATGAAAATAATCATTGCTGACTAATAATTAGAAAACCAGTAAAAAATGTAAAAGTATAATTAAATGATAATTTGTCCTATAAATTAACTAAAGATACTTTAAATTCCTTCTTGTTGGGTCATCTTTGATCCCACATTTAAATTTTTGTTAATAGTAACTGATGGTAATTTACTATATGCAGTTGTATAACAATGCTGTGTGTGTGTGTGTGAGAAAGAGAGAGAGAGAGAGAGAGACAGAGACAGAGACAGAGACAGAGACACATAGAGACAGAGACAGAGACAGATTTACAGCTTTATCTAGAAATCCTGAACAGAAGTACAGTGGGAGTGGGTAGTGGTTTCTACCCCCTGTTCAGTCTTGTCTCCTCTTGTAGCAAATGCATTTTTTACCTCTGGACATGCACAGCTAGTCTCAGTCAATTAGTATAGTTTCCCACTTGGCCACAATTTTGGGGTCTAATAATTTTGGCTGAAATGTTTACACATAGTGTTCTCTTAGACTAAACTCTATATTTGCTGAAAGTTGTACCACTGATATTTCTTTTCTCTCTTTGGATTGTAGTACAAAAGTTTTAAAAGGTGGTAACAGCTACAGTGATTGTTTTAAAATGGGAAATCTGTCTGAAGGTTGGGCTGAAATGTGAAGAATTTTACACCACACACACACACACACACACACAAACTGAAATCTAAAATGTTGTCTCATCATGTTTGCAATGAAAGCACACTTGGCTTTTAATCGTAATATTGTATTAATCAATATTCTCTAGAGAAACAAAAGAAATAGAGTGAATGTATCCACAAAGTGGGTTTGTCATAATGCCTTACACTGTAAGGCCTGACTTGTCTAGTGGCTTCCTGCATGCCAGAGGCACTGAGTCCTCAGTAACTGTTCAGTCCACCTGGTTGGATGACTCAGAAGTCCCATGCAGTCCATGGAAGCTTGGGGTTTACATAGGGAGCCACTGGCCTTCTATCCATGTTGGAAGTGTAGGAAGATGGTCCCGATGGCAGCAGTAAAGGCAGAAACATGCGGCAGATGCATTCACCAGCAATAAACAAAGGCAAGCAAGTAAGGAGCACTTTCCACCTTCAGATCACATTATATGTGACTGCCTCTAGAAGGTACTACATACTCCAAAGGAGAGGTGTAATTCCTCAGGATTTCTTTACTGGAAACCCCTTCACAAACCTGCCCAGATGTGTGTTTTTACTTGATTCCAGAGCCAATCAAGTTGACAATTACAAATAACTGTCATAATGAATTGATGAACCCTTTTTGATGCTGCTTTCTATGTCTAATTATCTATTATTTGTATCCATGGCAACATACTGAAAATTATATGGATATGACCATTTGAGACTTAGCAATAAATGCATCACTGATTCTAAGGTTATATCTTGGATCTGAGTTTATTACATCAAACATGGTAAAGTAAGGAGCACTGTGGAATATTGTTTGTATGCTGTGAATGTGTGCTGCTCTGATTGGCTGATAAATAAAAGGCTGATTGGCCAGTAGCCAGGGAGGAAGTGCAGGTAGGGTGAGCAGATGAGGAGAATTCTGGGAAGAGGAAGAAAGGGCTGAGTCAGGAGACACTAGCCCGCTGTCCAGGGAGCAGCCTGTAATGGCATACAGATAAAGCCACAGAATATGTGGAAACATATAAATTAACAGCAATTGGCTGAGTTTAAGTGTACCCTAGTCAGTTATAAGCTTGAGCTAGTGGTCAAGCTGTTATAACTAATATAAGCCTCTATATGCTTACTTGGGGGACCAAAGTGGGATAGACTTTTCTTGACTTCCAGCTGGCCGGGACACAGGAAAATTTTCAGCTACATTTGATGTACCAATGTGGGGCTCTTGAATTTCCATAAGGCCTAAAAGAGTTTAAAGGGGCTTCTAAACACACAATAACAGAGCTAAAAACAGCTTTCTACTTCATGTCTCATGTGGGTTGAGATATAGAGATACCAAGGTACAGAGACACGGTGGCATGCAGACTACTTAGGTAGATAATCTTCAAACACTTCAAAGACCTACAGACCATGGCATTTAAAATGTCTTAAAAACCTTAGGCTTTCCTGGACAATGAGACATGTCTACTCCTGACAGCACCAGTTACTTCAAGGAAGACGATGGGCACCAAAGACACTCCATATGGAGTTTATGTTCTTCTTGGCAAAGATAGTCATTTGGGCAAAAAACTGTTCTTGCCTGGACTGCTTGATAAAATTTTGTATAAACTGGATATGCAGGACCCATAAGAAGATAACCACTGAAATGTGCAAGGCAGAATGGTTCTTCAGATTCCTGATTCACAGAGGAGACTACTAAATATTCTCCAGGACACAGGGAGAAGGGACTAAAACACTCTAGATCTATAGGCTGGAGATGGATGCCCCAATGTTGTAGAGGAACTTTGGATGACTATCCAGGCAGGCAGCTGTCTCTGTCATCTCCAGAATTTTGGAAATTGCTTGCAATGCATTTCCTGTTTACTTAGGTAATATATCCTTCTGGGGCCTTTGATGTAGTTGAACACTGGCTGGGACACAGAAAAACTTCCAGTTACAAAGGAGATTTACTGAATCTTAGAAATTGGTCAGTTACAGCTCTAATGTAATTACAAAATGCATGTACTACTTCCTTTATTTCCAGAGGATTTGTCACTAAAATTGTAGCTGTGGATAGTTCAAAATATTAGAATTGGTAGCTATTATAGAAAATGAAGTTGGACTCCTTAATAAATTTACAATTATAGTATACTAAAGAATGTGTATTTAGGGTTGCAAACATGTTATATTTTTGTCCACCCTAAACCTCTGTCATTTATCCATTTCTGAGCTATGATATCTAAATAACAACTTTTTTATTCTGCCAATTATCAGGGTCCATGTCTGTGCAACACCAACTGGATCTGCACTTAGGACCCTACTGTTATAGCTTCCTGAGTGGTGTACTACACCACCATGGCTACTTCAAGGTTTTCACACAGTTCAGCAGTTGGCTACTTCTTTCTTCTCTATAATATTCTCATCTCTTGTTCATTCATCTATTGACAGACATTTATTAGCATTTCCGTAATACCAGATATTCATCTCAGGTATAAAACCCCAAGGGAAAAACAATAGGGATAGTTATAGTTGATGTCTTAAGAATTAAGATAATCATTGATACCAAGATTGCTAAATGAATTCCAATAAGGGAAAAATAAAACAAGTTAGAATGGAAATAAAACACAATCTAGTTTATGAAAATATGTTCATGTCTATATGAATGTATATACACCCATGTCTGTTTCTTTATCTAGGAATACATTTATTTAATCTGAACTTTGTTGCATATTTTACTTAGAAATCTTTCACAGAGTGAGATTTATATATCACATTATGAAATTGTTTGTATTATCTCCTGCATTTTCAAAATTGAGTGACTGAATTATATAAAAACTGAGATGAGTAAAATCAGTACCATGTGCCATCCTTCTCTGGAAGATCTCTGTTGAAAGCATTTAACATCAGCAGTTGACAAATTTAGTATGAAGCTAATTTGATCAAATGTTGGACAGATGCATATTAAATGAGACAACATTTTGTTTATGATACACTGTACTTGAGACTTGTGGCAAACCTGCATCTGTGGCACTGTCTTCACACCATTTTCTTTTCATATGTGGTGGTTTGAATGAGACATGTTCCTCATTGGCTCCCGTATTTGAATCTTTGGTTCCCTGTTTGTGCTGTTGTTAAAGGAGATTGTGGAACTTTTAGAAGGTGGAAACTTACTAGAAGAGATATATTACTAGGAGTTGCCTTTCAGAGCATAGCTTTACCCCACTTAGAATTTTCTCTTTCTGCTTCACATTTGTGGTTGAAGATGTGATCTCTCAGCTTCATGTTCAAGTTTCCTGCTACCAAGCCTCTCCTGATAGACATATGGACTCTCTGAAGTCACAAGCCAAAATGAACTCTTTTTTTCCATAACTTTTTCTGGCCCACGTTTTATCCCAACAGTAGAAATGTAGTTATTACACACATGTTTAAAAGAATAAAGAAGTTCTGATTTAACTTGTTACAATGTCATTTATTAAATCACACATTTACTTACACTGAACACAGTCTAGAATCATCTCTGGACGTTGTGCTAGCTGTCAATTAGTAGTAACCTTCTGATGCCAATATCAAACTAAAATCATATATCTCAATATTTTTTCACATCTACTGGAAGTTGGGCTTTGAAGTTGTATGGCTTAGCCCTTTTTCCTGTTACAACTTCCCTACCTGGCTGCCTACTCCATCTGTCTCACACTTCTGCCAGTGTGTGGTCTGCCACACATGCTTTTTTCTACTATTGTGAACAGTAGCCCCTCGAATCCTGGGTCAGAATAAATTCTTCCCTAGTTCCTTATTTGACTAAAGAGGTAACTGTGACCTGGCCTCTCTGTCTTACTCCCACATTTTCTCTTTCTTTTCCTCTCTCCCTTTGTCACTGACTCCTTTCCTTCTTGGTTGCTTCTCCCTTCCCTTTCTCCCTTCTTTCTCCATGTGTCTCTTTCTTCTCCCCTTATCTCTCTTCTCCTTTCTCCTTTCTTTAGTGGCGTTTTCTTCTTTCTACCTGTCACACTGCTGGCTCACTCTAGCTAGTCAGCAGCCTACTGTTGTCAAAATCAAACTGTAAACATGCAGACAGTCTTAGCAACTGTTTTATAGTGAATGTTTTCAATGTTAATATTATTACCTTAAATGGTTAAATTTCATAACTCAAAAAAACCCCAAATTTAAAAAAAGAATTTGCTTCCAAGCACATATCAGAATTTATGTTACTAGTAGTTTCCATCTTGACTTCAAAGAACTTTTCTTTGTGACAATTGCTGACAAGTACTTATACCATGGTGACTCTCAGGGGATTAATGTCTCCACAAGGCAGTACATTAATTTCACACTGTGGTTCATTAATGGTATTGTCATTCTCTCAGGGCGAGGTATGAATGTTTGGGAATTCTTAATTTTTTGGATCATTTGGCTTGTATTCTATTCTTTCAACAAAAAGTCATGCCCACTCAGGAAAATGGTGTCTGATGCACTTCATAAAACTGCTCTCAGCTTGCTATCTGTTGTAACTTTTGCTTTTTATTTTGAACATATTAATTTTTTATTTATTTACATTTTCTTACACTGGCTATATGTGTATTAATGATTCCCTACATGTAATCAATAAGAAGTGCATGCAATTATCAAGAGTTGGTCTGATAGCACTGCCCTCAAACTCCCTAATACTGAGACCTTCCTGAAAGTCTATTGACCTATTACCTTTCTATTACCATTACAAAACACCATGACCAAGGAAACTTATGAAAATGCCTTTAATTGGGCATTGATGTAATAGAGGCTTAGAGTCTATGACAGAGGATCAAAGGCATGGCAAGAGGAACACCTGAGATCTCACATTATATCTGCAAGCACAAGACAGAAATACTCTGGGAATGATGTTCTCAAAGTTCACTCCCAGTATCATACCTCCACCAACAAGGCCTTATCTCTTCATCTTTCTTAAACAGTTCCACCAACTGGGGACCAAGTATTCAAACATATGAGCCTATAGGTGCTATTCAATTCAAACCATCATACCTAGAATTGGGAAGTTATTGTCATAATCAATTGGTAGTTAGCAATTTAAAGGTAACTCTTTCTTCTGTGTAAGATTCAGCATCTACTTTGGATAAATGAAAACTGATTAAGACAAAAGTATTCTATAGTTTGAAATATTTAATAAATATTGCAATGCACGGCACATATAATCTAGGTATTGGAAATATGGTGGAGACAGGAAATAAAAGGTGTTGACCTTAATGTGACTTTATTCAGAAGAGCTGGCTAGAAAAACAAATAGACAGATCCAGTAAATTTAGAAAGCAATGTGTACTGAAGAGAAAGAAAAGAAATTGCATACCATCAGGAAATAATTGTTTAGGGTACCATGTAACTGCAGCTAGAATGCAAAGATCTGACATGCTGTTCTGGCCTTTGAGGACACTTCATGCACACAGTGTGCACACATACACACCCATAAACCACTCATACATAAGTAAGTTGTACAGGTCTTGTGTATGATGGGACAGTCTCTGTGAGTTCATGTGTCTGTCAGTCTCATTGTATTTGCATGATGCTGTTTCCTTGGAGTACCCTCTGGCTCTTACAATCATTCCAATCTCTTCTGGATAGATCATTCATAGTAAGCACTCAAAAATCATGGATAATTTTCTTTCAATTTTATAAGCTTTCTAAGATTACATTTATTTACTTAATGTATATGTGTAATGTATCACAGACCCATATGTTAAGTTCAGAGAACAGATTGAGGCAGTTGGTTCCCTCCTTTCACCATGTGAATCCCAATGTCTGAACTCAGGACTTCAGGCTTGGTCACAAGTGACTTAAAAAGCTGAGCCTTTTTTCCAGCCCCTAGCATGGATAATTTTTAAAAATCTCATATTATACCAGAAGAACAGTGCGATGAGTAAGATAACAACCTACAAAAAAAACTGTAAAGTTTTTTAGGCAATATTTAATTTAAGTAATAAAGAATTCAACTCTAAGTTTGTTCCTAAGATTCTAAAAAGTAATATAAAATAAAACTTTCACTTCAGCATTGACTCGCCATTATTCTTGCAGTATTTGTTTTAATTTTAAATAAGTTTCTTCTTAGCACTGAAGTATCTGAATATATAAACAGCTGTTATTAAGGCACATCTGGACAATGGTCAGCTTATTCTCTGATGTTTTTTCTATAACCCCAGGAGATCTGAACGAGAACTCAGAAAAATACTTTGCTGATTTTAGTGGAAAGCTGAAACTCAATAACATCCATAAAATATCGATCAAAGTTTAAACTTAGAGTTTAGTCAACTCTATTTGAGCTCATAAGTACAGCCCAGTAAAAATCAATTATTAATACACAGAAATATAGCTAGAAATATTCACTTATCCTGAGAAAATTTCAGTTACAAAAATAAATCCCACATATGTTATGTGCAAATATGAAAGGCACCAAAAATGAACCCAATATATAGTTCACTTGCTTGCCAAGTGAGAAAAATATCAATCTTAATATTCATAGATGCATATCAGAAACAGAATTGTTTTTGAGTGTGGCAGGTCTGTGCTTGATTCTAGCTTATTAGAAGGTCAGACCTTAAGCAGGCAATTCAAATCCATGACACATTATCTGATAAATGTTGGAGAAAAACAAAGGCTATTTGAAGGTATTGTTAAAATAGGTCTCTGATTCAGAACTGACAGCAAATAACAAGGTCATTATAAAGAAAGCAAATGATACAGTGATCATCACACTATCTAGGAGTCCCTGGCACTTTATAGGCTCTTGATACATCTGTTTAGATTAAATGATTAGTAGAACCTGCTAATGATGATAATAGAAAAACTACTTAGCACTTGAATACTTTCCTCATATATAAAGTGTAAACATCCCTCTTAGTTTTATTCAACGAATATACTTTTCACTAAGCCCTGTATTAGGTACTGAAGACTGGTATTAAGTGTTAGGCTTTAGGAAGTTGGTAAACCATATATTGTCATGAGTCTGATTGTACAAAGAACATGAGCAGCTTTCCTAGGGAACGGCTCTTTTCTACTTTGGAGGAATTTGAGTTCTCAGGGACCTACTCAGTGTATGACCTGTTCAAAATTGGCCTAAGAACTGAAATGGTTCGAGCCTGTTGTAAGTGGAGGGACCAGTGTGAATACAGGTCTTTAAGGGCCTATCTGTTATTGACTTACTAGACTGTAGGTTAAGGGTCCAGGTTGCTTACACGTTCTTCAGTTTGTCACTGTCTTGCTTCTCTTGATGCTGATTCTAGAAAGTCCCCTGGACATTATCTTTTGCCCTTTCAACAGCATTCCACATTAACAGTTTGCTTTCTGATCCCCAGCATTGTTTTCCATCAGCCTATTCAGCTCTGAGGTCTTGCCTCTGCCTCCTGATGTCTGACTTCAGTTCATTACCTTGCCTGGCGTCTCTCCCTTGACACTGTTTTTAGCTTGAAGCCAAAACCTGGGCCAATATCACAGTGAGTAAAACAAATAATAGATACCATCTATGATTAAGTCTGAAAGATAAACAAATGATGCTGTTGTTATAAAGAAATACAGTTTTGTTTATTTAAGTGTCATATTCTTTGTGACAGGAAACATAATGCATGCTGGGGAATCAACAGAAATTCTCCATCAGGAGCTTGCTATCCAACTGAGTAAATAATGCGAAAACAAATATACAGCACACCAAGAGTGGTGCTTATGAAAATCTGTGAAAAGTTGTACCATAGAGATGATTATTATCTGGTTCTCAGTTTATTAATGCCACTGTGTGTGAATAGTGTAGAAACAGGTGTCATTTTCTTCTGCATTTATGATCAAGTCAATACTGGCTGGAGAGATGGTTCACTGGTTAAGAGAATTTGTTGCTTTTGTGGAGGACCCAGCTTTGGTTTCCAGTACCACATGGTGACCCATTTCCATTCCAAAAGCATCTTCTGGCCTTTGAGGACATGACATGTACTGCATGTAGTGTGCAGACATACATGCAGGGGAAGCACTCTTACACATAAATTAAAAATAAATGAATCTTTGTAATTAAATCAACCATTTTATAGTATGGAAACAATATTACTGTGTGAGAAGTCTCTTTAATCAGAATTTCAGATACATGACTCATATTATTGGAGTCTAACTAAACCAACCATTTAAACAAAGAAACAGAGAAACAAAGAAACAAAACTCAAAACAAACAAACCAAAACAACAACAACAACCTCAAAACAGAATACAACCTGTTTTTGAGAAGAAGAGAAGTTTCACCATTATGAGAAAGCATGATAGAAATCATTAAAAAGGAAGTGATATGATTAACTAGATTCATTCATTAAAATAGGATATGTGAAAATATGCATTGGCATTTTTATTTATTATACTTTATCTTTTGGAAAAGATAAATTGCATATGTTAAGAATAGTTCTGAACTCATAATTGTCACAGTTTGGTACTAATAGGTGAAATAACTAATTCAGAAAACTTTGGAGGTGAGAGCAGACGTCAGAAAGCTCCTGTCCAGAGGCATAATCTGAGCTGCATTTTGAAGGCAAGTTTTCTACAATTAATTTCAAGCTTTGTTTGACTTCATACACACTTTATTCTCAATTGGACTGGCTTTTCAGAAGGACTTTAAATATGTAGATTTTGAAAGAGGGTTAACCTAAAAGTAACATCTGGGCAAGTATCCTTACCCTCATAAGGAAGGCTGGAGAGCACACAAGAACCTTATGCAGGTTCTTGTAATATCATTATCACTGATACTTGAAGAGACAATGAGAAGGGCTTTGTAGTACATCAGCTGCAGATGGAACAAGATAAGCAGAACTGCATAGAACTTGTTAGAGCAGAAGCTGACTTACTTCTAAATGGGGAAGTAATGGCTTGTGCCAAACTTCTTTAAATATAATGTAAGACATTTTATATTTTAGCATATTTTATTATTGTGCTTATACATGTGATCCTATTTCCATATTTTGTATTCTTTTCTTTCTTTCTTTTTTTGTTTTTGTTTTTTGAGACAGGATTTCTCTGTGTAGTTTTGGTTCCTGTCCTGGATTTCACTCTGTAGACCAGGCTGGCCTTGAACTCACAGAGATCCACCTGACTCTGCCTCTCAAGTGCTGGGATTAAAGGTTTGAGCCATTGCTGCCCAACTTTTTTTTTTTTTAAATAAGACATCACTATGTAGTCATACCTATCCTGGAACTCCCCATGTAGACCTGACTGACCTTGAATTTATAGACATACTCCTGCCCCTGCCTCCAGAGAGAGTATTAGGATTAAAGGTGTATACTACCATGCCCAGTTTATTTCTATATTCTGGAGAGCAATATGTAGCTAGCTATGCCATAATTTTGGTGCTCAGTATTTTAAATTATAATCGTTACTTGGCTTAGTCATATGCAAAGACCTGAGAGTCACTTTATTTTGATAAATAAAACCTTAACTGTTATTGATGGTGTACATCTGCAATCCTAGCATTTTTGCAGCTAAGGCAAGATTGTGAACTTGAAGCTTTCCTATATTATATATTGTGAGACTGTGCCTTAAACCATTTAAAAAACGTGAAAATGTTACCAGATACTATCTCTATAGTTTCAGCCAATAACTGTATCTAAGGACAATGATAAATACTGGATATTTTGTGGCTAGGATCCTTACCTGCTTTTTGCCATTTCCCTGTAGCAATGTGGCTATCATCAAACATTTAAATTGTCATTTGATTTTATCATTTATCTCACCAAACTTACTAGCTGTCTTCAGTCTCTTAACACTTGCAATAGATACTCCACTCATTCCAGATCAATCCTGAGTTTCAATGTTTTAATTTTATGTTTTCTTTTTTAGGACTTCATCTCAAATCCACAATATAGACATTTAGTCAAGATTGTATCCTGGGATACAATTATAGTTATCATCTACTCAAGCCTTTTCTCCCTCATTGACTTTCTACCAGGAATAGTGCAACCACTATCTTATATTACCATATTTCAATAATGAATTTTTTATTATGTGAATTTGCTCAGGCAAGAAACTACCTAGGAACAGAAGAATAATATGCAAAATGTTTAGTTAGTATGAAATACAATGCGCTTCATATTCTGGCCCTAACTCTTATATATTGCTTCTTATCTACTGGTATTCTTCCCAAGAAGCACTCTGCTGCAGATACAAAGGAAGACAGTGTTTCTTTTATCTTGAGTAACTGATGCTAATATCTTGTTTATTTTCTCTTGGTGTCCTGACCTTACATCCATGATTACCAGTTATACCGATAACTTGCTTTCTGACTTACATTTCCTGCAGGCTCCTTAAAGGTGGGGCCACTGATTTGTTGATTTCTGTTTCTACTTTTTGTTGGGTATGCATTGCATGCATGCTGAACTTAAGTTTTTAAATATAAGAAGGCATTGATGCACTGTGATCAATGAGTACATGAACAAATCATTCTTTATTATTAGCTATAGATAGAAACTCTTATTAGTGAATGGAAACTTATCTTCAAGCAGGTCTGCAAGACATCCAGAAGCCCTGTCTCTTATTCTCTATCATCTCCAAGGAGTCACTTTATCTTTCATCTGTAACTTGGCTTCATCCGTAACATTAAGCTTTAAAAACATTGTGTTCAATTATTGCTTTAGAGACATTGTCATACCCACAATCATTTGGAATAAAATTATAAAATGTGAAACAATATTCTATTTTCAACAGAAAATTCTGAGTTTCCACTTGCCTACAATAAACTTAGTGACAGTTATCTCCCAGTTACTTCAGATGATACCTCATCTTCACCCATGTGTGTAACCACTATAAGACTCAAAATGCCTTTTCCTGATTTCAAGGCAACCCTCAAGGATCCTTACAGCCCACAGGCCAGCCAAGGATGAATTATCAGAGTGAATGGCTGGATAAATGGAACAAGTAATTCTCCCATTGGGATAGTTAACTGGCTTCCTGTCAGAAGGCCAGCTTCTCCACTGGGACCTAGCCACTTCACTGGCATGTCTGCTGCAGAGAAGAAAAAAAAAATGGACTTTTGATTTTCTATTCTTTTAAACCCACAGAGAGTTAAGAAAAATGCAAATGAAGGGGGAAGGTGGTTCAAAGTTATACTGAAATACTACATATAATAGAAATTAGAGTTCAATCCAACAAGCATATTTTGATGACTTTCTGGCAGAAAAACACTATGTTGGGCTGGGTGTGAAGTGCATTGATAAATGGCTGAGATTGGGCTTGGGATTCTTTACTTTCATATAGATAGCAACACACTTTGCCACTAGTATAAATGAACTTCCATACAGATTAGTTTAGAAATACAAAGTTTTGTATGGATCTGAAAGGGAAATTGACTTCTGTCTTGAGGTTTGGAAAACTTTTCTTTTTTCTTTTTTCTTTTTTTTTTTTTTTTGGTTTTTCGAGACAGGGTTTCTCTGTGTAGCTTTGCGCCTTTCCTGGAATTCACTTTGTAGACCAGGCTGGCCTCGAACTCACAGAGATCCACCTGCCTCTGCCTCCCAAGTGCTGGGATTAAAGGCGTGTGCCACCACCGCCCGGCAAGGTTTGGAAAACTTTTCAAAAGATGTGGAATTTGGGTTATGCATAGGCTCCAAAGTTGCTACTTTCATCCCTGGACATTAGAAGTTTTGATAATTAAAAGTGAAGGTGTGGGGCTAAAACGTCACAAAAGTATCAGGGGGCTTTACGAAACCAATTCTAAGTCTAAGAACTAGGTGGATTGGTTTGACCAAGTAAACGCCTGCTCTGGCTTGCCTGGATGAATTGCTCAGGTAAGAACAACCAGAGCAACTCTTATTCGAAGGGAAACACCATTTCCAAAAGACGAAGGCTAAGCATGGGCTGAACTTAGTTACTCTTCTCAAAGTTACCAATCGGAGATGTCCCTCCACTTCCTTAGACAAAATACAGAGCTTTCTAGTTGAGCATTGCATAAGGAATGGGGAATGGAAGAGAGACACATCTAAGGTAGCCCTGGAGTGGCAAATATAACTCTAAAGGTCAGAACACAGTGAAGAGCAAGAGCTCTTTCTTGAGTAAGTAAAACATTGCACATTTAACTTAACTTCATGGTTTGAACTAAAGAATAATGTCTGTCACATCAATTTCCTCATCCCCAATTTGAGAATAATAATACTCATCTCAAAACAAAAAAAAAAATATGAGAATCTCTTTTAACAGTGACTAGACAATATAACGTATTGTCTAATTAGCAGCCACTGCCAGAGTGATTTTTGGTTATGAATTCTAATAAGTGTTTGATTCTTAATATATCAATCTGCTGAAAATTGATTCCTCAGCATTGCATTTTTTAAAAACTTTTTGTTGCTTTTAAGAGAGTTTGATGTACATATAGTTAAGGTAGGCCTGGCGCCCAAAATGTATTGAAAAATAATATTGAACTCTACATCCTTGAGCCTACATTTCCTAAAATCTAGGATTATAGGTGTGAATCATCACTCATGACAAATATTCTTAAAGGAAGAATGTCTATCACACACAATTAAGTCCATCATATTTCCATTTCTTATCAATATATAAATATAGAAGGATGGACTGATACCGCATCCATCTATCCATCCATCCATCCATTGTTAAGTATGCATGTGTGTGGGCACACATGCCATGGCACAGATGTCGAAGCCATAAAACCACTTGTGGCAGTTAGTATTCCCTTTTCACCATAAGGATTGGGGCTAGAACTTAGGTCTTCAGGCCTGGTGGCAGGCAATTTTGTTTGTTGGGACATCTCACTGGCTGAAGTGAGGGCTGACAGAACAGAAGAAAACAGCATAAGGAGGTCCACTGAATAGCCTAAATTTGTGATGGCTCCACGCATGGTAGTTTATGTCTGTAACCCTAGAACTCAGGAGGCTGAAACAAAGGATGTTAAGGGGATCACCACAGTTTCAAGGCTGGCAGGGTTTCATGGGGGATTTCAAGCCAGCCTGGACTAAGAATAAGACCCTATCTTAAATAAGCAAACAAAAAAGTAAAGATCAAGCTGGACAGTGGTGGTGCACACCTTTCACCCCAGCACTTGGGAGGCAGAGGCAGGTGGATCTCTGTGAGCTCAAGGCTAGCCTGGTCTACAGGTCTACAAAGTTCCAGGACATTCAGGACTCAGTCAGATAGAAACCCTGTCTCAAGAAACAAAACAAAAAATAAAGCTGAGCACAAAGATGCAATGAATTGTTAAGTGATATGGTGTGAATCCCAGTGACGACTGCCAAAAAAGATAGAGGTGGAAAGAATGGCAGGCACAGTTTTGATTCCAGTTCTGCCCTTTGTAGAACATTAGACTTCTTTGATTGAACAAAGCTGAAGATCCTAAACAAGCTTTAGTCTGATGCAGCAAATGTCTTGTGCAATGCTGCAGGCTAGATACCTTTAAATGCATGAATGAATAATCAGAAGATGCTGCTATCACATAACTAAAGATTATTCAGGATGTCCTTTATTGGTCATGTAGAAAGTAGTGTCATAAAAATTTAAAATTTTGATTATATAAATAAGATTACTTATGATTGCTTTGCAGTCTTAGGGTACAAATCACATGTGGCAATATTTATTATTATTATTATTATTATTATTATTATTATTATTATTATTGTTATTATTGTTGTTGTTGGTGGTGTGTTGTATATGTATACCAGAAAGTGAGTAGGGAGTCCACCTTGTGCACCTTGTGAGTGGATTCTCTCTTTCCTTCCTCATCTATGTGGATTCTGGGACTGAACCCAAGTCACCAGGTTTGCATGGTGAGTGACTTTACAAGCTGAGTCGTCTTGCCTCACAGATCTAGAATCCTGTATGTGCATATTTTAGAATATTGACGAGCATCTATTACACAGACAATTTTTGTATAAGCAATTGACTACATAGCAAACTGGGGCTTCAGAAGGAAGTGTTTTGTTTTGTTTTACCTGAGTTCTAAATACAGACACATAAAACTTGGCCTTGTGTCAATTTAATGGTGGCATTGAAAAAGGTAACTTATGTGTCTGTGTGAGAGGCTATGGAATAATTGGAAGGGGTTATTTGAAGCCATCTGTGTGCGGCATGTTGATACTATGCTACCTGAGTCAGGTTCTATTGATATATTTTTTTATTATGTCTGTACTATAGCTATTCTATTTGCTAAGAAAATTTACTAGGATTCACCACGAAGAGGTTAATTTTTATACAATGATGTTTTCTATTCAGTATAATACTGCTGTTTTTTCTTTGTTGCTCTCCTATTGTTGTTGTTGAAAATAGATTTTTTTCCATACAATATATTCTGATTTTCATTTTCTCTCCTTTATTTGAAGGATATCAGTTCAATATCCTTAAGGCATAATTATGACATTTTCTGGAGGTATTTCTATAGATCCCAAATAATTATTTTCTCCTGCACCAAAGAGGTAATCCTCTGATTCTGTGTTGATGACTTGTGCTCAGTTTGCTTTCATAGTTGATTATTCCCTGTTTTCTCTAACCTCCAATATAGTGGTACTAGACTCATAGTTTTAGTTGAGCAATGAAATAATATATAACTTTGCTTGTTGTATTACTACAATGTGTAAAATGGCCAAGTGGTTTGAATATCCTATGTACAGTGTTATTGTCACTTTGAAGGTATGTACAGTTTAGGTGTCTCAGGTTTGTCATGTCAAACATAATTGGATTTGGTCGTATCATCTAAAGTAGGAAACACAGCCATGTGGGAAAAATACATAGCTTATTTACGAGAATGGTTTTTTGTAGTGGTTTCCATCTCCTAAAACAAAGTTAGATGACATATCACTGTGTTTGTCATGCAATTTGAGACCATAATATGTACTGGGTATCCTTATGACTTCTTAAATTTAAAACCTGAAATCCTCAAAACTAATCATACATTAAATTTGCCTGAAGATTGTATTTAAATGGCATGAGAAAATTGTGTGAATCTAGATGCATACTGAAAACATGATGTTTTTGTCTTTCTTACACAATTAAAAAAAAAACAAAAAAACTTTTCTTTCTCAGCCTTCCAGCTGTAATTTAAGTAGTTCTTTAAAATTATTTCTTTTATTATTTCTGGATTGGCAGAGAAGCTGATTTGGCATATAACTTATGTCTTATATGTTTACAGTATGCAATGAATGTTAAGTGCTATAAATAACAATTTTATAAAATGCTCATGGTGGAATCAGATCCTAAGTCAGCAATTCCTTTTCAAATGCAGCTGCACCCAAATGGCTCTTTCCCTGGGGAAGGAAATACGTTAGTTATTTTCCCCGAAGGCCACATGAAGAGATAAGTGATGAGCAGCTGACAGAGGCAGTTCTGCTCAGAGAGAGAGAGAGGCATTTCCTGACAATAGTGGCCTTGGTGCTCATTTCTGTCATTAGAATTGATGCAGTGTGTGGGGTTTCCCCAGAGGAGCATCTACAGTTTAAAATTGCCTGTTAGGATCAGCATAGTTTTTTTGCAAATGACCACTGAACACTCATTCTAAATAATAACAATAGGTCATACAAATATACCCGAGGAAGATATAGGAAATCATCTTCCTTTTTTTAATGTTAAGCAGAGCAGTTTGCCAGTGAGACACAAGATATAAACTGTAACTAGATTTTTTTAAATTCAGTTTCATAGGCTATATAAATCCTGTACAATATAAAACATACCTGAAGACACTGACCCATAAAATACATGCAAAATTATAAATGGCAAAAAGTGTTTGGGTGAGGACAGAAGGTTTATAATAAGTATCACTATTGAAAGGGCCCACAACTCAAAAATCCAGGACCAGGTAGATGACCAAAATTCTAAATCCATTGATTTAATTAGTTTGCCTCACAATACTTACAAGTGCATTATTTGGTGCATTCAGGTGTGCTGAAACTACTCTACAAAGTCATATTAGACAGCTCTCCATAGGTCATCCTGCATCCTGGTCATAGCAGTTCTGCTGACTAAATACTGTTCAAATTCACTCATGTTCTGAGATCTACTAAGCTATTTTAATTTATACTGTTATTGCCTTTCATCAGGACAACTGCAACAAATTCACAATTCTGTTCTGTCATTCAGGCTTGTCCTCCATGAATTCATTTCCCCAAAGGACTAGCAGGGACCTTTTAAAAATGCAAATCTGATTATAACCTTCCCTGAATAAAACAACTCAGCAATTTCCCATCCAAATATGATTCTCTATGATCTGTCTTTTGCAGAACCCTGCTGTTCCTCTATGTACCATCCTCTTTTTTGTTGTCTTCACTCTAGTCACTCTAGTCATAATATCCTAGATCCTCTGTCAAAAGGTCTTTGTGTGCACTGACCTCTGTGCTTTCTCTTCTTTTCTTTGCTGAGTTAACATTATTAATACTTCATAAGTCCATGTTGAACACAGTAGAAAGATCTTTCTAGACCTCTATGGCCAGTTCCACTCTAAAACACATTCCTGGATTTTTTAAACTGTTGAACTCCTAGCCTGACATAGCTCTTAGTACAGAAGGAGAAGCCATTTGCATCTGTTGATTGATTTAATAATGGATTTTTTTTTTGTATTTTGTGAAGTATAGTGTGGTATTGTGTTCCCAAAAATATTGTGCAGGTAATAAATTTATCTGGGGTCAGAGAACAGACAGCCACTAGAACAGAGACAGAAATGGTGGCTAGAAAACGAGTCAGAGCAAGCCATAGCAGAAGTTGGGTGGTGGTGGTGCATGCTTTTAATCCCAGCTCTTGGGAGGCAGAGTCAGGTGAATCTCTGTGTGTTCAAGGCCACTTTAGAAACAGCTAAGCTTGGTGACCCATGCCTTTAATCCCAGAAACCCAGCCTTTAATCCCAGGGAGTGATGCAGAAAGTAGAAAGATAAATACGACGTGAAAACCAGGCACCAGAGTTAGTTAAGCACTTAGTTAAGCATTTGGCTGGTTTAGTGTTCAGGCTTTGGAGCAGCACAGTTCAGCTGAGAGCCATTGGTATGAGGACTCAGAAGCTTCCAGCCTCAGGAAACAGGGTCACCTGAGGAACTAGCAAGGTGAGATAGCTGTGGTCTGTTCTGCTTCTCTGATCTTCCAGCATTCAACCTAATAACTGGCCTCAGGTTTGATTTTATTAATAAGGACTCTTAAGTTTCCTACTACAGTATAGACTTTTAGAAGTTGAAATTGTGGGTGCATAATGGATTGATCAAACTCAATGCTTAAAAAAGCATTTTGTTTAGGCTCAAGTCTTAGCACTCACTTTCTGTTTAAATATGTGGTCATAGGCTTGAAACCTGTGAGTAGAAATGATTGCTTATTCAAGTCTATCAATAAATCAAATAAAATGAAAATGTAGGAATAAGAAATAAATTATTCTTCTTTATGAATTTCTTAATATGGCAATAAAAAGAGTTGGGTTAATTATTTTCCAATTAACTCCTTTGTTACACCTAAAATATTTTAGGATGCTGGTTTACTTTCAGATTTCTCTATCTCCATCCATCATGTCAGCTGGGAAGTACATTAGGCTACTGACAAGCATAATTGAGCCCCTATCCAGTGATCTCCCTCATCTAAAAGGAGCTAGGGATTTCCCCCAGATCAGTGACTGTTTACCCACAGATTCCTGCTCAAAGACTATGGCATGTGGACATACAAAGGCTAAACATTTTAGTTTTAGATAAAGACAACTCTGTTAAAGATAACAGCATTCTACTATCAGATAAAATAGTACATTTTATATGCTTGATCGGAGCCAACAATCACCACTGTGCCTAAGCCCTGATTCCACAGCATCCATCGTTGTTAAATCAGTAATTGTTCCAAAAGCAATTTCTATACCTGCACAAGCAGTCTTTTGTCACTTAACTACAGAGAACGAAAAAGTTAGGTATGGTTCTCAGATGAGTCAGCTCAATGCATGTTACGTACCCAAAATGAAATATTATGCTCAAACCTTCTCAAAGTGGCTCTGTAAGACATCAGTTAGAAAACATACTTCTAAAAGTCAGAAATTTGGTGAATTACATGAAAAAATAGTGCATGTGTGTGTGCATGTGCACACACACACACACACACACACATACACACACACACCTATCCACAGACTATTGGGTAGTGTGGAATAGCTTCTTTGATCATGAAAGGTCCTGCAAAGAAAAAATTATGTCAACAAAAAAGTATTATTTTGGTCCATGGGAATGGCCAGCCACAATGTCAAAGCAAATTGGATTGTGCACTAAAGTTCATGGAGGTATCTAGCACACAGGAGGCTTCTAAGTTGATATTAAACATTCCCCATCATCAAACATCCTTGTGCTTAAGCTAGGACTAAGTATCTATTGGTTTTATGAGTAGGTACTAAGTACTTGAGGATAATTAAGGATAGCTGACAAATATGTTTTAAGGACATTTAATAGGGTTATAACCATATAATCCATTAAATTAAGACCTACCAATGAAATTTTATAAAAGGCTATATTGTTTTCTCTTCCAAAACCTTTGCAACTAAAAATATGATCATATCAAAGATATAGTATTAAACTGATGACTAAAATGAGGCCATTTATGTATGAACATTGGTCCCATATTACCGATGTTCTTATAGGAATGTACATGGCAGCTTACATAGAAGTTTATCTATTTAAAGAATCAGGAAGTGGCAGCCATGTACAAGGCAAAAAGTGAGGACTCTGAGGAAATCAGCCCTGCTAGTACCCTCATCCTTGATTTCTAGCCTTCAAAATTGTGGAAACACATTGTGCTACTACATGACAATTTCAAAGAGGATTTTAAATATGGTGATGTGATCTGTATCTTCTTTCACTTACTCTCCAACAAATCTAATGCAAATATTCTGGTCCAAAATGTGAATTCTCACTTCATACGGTTTATATGAAAATCGGTTTCTCTATTTTTTCTTATTTGTTTTAAATTTTCATTTGTGTGTGTGTGTGTGTGTGAGATAGTGCACTCAAAAATTAGAAGATGTTGCTAGAATTATAGGTGGTTATGAGTTGCAAGACTTGAGTACTGAGGATTTAACATAGAATCTTCCCCAAAGCAGCAAGCATTCTTAACCACAGGGCCATTTCTTTAGGCTGTCTGTTTTTATTTCATGGCGTCAGTCTTTGTTTGTTTAGTTGATTTTCCAGTTCTACTAGCATAAACTGATAGCATACAATCTTTAATCAAGTATATACAGTGATTCTAATTTTGTTATAAGTACATAAATGCTGGTAAGTTCTAGGTAAACAAGCAGCACAATTACACCCCATCCCAAAGCAGCAAACACCTGCAGTTTACCTTCCCTTTGTGTCTAGTGTAGCACTGAAATCAGGAGTTTCCAGGCTTGCTGCAGTTAAGATTCACCAAGGAGCCTTTGAAGACTATCAGAAACCATAAGATAACAATAGCTTATTAAGCAAACAGAAAAAGGGATAAGTCCCAAGATTCTGTAATTTTCAAAATCTTTCCAAGGTAGAGGGGTGGGAGCTAATGGTAGCCAGTGTAGGGGACCACTAGGGTGGATCACTTCTTTATCTTCCTTTTGGCTTTAACATTCGTTCATGGAACTTTTACAGCATAGATGCTAAGGATACCACTGTTTCAAAGGCTGACATTTCACTTTCTTGCCTATTTTGGCGATTGGATTTTGTGATGAGGGTGATGGGGGTTTTACTATGATGAGTTGAGGTGCTGCTGCTACCTACACATCTAATGAGCTATGGTCCTCCCTCACCTTAGAGTCAGTGCTCTTTTACAGCATAGTTTCTATGAGTCAGCATCTCTGTTCTGGCAGTTATTGCCTGTAATGTCATTTTCTTTCCCTTTATTTCCCTCCAAATGGAGTGAACTCCAACCTTCAAAATCTCTGACAGTAAAGAATACTTTTTACCTCAATATTACCACACTCCACCATGTGAGTTGGTGAAGTCTCTGCCATAGCATCCCACAATTTTTGTAGCATTTATATAATTTACTATGTAATGCAAGGAATTTTCGAGAGTGAAAAAAGATGTTTTTTTAATGTTATATTGGGGAAATAGTTATGTGTGGATATGTAGTCATGTTATTTTTATACAACCTGAATCCTGAAAGTGATTGTTCCATGTCATGACAGTCAAATTTTCTGTGAAAAAGAGTGGAATTTGATATACAGCTTTAACTAAATCCCGTTGTTTTCTGAGTCAGGTTGTATACATGCTGCAAGAGATAGTTGCTTGTAATTCTAAGACATCAATCTTTTTCCTGCAGCTCAGTTTAAACCAAGGATTGATAAGAGTGTATAGAATTGGAGTCTCATTAAAGGAGATGATGTTTAGATAATTATGACAAATCATTGGTGCCATTTATAGACAGTTCATGAAACTGGTCAATTTTTAGCAAGGTTAATTGCTAATTGATATTGTCTACATCCTCTTAGTCAGTCTGTATATGGTACAATGAATGGCTTTCATATTTTGGGGTTTTGGGATTCCCTCCTGATGAATGCCAGTAGGTAATGAGATGGATCCTGGTGTGGTCTTCTGTACTTTATTTATTTATTTATTTATTTATTTATTTATTTATCTATTTATCTATTTATCTATTCATTTATTTGGGGGGGGGGTGTTCCTGAAGCAGGAATCTTAATCAGGGAACACAATATCACCACAGTTCCCTTCCTTTAGATATATTTCATTAAATTAATGTCCTTGTGTGAGTTAATATCTACAAATAGCACAGTGTTTTAGCTGTAGAACACAGAAAACTCGGCCTTGAACTTAACTGGAAACTCCTGCTGGCTATAGAGCTCATAATGTTGGAGGATGCTATTCAGGCTGGTGCAGAAGAATACATATGGTCATATGCAGTGCTGGACATTATACTATATAATACTGACCTACAAGGAAAGATATGCTCACTGGGGCAATAATGAAACAATTTCTTATGGAGAATAATCAACTTCCTCATTGGTTATATTTGAGGCCTGATTCACATGAGCAAATTCACACTTGGTATTTTAAACCTGCTCAAAAACCATGGCTAGTGAGATCATAGGCCCTTGGGAAACCTTGATGAAGGCTTCCTAAATGGTTATGTTGTCAAACTGCCTTTTGAATATTTTTGTTTACATCTATAGATTTCTAGTGACCCAACCTTGGTGAGAGGAGCTTCTTGTTACAGTGGGCAGTGGTGAAAGCAGAGACACGTAACTAGTCATATTCCTAAGAGTAATCAACCATGAGCTAAGCTGTGGACAGACCATATATATCAAAGCACTTCAATGATAAGGATAAGATCCAGAGGATAAGGAAGAGTACTCTGAATGCTGTCCTTTAGACACAACATAGTTGTTGCACACGGGCTTGTAGTAGTTGTGAACATCAACACAAGACGTGCATAAGATCAACTAACTAAAGCTTCATTATGGAGCAGAGAGGGTTTCCTGAGGCCCTACCTCTAGCTGAGGATCTATTAGTACTTTATGGATGCTGGCAGAGGGACATTCATTTCTCTTTGCAGATGTGGCCAGTGTTAAGTTCCCTACAACCTGGTGGATGATCCTATACCAATGCACACAGGGGTAGAACTAACTGAGCCTGCTGGGCTAAAATAAATAAATACATACATACATAATAAACAACAAACCAACAAACAACTAAATAAATAGATATGTAGATAAACAAATGTATAAATAAAAGAAAAAGTATTTGCCAGCATGTAATTCAGTAGAATTTAACTTGTTTTTTTAAATTACTGCCAATTTCTTATAGAAGTCTCATTTTACAGGGGAAATGAGGAAAGAGGAAGCAAAGAAAAAAATAAAATGAAGTTTCTAAATCAGGAATGATTGGCTGTCTCGGACTTACTAAGGATCACATTAGAAACTAATGGTATCATATAGTTCACCACCCATAAAACAAAATAAACAAAATTTGTGAAGATCCCAGTATGAGCTAGGTATATATGATAATTGAGTTACAGAAAGGCATGATAGAATAACTTTTTCATGAGGTCTACTGAGAGACAAGTAAACACAAGGCTATGATGTCACATTTTTTCACTTCCACCATGAACAGATTTCTTTTTTTTTTTTATTTTCAGAATTCTGCAAATTGTGTCTTACATTGGATGTCATATGACACATTAGGAAAGTGGCATGTGCCATTTACTAGGACAGCAGAAGAGAAAAGTCATCAGACAAACTTTGCAGAAGAAGATGCATTTGTAGACCTAGAGCACCCAGTGGGTGGACCAACGAAGGAAGGAAGTGGCTAGAAAGTAAGTTACTTGTGAAGACGATATTAATAAGGGCAACAAGTTCAGGGCGCACTCGTAATTTTGAACAGCAGCATAAAGGGAAAAATAAGAAAAGGATGGCTGTTGGGAGTAAAAGGTTAAAATTCTGGTCATATATCCCCAGGAAAACAGCCTAGAATTATTCATAAGCATCAAGAAATCCTTTAAAACAGGATTTGAACAACTACATTTGTAACATTGATAGATTTCTCTAGGTCACTGTCACAGGGGATAAAAAAGAATCAAGTTGAGAAGCATAATGAGGAAGGGATTTCTGGGAAGTTCAATCAGAACCCTCTTGCCAGGAATGAAGTAACCAAGGTGATGTCCCCGAGAGGAGAACACTTGGTATCACCCTGAATGGTGAGAAGAATAATCTGCACGCTCTTGGCTTGAAGCTGTCTCCTGGGTGGCTGGGCTATTTGCCTAAATTCAACTTAAGTCAACAGAGTCTACTTCCATTCCCATTTCCGGGCAAGTCTGTCCTGCTGGCATCTTCTCTATGTGCCCCAGGGGCAAATTTAGCTGGGTTTCAAATGTGTGAATGCCCCATTATATCTGAGTGTCTGAAAATGTCTTTCTTCACAAGCATGCACTGAACAAGCAGAATCTGTTCTCAGCAGGAAACAACTGTGCTGCTGAAGTTGGCAGACAGAGTTGGAAAGCAAGCAAACTCTGCTCTGCTGCCCACCGAGCAGCTTCACCCAGCTTCTTCTAAATGTCCCTTCGGTTCCCTCTCCTCCTCAGAGAAAAATGCTGGGTACTCACATTCCCCATTCTGATTGTTTCAAATTAAGCTTCCCCAGGAGTTGAATTACCTTAGTGAATGCTTCTCAGTACTGAACTCCTTTGAATTCTAAGAGTTCCTAAATCCCTAAAGATAGGCATTGTTCTTCATCTGTTCAAAAAAAAAATGTTTGTGAGTTGCAATCTTCTTCATCAGAGAGTGTTATTTTGTTTAGTTTCATGAAAGGCATGAGTAGAAGTGACACACTGGGAACAAAATAGAAAGCAAAAGTTCTGAACAACACAAAATCCTTTTTTTGGGGCGGGGCGGTTCCTTGGGAATATTTTGCTGAATCCCCTTGAATCTGATAGACATGACAGGAAGTGGTTGCTAAGTAAAATAAAAGACTGGTTACTGGGAGAAATAAATTTTTCTACTTTCACAGAATAACTGTGGATGAAAATATTATACACTAGTGTGCATTATTGCTTCATGAAAAATAACATGCTCAAAGATCAAAGTGATTGACAATTTTTGAAGAAATCAGAAATTTTTTGGATCCTATTTCCATTAATATTTCAAAAATATAATTGAAACTAATATTGTGACAGATTAGAGGGGTGTGTGTGTGTGTGTGTGTGTGTGTGTGTGTGTGTGTGTGTGTTCTGCTTTTTGGCACCAAGATAAGGGAAAATACTTATACCTGGTAATGTTCTAGGTGGAAGCATGTATGGGAAAATATGGACAAGTTTCCTACAAATTCAGTGATGTAAAAACACACATTTGAATTTTTTTAGGGTGAGATAGTAGCTCTAGTTTCATTCTTCTATATATGGGAGGCCATTTTTTCTTCTTATTATTTGTTAAAGAAACTGTATTTCCCCCAATGCATGCTTTTGACACTTTGTCAAAAACTAGGTGGCTCCAGCTGGATTTCTGGGTCCTTTATTCTGGACCATTGATATACGTGTCTGTTTCTGGACCAGGACAATGATGTTTGTGTGACTATGGCTCTGTAATAGAATTTGGTATTAGGTACTGTCATGCCTCCATCATTGCTCTTTCTGCTGTGGATTCACTTGGTTATTTGAAGGTTTTCAAGCTTCCATACGAATTTAAGGGTTGCTTTCCCTATCTCTGTGTAGAATGTCATTCACTCTAGTTCGAATGGCTATCATCAAGGAAACAAAAAACACAGGTGAGGACACAGGGAAAGAAGAGCCATTATCCACTGCTTTGGGGAATGTAAGTTTGTGCACTGATGATGTATATTATTATGAGGAGCTAAAAATAGATCTACCATATGGTCCAGCTAGAGCATACTTTGGTATTTACAAAAGGACTTTAAGCCAACACACTACAAAGAGAGTTGCACAACTCTCTCTCTCTCTCTCTCTCTCTCTCTCTCTCTCTCTCTCTCTCTCTCTCTGTCTGTGTGTGTGTGTGTGTGTGTGTGTGTGTGTGTGTGTGTGTTTATGTCTTCCTTCCTATGTTGGAGGTGCCTGTGTGTCATGTTCTCCTGGGGAATCAGAAGACAAACTCAGGTGTCAAGCCTCACTTTCCACCCTGTTCTGAGACAGGATCTCCCCATTTCTTTTTCTGCTGCATACACCAGGCTAGCTTGCTAATACACTTTTAACAATGATCTTTTCTTTGCTTCTCATTTCTCCAGAGAAGTACTATGGGATTACAGATTTTTTTCATAACTACATCTGAATTTTTACATTGGTTCTGGGTCTGTACACAGGTTGTCAGACTGGCATGGCAAATGCTTTACCCAGTAAGCCATCTCCCCTGCCTCAGGTCTACTTTTATTGCTGTAGCCATGCACAATAGCTGAGAAGCAGAACCAGCCTAGATGTCTGCCAGTGGATAAACATATAAAGTGAGGTTCATTTACAAAATAGAATTGTATTCAGCCATAAAGAAAAAATAACTAGAAATCAACCCAGTGAGAGAGTGTCATCTGAACCATAGTCACAACAGAAAGTTACAGAAAATCAGCACTGTAATCTTATCAATAGACATTTTAAAGAGAGCAAGTAAGATTTAAAAAAAAAAAAAAAAAAAGAGGAAGGGAGACCAAAGTTGCACAATATCAGCAGAGAAAGGAGATGTGCCAGGAAAATGCTCTGTTCTAGGCACTTGACCAGAGCTGCAGGGAGACTTCATGTTACAAGGACTCCTGCTGAGGAAAGACACAATTTTCAAAAGACTCCTGCTGAGGCAAAGCTGGGCAGCTCCAGATCTTCAGTAAACTTCAGTATTGAGAAATTCAGAGCAAGTGTTGTAAGACCATAAACTGAAACCTGGCCAGCATAACCCTTCTAGACTGTGGGAAAGAAATTTGACATCAGAACCATGTAAATTATTTAGGAGGATAGATATCTGAAAGCCAGTGTGTCCAGAGGGCAGCAAACATAGCATTCCCAATACCAGGAAGGAACATTCAGTGGTGAAACCATCTTTCAATAAGATTTATAAAAGACTTTCTAAGGTGTAAGCATCATCTGCGACACAAGCCATGAAGGAATTCCTTCTGACATGACCACAAACTGTGACCTGACTGCACAAAGGACTACACAGAGAAGAACAGCATTCACAATTCAAGGACTGAAAGACTGTGCAGAGGTGTGACCAGCACCTGTCAATCAATTAATGAAGGACCACTCATAGATTTTATTACTATCTGTGACTAGGCCCTAGACCTTGCAAAGGACTGTACTCAGGCAATTATAGCACCTTCAACTTGACAATGAAAGTTGCAGCCAGAAGTATCTTCAACATAAATTAATTTTGAAGTGGACTAATATCTTTATCTAACATTGCAGAAGACAACCCAAGTATGTAACAGGTGTCTTGGTATCCAAAAGCACTGACTCAAGGCTGAAGCCAGCAATCTAGTGAGATTTCATTCACACTCTATATTTTTTTTGTTAATTTTTTTTTATTCATTTTACATATCAAAGCTTCCCCTCTACCCTCCTCCTGCCCCTTCAGCCTCCCCCTCCCAACCCACCTCCCATTCCCTCCTACAAGAAGGTAAGGCCTCCCATGGGGAGATATATTTAGTAGAGGCATGTCCAAGCCCCTCCCCCTGCCTCAAGGCTGTTCCATGTGTACTATCATAGAAGTGGGCTCCAAAAGGCCTGCTCATGCACCAGGGATGGATTCTGATCCTACTGCCAGGGGCTCCTTACTCTGTCACACGTATCCTTCTTTTATTTAACACAAAATATTAGTATGATGGCTATACTTTATCTCTCTCTTCTGTCTCCCTCTATCATCTTTCAATCCTTTCCTATGTGGTTTATCCGTTGACAGACTTTCCCTCAAAAAATGTAGGTTAGTCTGTAGCAGAAAACGCGGCTGAATTACCACAAACTATAACTATATAAATGTGTGAAAATGATACAATGCAATCTATTGCTGCAGCTTAGTACTTTTTAGTAGCCTTCTTAGCCATACCTTTGATCCATGATTATTTCTTTGTGTCAGTCACAAATGCACAGAAACACTTCCTACTAGGGACCCCCAAGTTCACTATCCTTTCAATCCTTCATTTAGAACTCTACAGACTTACTCTTAGTCCTGTAGCAGCTACTTGCAGGAGTCATTCCTCCCACACTACTTCCTCTCCCTGTGGATTTCTCTTCTTATGTGGACACCAATTTCTAGCTCTTTCCCAAGGCTTTTCAGCCATTCCTCTTAGACCATATGCATTCTTTTGATTGACACACAAGTGTATTCTCTTCCAGGGATCCCACAGATACCACACATGTCAATGATCCAGAGTGCACAACAGCAGCCAATGAATGGAACACCTATCCAACAAGACCAGCTATCTACAGCAAGGAACACCTCGAATATCAAATATAACTCCAAGTGCCTAGATCAATGCTCAATAATACAAACATGAACAGCCAAGACAACCTTTACCAGAGTTCAGTAACCCTATTGCTAATAGGCCCCACAAATGGAAATTTAGCTGAGAAACAAGACAAACACTTCAAAGTACCAAATATTAATATATTCCTGGATGTTAAAGATAATATTAATAAGTATGTAAGAATACTGTATAAACAAAAGCAAACAGTTGAACGAAATGATATAAACTATCTAAGATATGAAAGTAGAAAAAGAACCACCAAAGAAAACCTAAACTGGAAATGAAAATTTTACAATGTCAAACAAAAACTGTAGAGGTAAGCCTCATCAATAAATTATAAGACAGGGAAGAGAAAATTTCAGGTCCTTAAAACAAGATAGACAAAATGATATCTCAGTCAAAGATCATGTTAAATCTAAAAACAAAATTAGGAAATCTTGGACACTATAAAAAAAAACTATGAGTAATAGGGATAGAGGAAGGAAAAGAAACCTGGGCCCAAGGCAGAGAAAATATTTAAATAAAATAATGAAAAAAAAAAACTTCACCAATCTAAACAAGAAGGTACATCTTAAGGTACAATAAGCATACAGAAACATTATATGTACAGATAAAAGAAAGAATATTAAAAGCTGCAAGAGGAAAAAGATCAAGTCACATATAAGTAGGTCTATTAGAATAATACCCAAATTTCCAATAGAGACTCTCAAAGCCAGAAGGGACTAGACAAATGTACTACAAATTTGGAGAGATCACAGATGCTATGGCAGCATAAGCTATAACAAGCAAAACCAGTAATTACAATCAGCAGAGAAAGAACAACATTCCACAATAGGACCAAATTTAAGTTTCTATCTACCAATCCAGCTCTACAAAAGGCATTAGAAAGAAAACCTCAACCTGAGGCATTAATTGAACCAAAGATGAAACAAAAAATAAATAATCTCAGAAAGGTAAATCAAAATTGGGCCTTGGGATACACCATAGCAATAAAATAACAGTAATCAATAAACATTTTTCAATAATAACTATTAATAGTCTCAATTCCTTCAGTTAAAAGATACAGTCTAACAGAATGGATTAGGAAACAGGATTAATCTTTCATTTGCATCCAAGAAACACATCTCACCATCAAAGACAGACATCACTTCAGGGTAAAGGGATTGAAAAAAAAAGATATTCTAGGCAAATGAATCCAAGAAGCAATCAGGTGAAACTATTTTAATATCTTACAAAATAGATTTTAAACCTAAATAAATCAGAAGCGATATGAAAGAATACTGCATACTCATCCAAGCAAAAATAAAATATTACAATCCTAAACATTTATATATCAAACACAAGGGCATCCAAGTTCATTAAAAAGAAAAACAAACAAATAAAAAACAATTATTATAACTGAAATGACATAGTGACTTTCAAATTGTGGGTGACTTCAATACTCCACTCTCACCAATGGACAGGTAACCCAGACAAAAATGAAACAGATATACTGGAGATAACAAACAGTACAAATAAAAAATACCTAGCAAATGTACAGAATAGCCCATCTAAATACTAAAGAATACACTTTCTTCTCAGCAGCTCAGGAAACTTTGTATAAAGCTGACCACATATTAGGACACAAAACAAGTCTCAATAGTTATTAGAAAATTGAACTAATACCTACATTTTATCTGACCACCATGAATTAAAGGTCAATATCAATAACAACAGGAACAAAAGAAAGCTTAGAAACTCAGACAAACTCTAACAACACACTACTGAATTTTTAAAACAGTGGATCAAGACAGAAATTAAGAAGAAAAAGCATAGTAAAGAATGAAATGAAAAACTTTAAAAAACAATGAAAATGAAAAACAACATACCCATGCAGCTGAAAGTTCTCTTGTGTCCTCCCCAGTCCTACAGCCTCTCAGACCCAATTAAACACACATCGGCTTATATTATTTTCAAACTATAAGGCCTAATGGCTCAGGCTTCTTGCTAGCTATCTCTTACATCCTAAATTAACCCATTTCTATATAGCTATACTTTGTCATGTGGCTTGTGGCTTACTGGTACTTTACATCTTGCTTCTTCTATTGGGGGCTAGCAGTATATCTTGGCTCTCTGCCTTTCTCCCTCCTCTTTCTCTAGTTGGAATGTCCTGCCTAACCTTATTCTGCCCACCATTGGCCAAACAGCTTTATTTGTCAACCAACCAGAGCAACACACATTTACAGTGTACAGAATGACATTCCTCAGCATAGCCAAAACTATAGGATACAATGAAGGCAGTTCTAAGAGGCAAATTAATAGCACTAAGTGCCTAAATAAGAAGTTGGAAAGATCTCATATTAGTAACTTATTGACAAACCCCAAAGCTCTAGAACATAAGGAAGAAAGACCACTCCGAAAGAATAGATGACAAGAAATGTCAGACACAGGGCTGAAATTAATGTAATAGAAACAACAACAACAAAAACAGACAAGCAAAAACTCCAAAACAAAGAAAGAAATTAATTTATTCTTTTAGAAAATCAACAAGATTCATAAGCCCTTAGCCAAATTAACTAAAAGATGGAAAGGAGATCCAAACTATTAAAAACAGAGATGAGATGGGGGACATTACATCAGACAATGAGGAAATTCAGAGAATCATAAGGACATTAGAGAACTTTACTCCACCAAAGAGAAAAACTTAAAAGAAATAGTTGCACTAAGGACAGGACCCGGTCCCACAGCCTGGGTGCCTCCCAAACAGTTCAAGCTATTCAATTGTCTCACTTATCCAGAGGGCCTGATCTAGATGGGGGCTCCACAGCTTTTGGTTCTTAATTCATGTGCTTCCATTTGTTTGGCTATTTGTCCCTGTGCTTTTCCAATCTTGGTCACAACAATTCACACTGTTACAGTCCCTCCTCTTTCTTGACAATTGGACACCTGCAGCTCCACCTGGGGCCTGGCTGAGGATCTCTGCATCCACTTTCATCAGTTACTGGATGAGAGTTCCAGCATGACTGTTAGGGTGTTTGGCTATCTGATCACCAGACTAGGTCAGATCAGACTTTCTCTCGACCATTGCCAGTAGTCTACAGTGGATGTATCCTTGTGGATTTCTGGGGACCTCTCCAGCACTCTGGCTATTCCTGTTCTCATGTGGTCTTCATTTATCATGGTCTGTTATTGCTTGTTTTCCCTTTCTGTTCATGATCCAGCTGGGATCTCCTGTTCCCCTAAGCTGTCTTTCCCTTGAACTTTGCCCTTCATTACTCCCACTGTCATCCAGGTTGTTCATGTAGATCTCATCCATTTCTCTGTCACTGGGCGATCCCTGTGTCTTTCCTAGGGTCCCATTTTCTAGGTAGCCTTCCTGAGTTGTGTAGCAGTCTAGTGATCTTGGTGCATGTAATGGCTATTTAGAACCTTGGGCTTACACAGGGACACTTTGCTCAGCCTGGAAGGAGGGGCCTGGGCGTGCCTGTACTGAATCCACCAGGTTTAAATGAATCCTCAGGGGAGTCTTGGCCCTGGAGGAGATGGGAATAGAGGGGAAGGGCTGGGGGGAAGTTGGGGGCAGGGATGGGAGGGGGGAGGACAGGGGAACCCATGGCAGATGTGTAAAATTAAACTAAAAATATAATAAATAACAAAAAATAATAATTAATAAAATATTATTTATAATAAAGATGCAAAAAGAAAAGAAGAAATAGATGGATTTCTTAATACAGACAACCTCCCAAAGTTAAATCAAGATCAAATAAGCGAGCTCCTGTCTGCCCTGGAACTCCCATCTGGAAGAGAGCTAGACCTGAACATCAGGGAATGGAATAAGAATAAGAATAAGAATAAGAAGAAGAAGAAGGAGAAGGAGAAGGAGAAGGAGAAGGAGAAGGAGAAGGAGAAGGAGAAGAAGAAGAAGAAGAAGAAGGAGAAGAAGAAGAAGGAGAAAACAATCTTATAAGTAACATCATGAAGAGGCTAGAGCCTTATATAGAAGAAATCAAAAATAAAGTAGAGGAACAGACAAACAAAAAATGCGAAGAATGCTATAAAAAAAACTAGAGGAAAGGACAAATAAAGCAGAAGAAAACAATAAGAGGTAGGAGAAGAATACCAACTCAAAGGAACAGAAAATATATTTAACAAGATCATAGAGAAAACTTTCCCAACTTAAAGAAGGAAATGCCTATGAAGATACAAGAAGCCTATAGAACACCAAAAAAGTCCCCTAACCACATAATAATTAAACAACTAAATGTACAGAATAAAGAAAGAATATTAAGGGCAGCAAAGGAAAAAGGCCAAGTGACTTATCAAGGAAAATCCATCAGAATAACACCCGATTTCTCAATGGAGACTTTGAAAGCCAGAAGGACCTGGACAGATATAATGCAGACACTAAGAGACCATGGATACCAACCTAGACTAATATACCCAGCAAAACTTTCAATCATCATAGATGGAGTGAACAAGACCTTCCAAGACAAAACCAGATTTAAACAATACTTATCCACAAACCCAGCCCTACAGAAAGCACTAGAAGGAAAATTCCAACCTAAGGAAGGCAGATACACCCATGAAAACACAGGCAATAGATAACACCACAGCAGTAAAACCCAAAGAAGAGAAGTACACACACACTACCACCAAAAAATAAAAATAAAAACAGGAATGAACAATCACTGGTCATCAATATCCCTTAATATCAATGGACTTAATTCACATATAAAAAGACACAGACTAACAGAATGGATACAGAAACAGGACCCATCTTTCTCCTGCATACAAGAAAAACACCTCAAATTCAAAGACAGACACCTCCTTAGAATAAAAGGCTGGGAAAAGACTTTCCAATCAAATGGTCTTAAGAAGCAAGCTGGTGTAGCCATCCTAATATCCAGCAAAATAGACTTCAAACTAAAATCAATCAAAAGAGATGACGAAGGACATTACATACTCATCACAGGAAAGATCCACCAAGATGAAGTCTGAATTCTGAACATTTATGCCCCAGCACAAGGGCACTCACATATGTAAAAGAAAAATTACTAAAGCTTAAATCACATATAAAACCCCACACATTAATAGTGGGAGACTTCAACACCCCACTTTCACCTCTGGACAGATCGGCCAAATTGAAACTTGCTGTGGATATCGCTCTGAGTAAATAAAGTTCTGATTGGCCAGTGGCCAGGCAGGAAGTAAAGGCGGGACAAGAGAGAAGAGAATTCTGGGAAGTAGAAGGCTGGAGAGAGACACCACCAGCCGCCGCCATGAAAAGCAACTTGTAAAGACACTGGTAAGCCACAAGCCATGTGGCAAAGTATAGACTAACAGAAATGGGTTATTTTAAGATAGAAGTAGATAACAAGAAGCCTGCCACAGCCATACAGTTTCTAAACAATGTAAGTCTCTGTGTGCTTTCTTGGTTGGGTCTGAGTGACTGTGGGACTGGCGGGTAAGAGAGATTTGTCCCGACTGGGCCAGGCAGGAAAACTCTAACTACAGAAACTTAACAGAGACATAATGGACTTAACTGATGTTATGGCTCAAATGGACTTAATCAATAGCTACAGAACATTCCACCTGAACAAAAAAGAATATACCTTCTTCTCAGCACCCCATGGAACCTTCTCTAAAACTGACCACATACTTGGCCACAAAGCAAATCTCAACAGATACAAAACAATTGGAATAACCTCCTGCGTTCTATCAGACCACCATAGTTTAAAGTTAGATTTAAACAACAGAAAAAACTACAGAAATCCTACAATCTCATGGAATAATGCTCAACTGAATCCCCAATGGGTTAAGGAAGAAATAAAAAAAAGAAATTAAAGACTTCCTAGAGATCAATGAAAATGAATACACCACATACCCAAACTTATGGGATACTATGAAAGCAGTGCTAAGAGGGAAATTCATAGCACTGAATGCCCACATAAAAAGCTGGACATATTTCACACTAGTAGCGTGACAGCACACCTGAAAGCCCTTGAACAGGAAGAAGCAAAGTCTCCCAGGAGGAACAGACGCCAGGAAATTATCAAATTGAGAGCTGAAATCAATAAAATAGAAATAAAGAAAACAATACAGAGGATTAATGAAACAAAGAGTTGGTTCTTTGAGAAGATCAACAAGATAGACAAGCCCTTATCCAAACTAACCAAAAGACAGAGAGAGAGAGCATCCAAATTAACAAAATCAGAAACAAAAAGGGGGACATAACAACAGACAAAGAGGAAATCCAGAGAATCATCAGGTCATACTTCAAAAACCTCTACTCCACAAAACTGGAAAATCTAAAAGAAATGGATAATTTTCTGGATAGGTACCACATATCTAAGTTAAATCAAGACCAGATAAACCACTCAAGTAGTTCAATATCCCCCAAGGAAATAGAATCAGTCACTAAAAGTCTCCCAACCAAAAAAAGCCCAGGACCAGATGGTTTCACTGCAGAATTCTACCAGATCTTCAAAGAAGACTTAATACCAATACTCTTTAAATTGTTCCACACAATAGAAGCAGAAGGAATATTACCAAACTCCTTCTATGAGGCTACAATTACCCTGATTCCTAAACCAAACAAAGATGCAACAAAGAAAGAGAACTATAGACCGATCTCCCTCATGAACATCAATGCAAAAATACTCAATAAAATTCTGGCGAACAGACTCCAAGAACACATCAAAACAATTATCCACCATTATCAAGTAGGCTTCATCCCAGGGGTGCAAGGGTGGTTCAACATATGAAAGTGGTCAATGTAATACACCATATAAACAAACTCAAAGAAAAAAACCACATGATCATCTTACTAGATGCAGAAAAGGCATTTGACAAAATCCAACACCCCTTCATGATAAAGGTCTTGGAGCAATCAGGAATACAGGGAACATACCTAAACATAATAAAGGCAATCTACAGCAAGCCAACAGCCAACATCAAATTAAATGGAGAGAAACTCAAAGCAATACCACTAAAATTAGGAACAATGCAAGGCTGTCCCCTCTCCCCCTACTTATTCAATATAGTACTTGAAGTTCTAGCCAGAGCTATAAGACAACATAAAGAGATTAAGGGGAAACAAATTGGAAAGGAAGAAGTCAAGCTCTCCCTATTTGCAGATGACATGATAGTATACAGGAGTGACCTCGACAATTCAACCAAGGAACTTATACAGCTAATAAAAACCTTCAGCAACATAGCAGGATACAAGATCAACTCAAAAAAAATCAGTAGCCCTCCTATATACAATAGGCAAACAGCCTGAGAAGGAAATCAGGGATACATCACCCATTACAATAGGCACAAATGATATAAAATACCTTGGGGTTATTCTAACTAAGCATGTGAAGGACCTATATGACAAGAACTTTAAGTCCCTGAAAAAAGAAATTGAAGAAGATGTCAGAAAATGGAAAGACCTCCCATGCTCAGGGATAGACAGGAATTACATGGTAAAAATGGCGATCCTAACCAAAAGCAATCTACAGATTCAATGCAATCCCTATCAAATTACCAACACAATTCTTCACAGATCTGGAAAGAATAATACTCAACTTCATATGGAAAAACAAAAAACCCAGGATAGCCAAAAGAATCCTGTACAATAAAACAACCTCTGGAGGCATGGCGATCCCCGACCACAAGCTCTACTACAGAGCTACTGTAATAAAAACAGCTTGGTACTGGCATAAAAACCGACATATGGACCAACAGAATCGAACTGAGGACCCTGACATTAACCTGCACACCTAAAAACATATAATTTTTGACAAAGAAGCCAAAAATGTACAATGGAAAAAAGAAAGCATCTTCAACAAATGGTGCTGGCATAAATGGATGTCAATGTGTAGAAGGCTGCAAATAGATCCATATCTGTCACCATGCGCAAAACTTAAGTCCAAGTGGATCAAAGACCTCAACATAAATCCAGTTACTCTGAACCTGATAGAAGAGAAATTAGGAGGTACTTTTGAATTCATTGGCACTGGAGATCACTTTCTAAATATAACACCAGTAGCACAGACACCAAGAGAAACAATCAATCAATGGGACCTCTTTAAACTGAGAAGCTTTTGTAGAGCAAAGGACATGGTCAACAAGACAAAGCAACAGCCTACAGAATGAGAAATGGTGTTCACCAACCCCGCATCTGACAGAGGGCTGATATCCAGAATATATAAAGAACTCAAGAAATTAGACATCAAAATGTCCAACAGTCCAATTAAGAAATGAGCTATAGAACTAAACAGAGAATTCTCCACAGAGGAAGTTCAAATGGCTGAAAGGCATTTAAGGAATTGCTCAATTATCAATTCCCTAATTATCCAGGAAATGCAAATCAAAACGATTCTGAGATACCACCTTACACCTGTCAACAGCGTGGCTAAGATCAAAAACAAAGAAGACAGCTTATGCTTGAGAGGATGTGGATCAAGGGGAACTGTCCTCCACTGCTGGTGGGAATGCAAGCTTGTACAGCCACTTTGGAAATCAATATGGCGCTTCCTTAGAAAATTGGGAATCCATCTCCCCCAAAACCCAGCTGTAGCACTCTTAGGCATATACCCAAGGAATGCTCAATCATACCACAAGGGCATTTTCTCAGCTATGTTCATATCAGCATTGTTTGTAATAGCCAGAACCTGGAAACAACCTAGATGCCCTTCAACTGAAGAATGGATAAAGAAAATATGGTACATATACACAATGGAGTACTACTCAGCAGAGAAAAGCAATGACATGATGAGGTTTGCAAGCAAATGGATGGATCTAGAAAAAATCATCCTGAGTGAGGTAACCCAGACTCAGAATTACAAACATGGTATGAACTCACTCATAGGAGGATACTAGATGTAAAATAAAGATGACTAGACTGCTACACAACTCCAGGGAGGCTACCTAGAAAGTGGGACCCTAGGAAAGACACAGGGATCACCCAATGACAGAGAAATGGATGAGATCTACATGAACAACCTGGATGACATTGGGGTAATGAAGGGCAAGGTTTGAGGGAAAGAAAGCTTAGGGGAACAGGAGATCCCAGCTGGATCAAGAACAGAAAGGGAGAACAAGGAATAACAGACCATGATAAATGAAGACCACATGAGAACAGGAATAGCCAGAGTGCTGGAGAGGTCCCCAGAAATCCACAAGGATACATTCTCTGTAGACTGTTGGCAATGGTCGAGAGAAAGCCTGATCTGACCTAGTCTGGTGATCAGATGACTAAACACCCTACCAGTCGTCTTGGAACTCTCATCCAATAACTGAAGGAAGTGGATGCAGAGATCCTCAGCCAGGCCCCAGGTGGAGCTGCAGGTGTCCAACTTTCAAGAAAGAGGAGGGACTGTAAGAGTGTGAATTGTTGAATCCAAGACTGCAAAAAGCACAGGGGCAAATAGCCAAATGAATGGAAGCACATGAATTATGAATCAAAGGCTGTGGAGCCCCCAGCTGGATCAGGCCCTCTGGATAAGTGAGACAATTGAATATCTTGAACTGTTTGGGAGGCACCCAGGCTGTGGGACCAGGACCTGTCCTTAGTGCATGAGCTGGCTGTTTGGAACCTTGGGCTTACACAGAGACACATGCTCAGTCTGGAAGGAGGGCACAGAACCTGCCTGTCCTGCATCCACCAGGTTTAAATGAATCTCCAGGGGTGTCTGGGTCCTGGAGCACATGGGAATGGAGGGGAGGGGCTGGATGGAAGTTGGAAGTTGGTGTGGGATGGGGGAGGACAGGGGAACCCATGGCTGATGTATAAAATTAAAACATAATAATAATAATAATAATAAAAGATTAAAAATGACTGCAAAACATCAAATAAGTAACTTATGCAGACCCATAAGTCCTAGTGACGTTGAAGCATTCCTTAAAAGTTTCCCATCCCCAGAAATCTCAGGGTCAGATAGATTTAGCATGGAATTTTTCACAGGCTTTCCAGGAGGATTAATGCCAATATTCCCCACATTATTATGCAAAACAGAAAGTTAAAGAATTTTTCTTATCATTTTCATGAATCCAGTACTATCATGATACTCAAACTACACAAAGACCCAAGAGAAAAAAGTAATTGATCGATACCCCTTATGCATATAGATGCACAAATATAAATTAAATATTTACAAATAAAATCCAAACACACATGAAATAATTTTGTGTCTTTCTGTTTTGCTGAAGGTGGTTATTTGCTGTGGATATCGTTCTGATTGGCCATTGGCCAGGCAGGAAGTATAGGCGGGTCAAGAAAGAGGAGAATTCTGGGAAGAAGAAGGTTGGAGGAGACACTTCCAGCTGCCGCCACGAGAAGCAACGTGTAAAGACACTGGTAAGCCACAAGCTACGTGGCAAAGTATAGATTAATAGAAATGGGCTAAATATAAGAGTAAAAGCTAGATAATGGTAGGCCTGAGCTAATGGCCAAGCAGTTTAAAATAATATAAGTGTCTGTATGATTATTTTATACGTGGGTTGTGGGACTGCTGGGGGCTTGGTGGCACCTGGAGAGAAGCTCTTCAGCTACAATTATTAGATGTAGAATTTTTCTTGTAGAGTCTTTAGGGTCTTTTGTTCATTTCCTATTTGAATCTCCTTGAGCACCTTCAGTTGTCTGATTGCACTAGCTAAGTCATCAAGTACTATAATGAGTAAAGTATGGAGAAAGTAGCTATTCCTGCTTTGTTTCTGACTTTAGTGGAATTGCTTTGAGTTAATGTCTAAGTTGATACTGGCTGTGAGCTCGATTTGAATTACCTTTATTAAGTTGGTGTATGTACCTTATATCCATAGACTCTCCAGGAATTTTATTATAAAGGGATGTTTGATTTTGTCAAAGGCCTTTTCTGCATTTTGAGATGATCATGTGGTTTTTATATTTTAGTGTGTTCATGTACTAGAAAGAACTTTGTTTTCTACTGAGGGATAAAGATAATCATCAATATCACTTAGCTATAAACCCTAGGACCTATAACAGTGATTAATCTGCAAGAGATTCTGGTGCAATAGTAGCACAAAAGTTACAGGAATAACCATTAACTTTTTGATTGGACTTAGAGCTTATCCATGAGATGGAGTCCATACCTGATGCTACTAAAGTGGCCAGGATATCCAGAGTAGGTAAGTCATGGGTATTAGGGAAAATCTACTACTCTTATTCTGCTAAAGGAATACAGTATTAAAATGATTCCTAATGACATCCTGCTAAACCTATATATCACCTTGCTTAACCCACATAAGAGAAGTTTCTTGCAGTAGATGGAAACTAAAACAGACACCTACAACTAGATGACATGAAGTGAATGAAAGATTTGGAACATTCTGTCATAAATGTGTTGTTTTCATCAACACCCTCCCCTCCAGGCTCAGGAAGCTATGTAGTACAAGAAGAGGGAAGATTTCAAGAGCCAGAATAAAGCATGACTCCAAAGAATAATGTCTTCCAGACATGACAGAACCTATAACTCACAGATACTGACAGCATACTGAAACTACAAGCTCAAACCAGACTGGGTCCCAGCATTGACAAGGGGCAGTGCACACATGATCTCACCCCTAACCAAGAAGCTATCTGCAAAGGCAAAATCAATTTTCTCCAATAGCATCTTACTTGGTATACCAATCACACTTTAGGAGAAAGATCGGGGCATAAATTTCTATGGATAGGGAGGTAGGAGGATCTTGAAGGACTGAGGGAGGGGAATTGATCAAAATGTGTTTTGTGCCCAGCAATGGTGGCACATGCCTTTAATCCCAGCATTTGGGAGGCAGAGGTAGGTAGATCTCTGTGAGTTTGAGGCCAGTTTAGGCTACAGAGTGAGTTCCAGGAAAGGTGCAAAGCTACAAAGAGAAATCCTGTCTCAAAAAAAAAAAATGTGCTTTGTGAAAATAAAACAAATCTCATTACTTGGTATGAACTTTAATAATATTGAAAGCAAACAGGAAAAAGTACTTCAGGAAACAGGAAAGCTGAAAAGGGTCATGTGTTAGGACCTCTGAAAAGTAATGGAAAAATGAAACTATTCAAGATGAATTGAAATCAAACATGGATACCACTTAGCGACTTATAAACCCAATATATTTGCCCCAGTTCTGGAGTTTGAAGACAGGGCACGGAGATTAGGATAATAAGGGAAAATTGAGGGTAATGAATATAGGGATTGTTTGAAAAGATGAGGGCAGAGCATCATGAAATTAGTAAGAATGTGAAATATTTAAATTGTAATTACCATCCCTAAAGCAAAGGAGTAAATGCACAAAACAGTGGCTTCATAGACATCCAGTTATTCAACATCCATTTGGTGGAGAGTGTTGCTGGAGGGGGTTCAGGACAGCAGAATTTGAGGATGGATGTGGGTAATTCAAAATAACCACACAGAATGTAGCTCAACAAAGACATGAGCAATCTATTTTCACTCCCTTTCCTCCTTCATCCTTCGCTGGTGCTTCCCCACTCATCTGAATCTTTGCAGAATCAAAGTGAAAAGAACTATATGGTGCAGTGGACTGTGTGGTGAGTTCCAGGAAGAGAAGAGCAAAAAGGATTTGGAATGTCTAACAGAAAGCCACACTATAAAGCAATGGTTCTCAGCTTACAGGTTGTCACCGCTCTTGGGGTCACATATTCAGTGTCCTCAATGTCAGATATCTGTATTAGGATCCACAACTAGCAAAATTACAGTTATGAAGTATCAACAAAATAATTTTATGGTTGGGGGTCACTACACCATGAGGAACTATGTTAAAGGATCACAGCATTAGGAAGGTTGAGAATCATTGTTGTAAAGAGATGTACTTTCATCTTAATGACACAGTAAACTTCTGGTCTACGCTTCCAGCAGAATGTTGTTCATGCTGATAGGCATTCTAGGTTATAGGCACGTGAATCACAGGCGCCTGATGGTTTGGGCTTAAAATCTGAACACACCATTTGTTAGCTGAATGACCTCAAGAAAGTAATTTTATCTTTTTGTTTCTCAGTTTCCACATCTGTATATGTGAATGAAAACAACATTTTTATTAAACTACCAATAAATAAAGCAATGCTCAGAAGAAAGCATTTAGAATGACTTACAGAAAAAGAATAGAGACTAAGAAAATGCTTGTTTTAGGTTCACACTATTTATACTTCCAAAGATTGAAGCTTGAGGATTTCAAACTGGTTTTACAAATCATACAATTAACTTGATTGTTAGACCTGAGAAATGGAGAAAATCCTTTATACCATAATGACTACAGTACTGGAAAACTATATTACGCTAATTGCCCTTCTGGATTATAAATTCCTTTAAGACAAAGATTAGATCTTGTTAATATACATCTCAAAAGCCTATGATGGTATATAAATTTTGTCCAGTATATGTTTGATGAATGAATGTATAAAGCACATTGACAGGCAGTACAATGTAATTATTACAAGATGTAGAATAGTTTTCCTTATAGACTGAAATCTCTCTCTGGTCCAGCACATAGAATTCTATAAATAAGAAAGGTGAACTTGGCTTCTTCCTAAAATTTAATAATACATTGCAAACAATTGACATATTATGTGATTGCTCCAAGGTCCATTTTTTAGTTTGAATATTTTACTCACTCTTTAAAGACTCCTGCTAATCTCGAGTATTTGCAGAAATTTTCTTAACTTCAAACTATTCATTATAGCTAAAATCACTTGTAGGTGTATCCGGCTTGTTAAATAAGAAACACAGAACCGATTGCAGAGTTAAAAATCACGAGGTCAGAGCAAGAGCGGAAAACCTTACCCTTCACTGCTTCTGCGGTTCTTCCTCTCCGCAAGAGACCTACTTCTCTGCGTCCTGTCTATTTAAAAACTTTTTGTTCTCCTCTCTCATTGGTTGTAAACCCAGCCACATGACCTCCTCGTCACTGCCTGTTTGTACAGACCTCCAGGTCTTCTATGGTTGGTATTGAGATTAAAGGTCTGCCATGCTGGCTGTGTCCTTGAACACACAGAGATCTACCTAGCTCTGCCTCCTAAGTGCTGGGATTAAAGGCGTGCACCACTACTGCCCAGTTTCTGCTCTGGCTTGCTCTGACCAAGGCAACTTTATTAACATATAAATAAAATCACATTTAAATACAAATAAAATATCACTATAATCACTGGAGATTAAAATGTTATTGTTTGATAGAAAGATGGTGTGCTATTTGACATATTTTATTTTAAAAAATTTAAACAGTCTCACTGGTAAGATTGGATGCCTTGAACTCACTACATGGTTCTGACAGGTCTTGAACTCATGCTATTCCTATCTTGGCTTCTCATTCATGGAGATTACAGGCGTGCCCCATCATGCCCCACCAGATTTCTCTTAGATTGTTTCTTTGGAATTATAGATCTACCATCTAATATCAAGTGTGTGAGGAGACCCTGAGGCTTGTCTGAACTGTGTAAGTCCCCAATCACAATTGAACTATTACAGTCTTACTCGCATGGAAATTCTTAAATTCCTTAAATGAAGACAGAGGCAAATTAACTATTTTAGGACTAGAATAGTCCTAGATTCAATACTATTAGTAGTTTAATGCCAATAAATCCATAAGAAAAGTAGACTAGGAGTCATAAGACTTTGGTAATATTATCAATGATTATTTAAGGCAATTTTGTTACCGGTGCCTTTTCACTGACATCATTAAAATCAGATGCAATTTTATGTTGCAAATGACACAAAAATTAATGAAAAACATAAAGTTATTACATTACTAGTTACATAAATTTGATGTTAAATGTTGTTTTTCCTATTTAGTAACTTTGATATCCACTGAGATTTGTTTCTTTTATTTAACCAAAGTTCCTGGCTATGTTTAAACATACACATATCTCAGTATAAAAACAACAAATCTTCCTTCTAATACTTTCAAGATATGGGTAAACTTAGTAGACTATAGCAATATTTGGAAGCATTTATAACATGCATTCACATTCTAGAAAGCAAGGTGCTATAGTGTACTTTTCTTGTGCTTTGAGAAATTACTCAATATTAACAGACATTTACCAAATATGGCTTAAGGGTAGCTTGGCCTGATTAATGGGCCCCCTGGCAATGGGATCAGGATCTGTTCCTGGTGCATGAGCAGGCTTTTTGGAGCCCATTACTTATTGTGAGAAACCTTACACAGCCTTTGGGCAGGGGGAGGGCCTTTCCTCAACTGAATGTACCAGGCTCTGCTGACTCTCATGGGAGGCCTGCCTTAAATGAGGTGGGCATGGGGGTGGGTGGGGGAGAAGCCTGAAGTGTGGGAGGAAGGTGGAAAGGGAGATCTTTGGTTGGTATGTAAAATGTATAGAAAATTTCTTGATAATTAAAAAAAAAGAAGAAAAAAAAAGATTTTGCAAAGCATAGAGAAAAAAAGAGTACTGTATTCTCCAAGAGGTCTCTAAATAAGCATTCATGCAAATCTCCTCTGTCCCATTGGAGTTTATGGGTAAATACACAGAAGAGAGTGCTTAGTAAATAATGCCATCGGAAACAACAGAGTCACCTCTCTCCAGTACTCTGTTTGTGTCACGTTCAAAGTAGCAGTAATAGAATCCCTGGAAATTATCAGGCCACTCCAGCCAGGGAGGAAGGTAGGCTAATGATAGACCTTCACCTCTCCCTCAGCTCCTCCAAATTCAATCCCCAGTCTCATCCTCAGCCCTGTGGCAGATCATCTGCTGCTACCTCCCCCCCACACTCCCTGCCCCCATCTCAGGCAGTCACTCAGATCTTCACCTACTAAATTTTCTTCCCTGACACACTGATTTATCCCTTTATCCCACTCTAGCAGGTACTTCCCGGCCACTCTGATCAGGGAAGTAGGTAAACTAATTGCAGATCTTCACATCTCCCTCTAATCCTACGCATTCAATCCCCCATTCTCATCCAGAGCTCTATAGCAGACCTTCTTCTGCAGCTTCTATTCACTCTGTCAGGTAGTCCAGGGAACTAAGTAGATCCTGGTGGAGTACCCTGCTTACCACCTTCCTGTGGCCCTTTAGCTTCTCCCCAACCAATCACCATCAGTGTCAGCTCCCAAAACTTAGATACACATTTTACCTGAGACCCCTATTTATACACATCTCAGGAGTCTAGAAGAATTTCCTACCAAGCAACACAGTCACCACAATCTCCTAAGAAACAGAAGGGATGTCCAGTTGATGAGAGGAAGTGGGATGCTGCAAGCAAGGAGCATCAGGACCATGATGGGGAAACCTACAGACACAACTAAACCAAGCTAGTGGGAACTCATGAACTTTAGATCCACAGCTGTGGAAACTGCATGGAACTGGACTGGGCCCTCTGCATGGGCAAGACAGTTTGTAGATTGGTATGTTTGAGGGGCCCCTGACAGTGGGAATAGGATCTATCCCTGGTACATGAACTGGCTTTTTGGAGCCCATTGCCTATGGTGGGACACCTTGCACAGCCTTGATGCAAGGGGAGGGGCTTGGACCTGCCTCAGCTGAATGTGCAGGGCCTCCTTGACTCCCCCTGGGAGGTTATACTTTTTTTCCAGAGGAGGGGATGGGGAGTGGCTGGGGAAAAAGGCTGGGGAGAAAGGCTGGTGGGAAAGAGTGTTGGGGGTGGGTGGGAGAAGGGATGAGGAGGGAATCTGTGGTTAGTATGCAGAATGAATAAAAATTTTCTTTAAAAAAAAAAACATAAGGGAAACAGACACCCAGGAACAAAGCATCCACTCAACAAAGACAAGAGCAGATGTCAGCACCAAAAATTATAATTTTCCCAAACCCAGATGCCTACACACCAGAGTAAGACCACAATTGATAACAGCCAGAACAATGTGTGTCTGCTAGAGGCCAGTAACCCTACCATAGGATGCCTTGAGTATTGCTTCATAGCTAAAGAACTAAAGAAAGACCTTCAAATAGTCTTTATGAGTATGACAGAAGTCTTTAAAGAGGAAGATATTTATGAAAACACAAATAGTGGAAAGAGATTAATAAAACTCTTTAAGATATGAACATGGAAATAAAACCAATAAAGAAAACCCAAACTGAGAGGAATCTGGATATGAAAAACTTTAGGAACTTGAATAGGAGGCTCAGAGCCTCATCAAAAGAATAAAAGTGGTGGAAGAGAGTCTCCGGCATCGAAGACATAAAAATAAATGGATATCTTGGTCAAAGAAAATGTAAATCTAAAAACTTTCACAAAACATCAAGGAAATCTGAGAGAGGATAAAAAAACCAAATCTAAGAATAAAAGAACAAAAAAAGGAGAAGAAATTCAGGTCAAAGGTACAGAAAATGTTTTTAACAAAATCATAGAAGAAAATTTCTCTAATCTAAAGGAGATACCTATCAAGGTACCAGAAGAATACAGATCACCAAATATACTGAGGCAGAAAGAAAATCACCACGGCACATAATAATCAAAACATTAAATGTACAGAATAAAGAAAGAATATTAAAAGCTTTAAGGGAAAAAGACTGAGTAACATAAAAAGACAGACCTATTAATATAACACTGGAATGCTCAATGGATTCTCTAAAAGAAAGACCTGGGCAAATGTTCTACAGACTCTAAGAGACCCAAATGCCAGGCCAGACTACTATAGCCAGTAAAACTTTCAATCACAGTACATGAAGAAAATAAGACATTCTATGAAAAAAACAAATTTAAGTAGTATTTATCAAAAATCAGCCCTATAGGAAGTGCTAGAAGGAAAACTCCAAAATAAAGAAGTTAAAACACAGCCCCCAACAACAACAAAAAACACACAGAGAGAGAGAGAGTAAAGAACTCCAGACAAACAAATCAAAACAGAGAGACACACATATCTACAACAACAAAATTTTAGGAATCAACAAACAATGCTCATTCATATCTCCCAATATCAATCATCTCAGTTCCCCAATGAAAGGAAGCAAGCTAGCAGAATGGATGTGAAATCAGGATCCATCATCCTTCTGATGTATCCAAGAAACACACCTCAACAGCAATGGTAGACATCAATCACTTCAGTGTAAAAAGATGGAAAAAGATATTCCAAACAAGTGGATCTTTTTAGCAAGCTAGTGTATCTGTTTTTATATCTGACAATATAGATGTCAAACAAAACAAATCAGAAGAGTTAGGGAAAAACATCACAAATCCATCAAAGGAAATAAATCCACCAAGAGAACATTGCAATTCATAACATCTATGCACCAAACAAAAGGACACACAGTTTATAAAATAAACAATACTACAGCTGAAATTACATATTGCACCTCACACTGATAGAAGGAGACTTCAATATCTCAGTCTTGTCAATATATGTGTTATCCATCCCAAAACAAACAACAAAACTAACAAACCAAAATAAAACTATCCAAAAAACTAAGTAGAAATACTGAAGCTAGTTGATTTTTTGTTGTTTTTGTTTTTCTAGACAGGGTTTCTCTGTGTAGCTTTGTGCTTTTCCTGGAACTCACACATTAGCCCATGCTGGCCTCGAACTCACAGAGATCCACCTGCCTCTGCCTCCCGAGTGCTGGGATTAAAGGCCTGCACTACCACCGCCCGGCTGCTAATTGATATTATTAATCAAATGTACATTTACAAAACATTTCACCTTAACATAAAAGAATGTCCTTTCTTCTCAGCACTTTATGGAACTTTCTGCAAAATTGACCACACACTCAGACACAAAGCAAGTCTCAATTGAAATAACACTCTACATCTTATCTAACCATAGGGTGGTGGAGTATGTGTTTATGTATATGCATCTGTATTGTATGTATGCTTTTGCATGTGTGTGGTATATGTATATGTGTTGCATGCATGTGAATATACAAGTTTTCTCACTTTTGCAGGCCAGAAGAGGGTGTGAACATCTTTCTGTGTTATTTTTCAGCTAATGGACTTAAACTAGTTTCTCAACCAACTTGAAGCTTGCTGTTATAACTCAAATGGATGGTCAGGAGATCTCAGAATTCATCTATTTCTGTTTCCCTGTACTATTGGGTGCATAGGTATTCCAGGCTTTTTACATGGGTGATTGGGATTCAAACACAAATCTTCATGCTTAGAAGGCACCCCTCTTTTCCATTGAACCATTTATTAATTTGGTGTTGTCAATTTTATAATTGAGAAAAACATCTTTGATTTATTATAAAAAAAATTAAATAGCAATAATAACTTTATCTGTCACCAAGGTTGCCATGAAAATGAAACAGGTTGATAATTACAAAGCTTTTTATATGTTTTTATATATTTTTAAATGTTCATCTCATAAATGTTATTTTATTATTACTTAGAAAGGTGCATCCTATAAGAGATCTTGCTGTGCTACATCCTATAAAGTGACAGGCAGAGATAGTATGAATATTTGGAAGATATTTACTATTTTCTCTTACATTCCTGGGTTACAAATCCTCACTATACACACGTAGATATGTGTGGTAGACATGAATATAACAGTCATTTTATTAGAGAACAAGAAATAATCCTTTCTTTCAGTGAACAGAACTTGTGTTTCCATTGGCTTCATTGTCATGAACCACTTGGTTCACATAATCTCCAAAGAAGGGATATTTTGGGAACATTAGATTCACTTTGGGATTTCAGTGATTAAAAGTTCCTAGAAAAAAAAATAAACTTCCAATTATCTCAAAAACTCCTCAAAAATTTTGACAGGTTTCTTTGAAACTTAAGAAAATAGTACTTTTTTAAACATCTATTGAAGGCAAAAGTATTTTAAAAATGAAATGCTGGAACAAGATTGGCACTGTGACTTTTTAAGACTTAAGAATTGGGTGAGCTATAATTAACCTATCAAAGACTTTTAAAGATGGTTTCAAATACGTTTATTTCCTGTGCACAGAACATGGACCTGGGTTTTCATATCTTTCAATCATGCTTCATAATTTGACATGCACTTAATAATTTCATTTTCAAGTAGTTAACCAGCGGCAAAGGTGCATAGAGAATGCATGCTGGAAAGATTTAAAATGTAGAAAAGCTGTGATGGCCCACACAAAGCTATTAAAGTGTTTTTATAGCATATTAAGGATTCAAGAATGCACTGGAGTAGAGCAAGTGAGGGATTTAAAAAGCACCTCAGAGTAAAAGGGTTCCAGAAGGTAGAGAAATACACAAAATTGGGATGGGATTGAGATGGAATGACTAGCAAGAAGACAAATACCAAAAAAAAAAGTATCAAAATTTCTACTTTTTTTTTAGATTAATGTATTTACATTTCTCCCTACATCATTTGTCCTTCAACCTTCCCTTATAATCTTCCCCACTCGCCTTCACTCCTTCAGATTCGTGACCCCTTCTTTCATAAATTGTTGTCTGAATTGTTGTGTTCACTCAGGGTATAACTGAAGGAAAAATTACAGTAATTTGAAGCATTCTAGAAAATATCTTAGAAACTATCTTAGTTTATAGTTGTGATCTTATAACACTAATGATCTGGATAGTTTTATATAAAATTACTCTGCTCCCCTCTTTGAAATGTGGTTGTAGTTTGATCATTACCTAGATAGCAAAAAATATATATAAAATACCTATTGCTCATTACAGATTCCAGTTAGTCGTCCCTCCCCCCCCCCCCCCCCCGCCCAAGACAGGGTTTCTCTGTGTAGCTTTGAGCCCTTTTCCTGGAACTCACTTGGTAGCCCAGGCTGGCCTTGAACTCACAGAGATCCACCTGCCTCTGCCTCCCTAGTCCTGAGATTAAAGGGGTGCGCCACCACCGCCCAGCCCAGTTAGTTCTTATAGCCCCTAGATAAACTTGTGAGACAGCCCATCTTGGTCATTGGAACAAATCTGGACTCATGTTCTCTGATGTATAGAAAGATTATTTATCATCCAGTTTCACCCACATCTCTGCAATAACAAAATTTGCTTTTTCCTAAGCACCAAGTGAGATTTTCCATACTTTCCACCAGTGTCTGGTTGGAAGAAACGTTCAAAAACTATTCTACTCTTCAGCATTTCCTTGGTTTTGCATCAGACTTGTGAGTTTTTACAAACAGAAAAATTGAAAGGATTCTTTTTGTAGAGGCATGTACAACACAGACAGAAATACACATGAAGATAGGGACTCATATCTATTGGATGCTTGCAAAGGCACAAAACAAGTATGTTTACTTCAGTTTCATAGCATCCTCTGAAATAGGTACAGTCATGTATTGGAGACTAGAAATATAGTGGGAGGAATGGTTGTTACATGTTTTCACTCCTTAGTGCTTAAAACAGTACTTGTCACATATTTATTTACGGAATACAACTTAACTGAAAAGTCTTTAGATGAAACGATCACAGTGAAGAATAAATAAACATATTTTCCATGGACTGCCAAGCTACTTTGAGCAAGGCATAGTGAATGCATAAGAAATGGCAGGATACAGATTAGAACCCAGATTTAATTGTATGTGGCTGCAAGCATGATTTTTTAAGTGTATCATATCTTACCAGGGTGGCAATTGTCATGAAAGAATTTTTAAAAGCTAGAGAATTCTCAGTAAGGTGGTTGGTTATTGCTGATTTATGATTAGAATTAATCTAGGAACCAGACAGAGGTGTTGATTTCCCTTCAATTATTCTACAGTCAAATAATCTGTTGAAGAGACCAAGATTGGAAAAGCACAGGGACAAATAGCCAACGAATGGAAACACATGAATTATGAACCAAAAGCTGTGGAGCCCCCAGCTGGATCAGGCCCTCTGGATAAGTGAGACAGTTGAATAGCTTGAACTGTTTGGGAGGCCCCCAGGCAGTGGGACCAGGACCTGTCCTTAGTGCATGAGCTGGCTGTTTGGAACCTGGGGCCTACACAGGGACACTTTGCTCAGCCTGGAAGGAGGGGACTGGACCTGCCTGTACTGAATCCACCAGGTTGAATTGAATCCCCAGGGGAGTTTTGGCCCTGGAGGAGATAGGAATGGAGGGGAGGGGTTGGGGGAAAGGTGGGGGTGGGTGCGGGAGGGGGGAGGACAGGGGAACCCATGGCTGATGTGTTAACTTAAAACACAAATATAATAAATAAAAAAAGGAGAAAAAAAGTAAAATGGAGAGAAATTTTGTTTGTACCTTAGAAGTTGCTATAAATCATGTTTTGGGAATAGGGATAAATAAAACTTAAAAGCAAACCTAAGCAATGCTGAGAATACACTTTGATTTCATTTTAATTTCAACAGATAATTGCTGAGTGCCAAATCTGCTTTTCTGCTTTGAATATGCAATATCAGGGGTTGAGGAAATTACAGGAAAGAGCAATTTCTGCTCAAATTAGCTCACAATTTTATTTTAGGTGGAAAGCCATCAAATCCATGAATTCTAAATCTGGTTGTCTATAAGAATAACTTATCTTGTTTTCCAAAAATACGGAGCAAGACTATCTAGCTTTTGTTCTGCAAAGTTCTACTTTTATCAAGAATCTCACATCATTCTGATAAAAGGCTGCACTAAGTAATCACCAGGTTAGTTACTTGTAGGCCTTTTTTTTTCCATTGTTGCATCTACCAATAAAACTGTCTTACAAGTACAGTGAAGAATAAAGAACTGTGTATTTCTGGCAACAGAATAATTCTCTAAGAGGAAATACGGGGAAGAAAGGGTGACATGTTACACAGTCTGGTTGGAAAGTCACTGACAATCCAGGTAAACAATAGCTCAAATTATGATTGCCTTTGAGTGAAGCAGATACCCTAGGCTGTTTGACGGGTGGTACGAGACTCTTGTTAGATGGCAGGTGAAGACCATAAAAAATGCTTTAATCAAGCACTATACTTGGTGCCTTGTATCCAGTGAACTGTTGATGTTATCATGAAACTTAACTATTATAATGGTAGTTGTTAGTGGAGGTGGGCAACCAGGCTCAGAACTGAGACAGAGTGTATCACACTTTATCAGTAGTTAGGAATTGGCTGTGAAAAGGATAACAAGAGGAAGTTTCCAGTGAGACAAATAATGCCATATTCCCTAGACTTTCTACACAGTTGTGGAGAAATGGTATTAACAGTTGGGTGTAATCAGAGCATTGCTCAGTCACTTAAAAACAAACATAGTGACAACTTAGAAAAATATGGTAAGATATGGCATAATGTGATTTAAAACATTTATATCTTCCATCCTTTCTTTTAGACTTTTTAAAACTAACATGACCTACTCTTTTTCAGACCTCTACTTTTAGCTTGTTAGTTTTGTATAGGCGTACATGGCCTACTATAGAAGACCATTGATTCTTTTTTTTTAATGCCCATAATAGAATTACCTTATTCACACTGAAGTCAGCACATTTTAGAAAGTACAAAAAGAACTGTTGCTGAGTGCCTTTCTGAACAAAGTCTAAGAAAATCAATAATTTCCCTACATAATGTTCGTATTTGTGAATTTAGAGTTCCACAAGCTCCATAGAAGAATTATTATCAAAAGTGTTTGCATGTAGATCTCTGTTGAGTGTGGTACAAAACCAATTTCTATAGAAAGAAACTAATGTCCAGTAATAGTCACATAACCTCAGATATGTTCTTCCATAAAGAAAAAACAAACACGTAATGTTTAATATGGAACAAAAATAATAAAGCAGTTTGAAGTGTGGGTTTAAATCCTGGATCTCCCATTTTTTAATCTAATATTATTTTGTCTGAAGGACATTTAATTTTCTCCCTATTTTTGAGAATTTCACACATGTATACATACATAAACATTATCATATTTGCCTTCATTCCCTCCTTCCAATTCTCTTCTTTTTGCTCCAACATGACCACTTCCAAACTTTATGACTTTTCTGACAACCCATTAAGTCCAGTTAGTGCCCATATGTGCACCAATGTGGGATCGTCCACTGGAGCATGGGAAACATACCAGTAGCCACATCCTTAACAGAAGAAGGATTTTCTTCCCTCAGCAACTATCCATTACCAACAGATCCTCAGTAAGGGATGGGCCTGGAGGTCAACTACTATACATCTATTCTATGATTTTTGGCATGATCCTGTGCAGGTCTTGTGCACTTTAAAACTATTTTTAAGCTTATTATCTTCAACTATAATTTTGGAAATAACAGAACCCTAATATGAGACTTTTATGGAGATTAAAGGAAGAGTATAACAATAACTACAAAACATCTATCATCATACTCTAGCACCATAAACATATACAGTAAAACTACAATGAAATATATTCAACAGAGAGAGTAAAATAACATTTTCCTTTTGCTAGGAACTTGTTCTGTTTTGATTGGAATACAGGGCTCAGAAAGTTGAATGGAGCAGGTAGCATCTTGTCATTGTAATCCACTCACAATTGTGGTAAACCTCAACATTAAGAATGTACTACTTGAGACAGTCATGGCGGCATGCTAGGGTCCAGCTCTGGGTAAGGGCAGGGTTAAAGCAGGTGTGTGGATGTAAGAGTAGTGATGGAGAAATCACACATAGGATGCTTCTTAGTTTCATTTTATGGGAGATGGACAGAGAGGAAGCACATCTCAGTATGGCATGACCTACTCTGACAACCTGCATCTCTCACAGGCTTTGTTTATACACAAAAGCATTTTTTATAGACTTTAATCATTGTGTACAAAGTCTTTTCATGATACATACTTTTCTAAAGTCTTCCTTAATTATATAATCATATAAAGTATAAGAAATTTAATGAAAAAACAGAAACTTTCATAACAATTGAAATCTAACATTATGATAAATTTAGTTCTTTTAACTCAATATCTTTTTCCTTAAAATTGGTGTCATAAAGCCTTGTGGTTACAGAAGTACTAGACAGGATGTCTCTATTTAAGTTTGACTAAGTTTAATAAAACAGAGGTTATTTTCTACTACCTATTATATCAAGCTTCTCCTGTATTATTCTATTAAGCTATTATAATGAATATGTGACCCTTCTATGGAAATCTAATCCCTCAGTCCCTTGTTTAAATGTTTTATTTTATATCTGATATAAGACCACCATTCTTTCCTTTGACTACTTATTTACCATGCTTTTCTCTTTATTATTTCTACAATCAGAGAAGTCCTGGTCTGACAAGTCTGCTCAGGAAGCCAGGTGGTACATTGAGCCAAAATGTTTCTCTTTGTGTTTCTGTCATAAACTCTTGTTTCAATATGGTTCCTATCTTTATTATAATAAAGTAAAACAACTTCAATATTCCTAAAACTGCTTACTTTGCCTTCAGGAGAGTCATTAATTTTACAATCAAAACCTTTTCCTGTCTATAATAGTTCTGTGTTTCTGAGGCAGAGCATGAAAACCTAATAGTTTGGTTATAGTTTGTCAGCTTCTAAAATTTCTCTAAGTTTTTCTTCTTTATTGAATATTTCCAGATCCTGAGTCTCATGTTTGCTAATACCACTTAGTAAATAGGTACTATGGAAGACTCAATTTCTTCCATAGCTGATTCTCCTAGAGAACGACCTTAAATCTTACTTTTACCAACTACTATGAGACTTGTTACATTATCCCAGTTCTAGCCTTTGGTGAAGGGACCTTAAGAGCAAGGAATTCAAACCTTAAACATGTCAAAGACACAGGCAAGACCTGTGTAGCAAATTCTACCAACAGCAGTGAAAGGTCAGTCCAAGTCATCTAAGCACTGTGAACTTTTTCAAGCAGTGCCTTCAAGAGGATTGGCATTGCCAGTGATGCACACCTTTAATACCAGCACTAAGAAAGCAGACCTCTGTGAGTTCAAGGCCAGTCTTGTATACAGAGGAAGTTCTAGGAAGGTACACAGAGAAAACTTGACTCATAAAAAAAGAAAAGACTGCAGTATTTGAAATATTCTTGACTTTACTAAATAAAGAATTAGGAATTAGTAAATAAAGAAATAAGAATTGGCAAGATGGCTCATTAGATAAAGGCACATGCTGCCAAGTTTGGAAATCTGAGTACAATATCTGGGGTTCAATTATAGAAGAGAACAGAATCTCCCCAAGTTGTCCTCTGACAACTTGCTCACATGACAAGCCATGTAACCATACTCAAAATAAATATAACAAAATTGGAAAGTGGAAATTTTCTGGTAATATTAGTTTAATTTGTTAAATGATATTGAGTTTCATTGTTTTCACTGTGTTTCACAGCCACATTGTTATTCACCAGGAATATTGCTGTCAACATGACAATGTCCCATCACTGACACCTTTCCCAGCCTCCAGAAGGAGAGATGAACAAAAGTGGAAATTTTATGATAGTACTGGTTTAATTTGTTAAATGATATTCAGTTTCATTCATTAAATGTGTGTTTAACATGTCCATATGTTACAAAATACCACAACATCACATGTATGTATGTGCATGAATGCATGTGTGTGTGTGTATGTGTGTGTGTGTGTGTGTGTGTGTGTGTGTGTGTGTGTGTGTGTGTGTACTTGAGTATGAACACATTTACATCATGGTATCTATGTACGTGTTTCTGGGTATATGGGTGTAAGGGTCAGAGGATAGCTTGCAGGAATTTGTTCTCTCCCTCTATCATATTCACCAGGAGTTGAACTCAGGTTGTTGAGTTTGACAAGTGTATTTACTTATTATGCCATCTTGCTAGCCACTCTGCATTCCTTTTTGATGTATGCATTCTGCTAAATTTGATTACTTCCTTCAACAAGCCCTTCAACGTACTACTCATTTCTCTATCATGACAATGATTACTCTCTATTAAACTTGGTATTGGAATCTATGTCTCCTCTGTTTGCAGCCTTCCAAAAAGGAATTTCGTTTTATTAATCCATGTGATCCAAAGCCCTGATCTAGAGGATAGTCCATAAATGCACCAATTAATACCTTTTCTGAATAAATCAGCCAAGATGTATACAATAGGAATAAAAAAGCAGTATTATCCATAGATGGTCTAATTATGCAAAAAGGATGAGAGGTCTGAAATTATGAAAATGAAATATTCTTTTCAATATTGGTTGTAGGGAAAGAATTTTACTCACAAAGCAACTACAGTGTTTGTCACAGTGGGCTGGGTTGGAGTAACGACAGTGTGATTTTGTTTCATCTTTAGAAGAACTTGTCAAATATATATAATTGCTATATTTTTCAGATGAAGAAACACACAGTCAGAGAAATGTATATACAGTTTTCCAGGCCTGAATGACATCTGCAGATGCCTTATCTGAGTTCCTTGCCAAAGGATTCTTTCAAAACTATAATTGCTATGAGATGTTTTAATTCTTTTTGAGTTTCCTTCATACTTTTATAGTAGCATAATTTGTACAGGGTGACAAGTTGACTACATAAAATGGCCAACGGAATCTATTTGCCAATCATAGGATATAATGGAAGAAAAAAAAACCTCTGATTTCCTGGGTGAATGGTCACCTCTTGTACTATCATGGGTGGTTTCTGAGTGTTTACACACAATTTTCTTCAATAGAATATAAACTCTGGGGAGGTAAAAACTGCTTTCAGTTCAACTGTTTATCTCCAGCATTTAGGTATGAAGGACACTAACTTGAACACAAGAACTGTCAAAGAAATAGTTATTAATATACAATCATATATCTTATCCATCTGCCTGTAAAAGTCCTAGAAATCCTGACAAAATTAAACACTCTAAAAACATATACAAGGCTTTTCATCTGCATATATATGGACATGAAATTCAGAGAAATTGTAGATTCTTCTCTGACCATGCTAACAAAGGTGGGGCCCAGAGCCTATGACTCTTAATACTCTTTTAATAGGTTAAATGTCTTCAAAGGAGGAAGTTATCAATATCTTGATATAGTAAGCCTTGAAGATTCAGAGATTTCTTGAACTGCTCTTTTAGGAAATAAAAAGCTACCATTTATTCTATCATAGCTTTAAACACATTAACAAGTGAAAACTTGGAGATAGAAATAGCAAAAATTCTGTGATTATGTGTTAAAATTTCTTCAAGTTGACCCAGAGGACCACAGATTTTTGTTCTGCATGTCCATGCTATATAATAGCAGAGAATCTCCTCATGAACTGGCATAGATTTTATTCTTGTTAATGTTTTTGGTCCTGGGGTGGCTCAAATAAATTAATAAGAAAATAATTTTCCTTAACAACAAAGTGCAAAAGCAATGAAAAGTGCAGATAAAAAAGAATGCCTCTGACTAATATATTCTTATTTTTAAGGCTTTTAGTATATTCTCATTGGCAACTTGGTTTGCATTTCTAAAGCTATTACCAATAACTATCAAGTGCAGTGTGAGGACCCAGCAATATACAGGGTGATTTCAAGTGCTTTCTATATTAGTAGTAATAGGTGCTTTCTAACACACACACACACACACACACACACACACACACACACACACCACATATACCACAAACCCACAAACATCATTGCTGTTTTTTTTTTCTCTTTCAGGAGACTTCTTGAAAGAGCAGCAAATAATAAAGTAACCTAACTAAAAATGGGGAAATACATATTTCCCTAAAGAAATCATGCAAATGACTGACAGGACAATGAAAAGATGTTTAATATCATAAACTATCAGAGTACTTCTAGTTAAAACTACAAGATACTTATCTGATGGTTATGATCAAAGAAACATTGGCTCATGTGTTTGTCTGTGTGCATGTATGTATATGTTTCTGTAAATAGGTGAGTATTTGTATGTGAATATAGGCATGCATATGTGTATGAAAGTGTGTATGAGCATTGTTTTGTATATGTGTATATGTTTTATGTTAAATATATATAGTTATATGTATACCTGTGTATAAATGTCTATATGGGTATGTGTTGTAGGTCAGTTGGAACTTATGCTTGGGACTATTACCTGAGCCAAAAATCTGTGACTGTATATGTCATAGGTCCTAGGAGAGAATCTACTACTACTATTTTGCTAAAAGTACATAGTATTGGAATGCCTCTTAAGTTTTTGTTTTGTTTTGGTTTGGTTTGGTTTGGTTTTTGGAGACAGGGTTTCTCTATGTAGTTTTGGTGCCTGTCCTGGATCTCACTCTGTAAACCAGGCTGGCCTCAAACTCACAGAGATCCACCTTGCTCTGCTTCCTGAGTTCTAGTGCTGGGATTAAAGGTATGTACCACCACTACCCACCAAGGTTTTATGTTTATATCTGTTGATTAGTGACGCTCTCAACTCTTGTCAGAGCACTTCATTTTGCAGGTGATACTGATCAACACAGAGACCCATAGCTACTCAGTATGCAGAAAATAAGAGACTATGGAATGCTCAGATATGAACAGGACCTCTTCCTTTCAAGGTTCGTGTATCATCGAGGAAGAGGAGACTGAAAGATGGTAAGAACCCAAGGTAAAGGATATCTACAGTGGAACAGTCTTCCAGATGTGACAGTACTAGAAACAAACTCACTGGCTATTCCCGCCTCCACAAGATAAGGTAAGTTCAAATCCCATCACAATTGGAAAGAAGCTCATCATAAAGCTTAAGGATTATTGGCAACTAATGTCTGCTGGGGTAGGGAGAGCTCATTTTCTTCCTAGATTTGACCCTATTCTCTGGTTGATGACTCTACACCAGCAGTTTTCAAACTGTGGGCTACAATCTCTACATGGGCGGCATATCAGATATTTGCATTATGATTCATAACTAGCAAAATTACAGTTATGAAGTAGCAATGAAAGAATTTTATGGTTGGGGGTCACCACAATATGAGGAACTGTATTAAACGGTTAAAGCATTAAGAATTTTGATAATCACTATTCTATACCCTTCCACATACTAGCAGTTCTCAGTTGGTTGTAAAAAAAAAAGAAAAGAAAAGAAAAGAAAGAAGGAGAAAAGGAGCAAATGAAGTTCAGAAGCAGTTAGGGAACAGAGGAGAGGAAATAGGGGTGAATATGAAATTCTCAAGTAATAGAAAAGTAAAACATCAGCATAGAAGAATTTTTATTCTGGTGAAAGGATTCCCCTTGGTTTCACTTCCAAAAGAGTTTGGACCTTCAAAGATTACAAAACTTTCTATCACTTTGTTTGTCACAGATGCTATTCACTCAGACAGTCCTTATTTTTTCTATAGAACACACTATGGTAAGCACAAAGTAAAGGCAACAAATTTTACAGTTATTAAGAATCTGTTAGTGACAATGAATTGGAAAATGGGTTCTAATGACTGAATCAACACTACGGTAGGTTGAGTGACCAGAGAAAGAATATAGAAGGAGCCTCAGTTTGCTAAGTTGATAACTAATTAAACAGTAACATCAATGATTTCCATAATTGATTCATGAGCTCATCACATCTTATTTAAATTCCATATTTGATGTGGCCACCACTATCTTGGTATTACTTAATCTTTCCTCCTCCTCTTCCTTCTTTGAGACAGTGTCCCAGACCCCAAGACTGCCATGGAATTCCCTGTATATGTAGACTGACCTTGTTGAAATTCTTCTCCTTCAGCCTCCTAGGTCCTGGGATTATAGGTGAACAGTATACTCAGCACCTTTCAATCTCAAAAACTGTCATTTTATTATATAAACCTAAGAGATACAAGAGATTTATTTTTTTAATTCTGACATTCACCACATTGACACTCTTTTCCCATGGGTTTTCCCCTCATTTTCCTGAAGATAACTGCTCCTTAACAATGAAATGAAATCTCTACTTCTTGGACACTTTGTGGTTAGGAAATAATTGAAAGATGCAGTCTTACCAGCATCAATTTTGCTGTAAAATGGAAGAAAGTCTGTTCTCAAGAAACACATTTCTGTGTCCATTACTTTGTTGTTTGGTTTTATAAGGGGAAACTCTTCAGTTTGCTCCAGTTGCTGTCATCTCTGCCAGCTTCATGTACACAGCAATCTACAATATTAACCTTTGCAGGACTATTGAAGGTCCATAGATTCCAGGTTACAGGATACCTGGGACAGGAGGGGCCTTCTTTCCCTCTGACTGGTAACAACAGTTGGAGATGAATGGGGCGCGTCCATGCTCAACCACCTTGGCATGGAGGCAGCCACTCAGTGTACCTGAGAATGTTGAATGCCATCTGTATTGTTGCATTTGCAGAAGTTTTGAGATCTATCTTTTTACTTACATGAGCTATAAAATGATTAATCACTCTTGTCACATTCCCCAATCTGAAAGCCATCATGTCCAAATTGTCTGATGGCTCAGAAATCCACCAGAAAAATTCTGTTCTCCAAACTAATGCTCTGAAGCATGCATTTCCAACCTGTTTTTGTTTTATTTGTGTGTTGGTTGGTTTTCTGTGTCTATAGGACTTTACTCAAAAAATGGTTTGGTAACCAAATTTACAATTATGAATTTTTTTTTTTGTGTAGCATTACAACCTGGGCCAGTTTGCTGGTGTTCTTTTCCTTTATGGTATGTTCCTGAGTCATAATGATCATGAGCCCTTTTAGATCATACTGACACAGACAAGTGATTATGTTCCTCCTACTTATGACTTTAGTTGGATCTTTTCACTTATTTTATCTTTAGTCAAAGGGACTTAATGCTGTGATTTCTAAATGTCCCACTAATTCTATGAAAGACACGCCTTATCTCAAACATTCAGAAAAATAAGAACAACAATATCAAATGAGAACAGGTAAAAGAAAAAAGTTTCTTAACTGTGTTTGATTAAAACATTGCATTTGAGTTCACAGATTGACTTTCTGTTAGGATTATGGTGTGCTAATTGATTATCCATGTTCAAACTTTGCACAGGTAAAGGAACATGTTGAAATTGCACTCAAGCTTTATATTCTTGCTAATTTTGGGGTCACTTTGCTTAAGGGTAAATGTGCTGGTCTGAGTTAGCTTAAAAGCCAACAGCTCAATTCTGGCATGTAGTTAGAGTTTTCCTGCCTGGCCCACAGTCAGGACAAATCTCTCTTACCCGCCAGTCCCACAATCGCTCAGACCCAACCAAGAAAGCATACAGAAACTTATATTGCTTACAAACTGTATGGCCATGGCAGGCTTCTTGTTATCTGCTTCTTCTATCTTAAATTAACCCATTTTTGTTAGTCTATACTTTGCCACATGGTTTGTGGCTTACCAGTGTCTTTACATGTTGCTTTTTGTGGCGGTGGCTGGCGGTGTCTCTCTCCAACCTTCTACTTTCCAGAATTCTCTTCTCTCTTGTCCTGCCTATACTTCCTTGCCTGGCCACTGGCCAATCAGAACTTTATTTACACAGAGCGATATCCACAGCACTTCCCCTTTTCTTTTTTGTTAAAGGAAGGTTTTAACTTTTACATAGTACAATTACATATAACAAAAAAATTATCAAGCAAGAATTACAGTTACAATATTAAAGAAGATATCCTATCTATCTTATATAAAGTTTTATATCTAACTTATCTTTTATCATAACTAAGGAAATTATGACTATTTAGTCTTCAACCACATCAAAGACCTCAGAAGGATATAATATTACCTGAGAACCAGGAGAAGGATGCAAGCATTTTTCGGGCGTCTTGCAGGGTAGACAGAGACAGCTGGCAGCCTGGACAGTCACCTAATGTTCCTTTGTAAAGTTGGGGCATTTGTCTTCAGCCCATAGGGCTAGAGTCTCTTGGTCACTTTTTTTAGTGTCCTGTAGAATGTCTGGCAGTTTTCTCTGTGAAGCAGGAACCTGAAGGACCATTTTGTCAAGCAATGTTCAGTGGTCACCTTTCTATGGGTCCTGTATGTCCAGTCGATCAAGCAGTCCCAGCAAGAACAGTTTCTTGCCCAAATGGCTATTTTTGCCAAGGTGAAGATAAACTCCATATGAAGTGTCTTCAATGCCCATCCTCCTCTCTGAAGCAAATCGGTGCTGCCAGGAGCATTCATGTCTCACTGTCCAGAAAGTCTAAATTTTAAAAATATTTTAAATGCCATATTCTGTAGGTCTTTGAGGTATTTGAAGATTACCTATCTATCTGATATCTCTGTGTATACCTAGAAGACTTAACTAACATGGCTATGAGTATGATTATCATAGATGGCCAATTATTAATCTATTTTTAATTGTCCATTATAATTTTAAATGAGCTGTACAAACATAATACCTTAAACAGTAGTAGAAATATACACACAGTATAACAAAATTAACTTTAGTTTGTATCAATAGACTAAAATCTATACCAATGTAAAACATTTTAAATGAGTTGTTCTTTAGAAGTTCATTAATCTACCCTTTTATCCTATCATCTCTATATCATATCCCCTTTTTATCTTTAGAAAGAGATTGCATTTATAATCAACCTGTTTTAAATAAAATAGTGGTTTTTCTCTGTCCCACATCAGAGGGCTCTTCTGATTTGGGACACAAGAAACTCTTAACCTTTTCTTTTAACAATATGTCTGGGTTTAGAGAAGGAGTGAGCCAATTCCATCTCCAAAGCCAGCTTGATAATTTTGGGAATGTGGGCGTAGTTTTTCTTACTACTTCCTGCTGGAGGGGGGCGTTGTATCTTATTGGGATACAAAGAAAATTTTAGGATTATAGAGTAGTCCATTAGGGTGAACCTCTGAGCCAGTTGCCTTGAAACCATTTTGGATGTCAGATCATCTGGGCCATGGTATCATTGGAGACCTTTCAGGTGGTCTTGGCTGATCAAACCTGATATATCTTAGTCTGGAACAAATCCACAGCCTCTGGCTTTCTGTGGAAACAAAAGCAGAGACTCCTTTCCAAAGCAACATATACTTATATCCAAATTTCAAAGTCAAAGTACCTTTAAAATTTATATTTTTGTTTAACTCAACAGCTTTTATGATCAAATCTTTTTCTATAGTTAAAAATCCCAAAGACAACATAAACCAGATTCTCTGTGTAATATCCATCTTTGTAAGACTGAAACGCCACTGTGGCTGCTGGCTCCACCCACCTCAGCTTCCCAATATGAAGGTGGTACAGTTTACCACCAGCTCTGGGTCTGGAGCCATGTGTACCATCAACTATCAGAAGCAGTTCTAGCAAAGCAGCGCATAGCCCAGAAACTTTTTTCTTTTCTTTTTTTTTTTTTTTTTTAAACTAGCAAAGGCTAAATCCACCATGCAGCAGAGTAAAGTGCCGCTTGTAGACTCCTCATTCCCGCCACATTGCAGGTCAGATACACACGCCAGGAACCCGCCACAGTAGCTCAAACCGGCAGGCTGCCGCTAACTTGAGAAAGACAACTAGGAAGCTGTTTTTAGCTCCGTCTTAGAATCTTTTTGCTCAGGTCTTAGGTAGAAATTCTTGCCAATACATTGGGCACCATTTGTAGTTAGAGTTTTCCTGCCTGGCCCAGTCAGGACAAATCTCTCTTACCCGCCAGTCCCACAGTCGCTCAGACCCAACCAAGAAAGCATACAGAAATTTATATTGCTTACAAACTGTATGGCCGTGGCAGGCTTCTTGTTATCTGCTTCTTCTATCTTAAATTAACCCATTTTTGTTAGTCTATACTTTGCCACATGGCTTGTGGCTTACCAGTGTCTTTACATGTTGCTTTTCATGGCGGTGGCTGGTGGTGTCTCTCTCCAACCTTCTACTTCCCAGAATTCTCTTCTCTCTTGTCCTGCCTATACTTCCTTGCCTGGCCACTGGCCAATCAGAACTTTATTTACACAGAGTGATATCCACAGCACTGGCACACCTTTCTTTTTTTGTTTCCAACCTATAAATTTCTGTTATAACTTAATGGATCTGACCCATGCCTTTCTTCCCCACTTTGTTACAAATGTGTGAGTATAAAGTGTATATGTTCCAGCATTTTCTACAGTGCCTCCAGCTTCCACACTCAGGCATATTTCTCAGCAAGGTGAAAAGACAGTGGAACTCACTGATTATCTTCCATTACTTCCTCTCATATATCAAAAGTATAGTATATCTTGAAAGAATTAAGCTGTCCTCTCCATGGGAAAAAACCACTTCACTAGAGACAATATATATATATATAAATCATCAAAAAATGCTGCTGAGTTCATACAGAAAATTGGGCAGTATTTAAGCCAGTCCTGATGTACCTAAGCTATCTCCATGCATCTTTGTCATGTAGCTATAATATACATCACTCATCTATGAAGGAAATGCCTTGCACAGAGCAATGATGTAGGTATTGACATAAATGGAGATAGAAGCTGGCATTTTTAAAAGGCCAGAAGTGAAAGAAGTGACATCGGATTCACAGATACAAATTCACCTTCATGATACAAAAAGATTCCATAAAGATTCTGCTTCTCATGAAGTGCAGCTTCCTGTCAGACACTGATCTTGTTACTGATGGTCCTTTCAAATAGTTCAATGTCATCGGAGCACATATTTGGGTGTTTACCTGTTCACAATCATCCAGAAGGATAGAATATGTTCTTCATACTTGCCCTCTAAAACACAGCTAATGTCTTGAATAGTATCTTTTGCTGGGATTTGGAGTGCCTTTTATCAAGTATGAATTCAACAACTCTGATGTTAAATGTTGATAAAAGTAAAGACTCATATATTCTAAACTTATTTTAGTAAGACATAGTGCTTTTGGCATTTAGCTTTTTAGTTGACCTTTGCACTCAGCACTCAGAAGGCTGATGCAGGTGAGTTGACATGATTTTGAGGACAGTGTGTGTTATACAATGAGTTCCAAGCCAGCTTAGGTTGTAGAATGATACTCTAGCCTCGCTACACCTAACTAACTAACTAACTAACTTAAAACAAACATATTTTATCAATTTTACATACTAAGACTTATCATATCTTTTCTTGCTTCACAAATGAGCAAACATATAGAGTAAAAAGAACTACTGTTTCAAATTTTCAAGTACAGCACTCCCACTTCCTTACTGACTTTCCAGTTCAGGTGGTGGTGGGATAAGAACATGGTTATTTTGTATTAATAAGCCGAAAATATTTGGGAAATAAAATAAGGAGGCAGACACTTACTATGATTTTAGTTAGGCTCATCCTGGTTCAAGTACATATCTTGTATCTAATCTTCTTTCTCACTTAGCTATATTACAAGATATATGATCTTTTAAAAACAGATTGTAAGAGACTAATGAAATTCAGCTCAAAAATAACTTTTAAAATGTCATCCAGTTATATTTGGGGACTTTATAAATGGGAGCAACAGTTATATAACCCCATGGTTAATTATCACGTTCTTGAACCTTTCCAGTTAATGTAACTATATTTATCAAGGAACTACTCCCAAGCTTCCCCAAAGTTTGATTCACAGATAATATCCAGTGCTTGCTTCTTATCAAGAAGTATTTTATTACCATCTTTTGTTTTGTGCATAACAATGACAATATAGCCCAGAATTTTTAAATCATGTTGAAGTATTAGGATCTCCATAGTCTTGCTGTTTTCAGCCTGTTGTGTTAGCATGATTATTAGCAGTCCTTTTAGATATGAAAATGGCCACTCTGGCTGAGCTATGTCAGGCTGATCTCCTTATCTTTTGGCAGATAATGGGCTAGAGACTTCTGGACATTTACTTGAACACTAACTTATGAAAATATTTTTCATATATGATTGAGGTACTGCCTGGAAAATACAAAGGTAGACAATGCAAATACATTTTATAATTGAAATGTATTGAGGAAAAATACTGTGATTATTAACTTCTCAAAGAGACTTCAGGGAAGTAAGAATCTTGATCAAGGCATACTATTTTCATGTGTGGATATGTCGCTCTTAACGTGAATAACACATGAAAATGATGTATATTATTGCAGATTTTAAAAGGAAAAAATAACAAGACTTATTCAAGGGGAGTTATGTACAATAATCAATAATGATATTTTTTCAATGATAAAAAAAAATTTGGAGTTCCGTACCAGGATTGATTCTTTGTAATGAATATTCTTTATGAAAATATACTTCCCTTTCCTAATTCCAGGATTCCTTATTTGTTAAATGTAGATTAAGATTGTGATTAGCATTTCAAAAACTCCTCAAAATAACATTGTATCTTCAAATTGGTTATCAATAAACACTATTCATATGAAACATTTAAAGACATGTTAAGGGTATAGCTCAGTTAGTAGAGTGTTGTCTAACATGTACGAGAGCCTGGGTTCAATCCTAGCACTTCCAACATGGATTTGTAGTATACAGCTAAAATTCAAGCACATGAGAGGCAGAAGCAGAAGGGTGCAGAATTCAAGGCTGCATAGGAAGTTCAAGACCAACTTACAAGAACACCTATTTCAAAAAACAAAGATAAACATTTAAAGAACTAACGGTTCTTTTTAAAATTATTTAAAAAATAAAAGAAGAAATTAGTCTTTGTTTCCTTTCTATTTGTGATAAAGACCATGACAAAAAGTATCATGGGGAGAAATATATTTATTTGGCTTCTTCAAATAAACTGGTGCACAGTCTGTTAAAAGAAGCCAAATTAGGAACTTGAGGCAGGAACCTGGAGGCAGGAATTGAAGTAGAGGCCATGGTGGAATAACGCTAACCAGCTTGTTCCTCCTGGTTTGCTCGCCCTGCTTTCTTATATGACACAGGAGCATTTCCTAGGGCAGACACCCACAATTTCCTGGGCCTCCTCACATCAATCATTAATCAAGAAAATGCCTCATAGGCTTGCCTACAAGGCTAATACTGCAGATGTAGGTAGTTTCTCAATTAATTGATGGCTCTGTATGATGACTCTGGCTTGCATCAGGTTAACAAAATGCCAATTAGCACACAGTGTTCCAATATACATTTTATAAAGTCAAAATTATCCTAATGTTGAAATGAAATAAGATATAACATTTTTTAAGATATCAAACCAAAGGGCAATGTCCTTGAATAGTACACATAAAATTCTTAATGAAAATACTAGCCCGGTGGTGGTGGTGCATGCCTTTAATCCCAGCACTTGGGAGACAGAGGTAGGCAGATCTCTGTGAGTTCAAGGCCAGCCTAGGCTGTGTTACAGAGTGAGTTACAGGACAGGCTCCAAAGCTAAGCAGAGAAACTCTGTCTCAAAAAACAACAACAACAAAAAGAAAATACTAAGAAACCAAACCTAGCATTATACTGAAAGGATTATTCACCATGCCTTAGTGGTATTTGGTCTACTAATGCAAGGATAGCTCAATATAGACAAAATAAAAAATTAGATAAAACTCAACATCCTTCAAAATAATAATGACTACACAAAATGTATAAGAAATATTTTCATTGTTAAAAACTACTTACAATTAGTCAATAGTTAATATATTAAATACAGGAAAACTGAAATCTTTCTCCCTAAGATGAGTAACAAGAAATAGATGTCTGTTTCAATATTTTTATGTAAAAATTATGGGCCACCCACCACCCCTTGCTCATGAAGTACTGAAGACTGAACTCAGAGCATTGTTTGTGCTAAGCAATTACTTTCACAACTGGGCAACATCAGGAGCGATCAAGGATGAGAGAGGAAAAAAGTGCAACTAAACTGGGAAAAGCCTCAGATGCTCATTGACTAAAAAAGATATGATCTTATATGTGGAAAGTCTTTAAACTGCCAAAAACTTATTAGAACTAGTGAGTCAATTCAACAAAGCTGCAAGATGTATGATCAATATACATAGCTCAAATAGTGTTGCCATATGACAATAGTGAATTACTAAAATATAAATCAGCAAAGCTAAGCCAGGGATAGGGAGCTTGCCTAGTTTGACCTTCACCACACCTTCTCTCTCCCTCTTCCTGTACCCCCTCTCTCTCAGACACACACACACACACACACACACACACACACACACACACCTACCTCACAAATCAATGACATAATCACATTTACAATAAATCAACAAAAGTTATACAAGGTAATAAATCTAACCATTGGCAAAAGATCTCTGCAATTAAAATTATAAAAGAGTAAGGAGGAATTGAACAAGACTGAAAAATGTAGAAATATATTCCATATTCTTTGGTCTTCAGTTAATTAAATATTCTGAAATTACCCATAGCACCTGAACAATATACACATTCACTATTATCCTCTTAAAAGTCCAAAAAAATTCTTCATTGAGCAAGAAAAAATTCTAAAACTTATATGGAACCACAGAAATCCTTCATTAGCCAAAGAAATTTTGAACAAAGAATAAAGTTCCATCAGACTTGAAACCAGACTTCCACTGTGCAGTAATCAAAACTCACTGGTATAGATATAGATACAAAGACTGACAGACAGACACAAAGACTGACAAAAAGAGCAGGGAGTGCTGAAGAGGAATCCATGTGTCAATTGCAACACTTCAGAATAATATCAGCCTTTTCTAAAGAACAGTGCTGAGAACATTTGATGTTCATGTGCTGAAAAATGAAATCAAGCCCATGTGTCTCACAGGGTACAAATACCAACTCAAAACAGATGAAGACTTAATCCTAAAATGTGAAAAATGTAATAAACATAGAATATCTCCAGATATCAAAATGGCCAAGGGTTTTTTAGACAAGCCCCTCAAAACTCAAGAAACAATAGCATAAATAGTCAAATTAGATAGAGTGACACTGAAAACTTCTACAAAGCCATAGAAAGAATGCAGAGTGCAGAGACAACTTACAGAACCAGAGAAAATATCAATAAATTATAATTAAAAACTTCAACAACTGAGCACCAAAACAAATGAGAATACTCCAGACCCAATTAAAAATTTGGCAATTGTGGAAGTGAAGTGTCTTCCAAAAGCTTGTGAGTAGAAGAGATGGTTCTAGGATGCCTATTCAGGAGACAGTCATTGAAGAGTGACTGGATCAGGACCATGAGGGCTCTGGCCTAGGCAATGAATTAAGTCTTTGATGGATGCATTATGTTGTGGAGTTATTGTGAGGTAGTAGAAATTAAGAATTAGAACAGACTTAGAGGAAGCAAATCACAAGACCCATGTGCTGGAAGAGTTATCCTATCCCTGACCCATTCTTGTTTGAGTCTCTGCTCCTGGATACCAAGAGCTGAGCAATCTCCTTCCTAGTATTTTCTACCACCATGCACCTCTGCCTTTCCTCAAGCCCAAATGAAAGAGAGCAGATAGTGAGACAAAAGTGAATATATGATCCCTTAAATTCTCTTTCTTAGATATTCTGCAAAAGTAGAACATAATCCTTAATACGGGAAAGATAACCATGAAGAACACAGAAAATGATACAAAGCAAATGCAAAACAAAGCCACAGAGTGTCCTACTTCACCCTTGTATTGATTGCCATTTTTCCACAACACTAGGGAAAGAAACACTGGCCAATATTTGGAGAAAAAAATACCTGGACACTTCTGGTGAATACAGCTATTACAAAAACAACAAACAAACAAAACACAGAATGAATAATCTGAAGTAGATTAAAAATAGATTGGTTGCATGATTCAATAATCCCATTATCCATTAGTGTATATATATCCAAATGGAAAAAAATGAAATGCAAACATCTGAGACATGCACTCTTATGTTCCTTGTTCAAATGGAATATTATTCAGCCATAAAAATAAAATCATGACATTTGTCCAGCAAGCCATCTCTCCAATCCCCTGTGGTCTTAATTGTAAATAGATTGTAAAATTGTTGATGTCATAGAACTAGTGAGTGGAATGGTTACTAAAGGATAGGTAGAGTGGGGAGAAAATAAATAGAGTGAGGTGAAAGTATTAAATGAACAGGAAGCCACAGTTAGATAAGACCACAATGTGTTTCTGTAGAATGTTTTTGATTTATCTATCATATTTTATTATTATTCTTTACATACCTGTTTGGTTTCTGATGAGAGATAAAAAGGCTTTAGGTCTGAGTGAGAGGGAGTGATGGGAGAAACCGGGAGGAGTTAGGGAAGAATATAGTGCTGTGGATATCGCTCTGTGTAAATAAAGTTCTGATTGGCCAGTGGCCAGGCAGGAGGTATAGGCAGGACAAGAGAGAAGAGAATTCTGGGAAGTAGAAGGCTGGAGGAGACACTGTCAGCAGCCGCCATGACAAGCAACATGTACAGACACTGGTAAGCCACAAGCCATGTGGCAAAGTATAGATTAATAGAAACGGGTTAATTTAAGATATAAAAGCTAGCTAGCAAGAAGCCTGCCATGGCCATACAGTTTCTAAACAATATAAGTTTCTGTGTGCTTACTTGGTTGGGTCTGAGTGACTGTGGGACTGGTGGGTGAGAGAGATTTGTCCTGACTGTGGGCCAGGCAGGAAAACTCTAACTACAAATGGCGCCCAATGTGTTGGCAAGAGTTTCCACCTAAAATCTGACAAAAAAGATTCTAAAACGGAGCTAAAAACAGCTTCCTACTTGTCTCTTTCAAGTTAGCAGCAGCCTGCAGGTTTGAGCTACTATGGTGGGTTCCTGGCGTGTGCGTCTGACCTACAGTGTGGCAGGAATGAGGAGTCTACAAGCAGCACTTTACTCTGCTGCGTGGTGGATTTAGCCTTTGCTAGTTAAAAAAAAAAAAAAAAAAAAAAAGGGTTTCTGGGCTATGCGCTGCTTTGATAGAACTGCTTCTGATAGTTGATGGTACACATGACTCCAGACCCAGAGCTTGTGGTAAACTGTACCACCACCATGTTGGGAAGCTGAGGTGGGCGGAGCCAGCAGCCACAGTGGTGTTTCAGTCTTACAAAGATGGATATTACACAGAGAATCTGGTTTATGTTGTCTTTGGGATTTTTAACTGCAGAAAAAGACTTGATCATAAAAGCTGTTGAGTTAAACAAAAATGTAAAATTTAAAGGTACTTTGACTTCAAAATTTGGATATAAGGATATGTTGCTTTGGAATGGAGTCTCTGCTTTTGTTTCCACAGAAAGCCAGAGGCTATGGATTTGTTCCAGATTAAGATACATCAGGTTTGATCAGCCAAGACCACCTGAAAGGTCTCCAATGACACCATGGCCCAGATGATTCGACATCCAGAATGATTTCAAGGCAACTGGCTCAGAGGTTCACCCTAATGGACTACTCCATAATCCTAAAATTTTCTTTGTGTCCCCATTAGATACAGCACCCCCCTCCAGCAGGAAGTAGTAAGAAAAACTACGCCCACATTCCCAAAATTATCAAGCTGGCTTTGGAGATGAAATTGGCTCACTCCTTCTCTAAACCCAGACGTATTGTTAAAAGTAAAGGTTAAGAGATTCTTGTGTCCCAAATCAGAAGAGCCCTCTGGTGTGGGGCAGAGAAATACCAATATTTTTATTTAAATTGTGTTAATTATAAATGCGATCTCTTTCTAAAGAAGAAAAGGGGATAGGATATAGATATAATAGGACAAAAGGGTAGATTAAGGAACTTCTAAAGAGCAACAACTTGTTTAAAATGTTTTACATTGGTATAGACTTTAGTCTATTGATACAAACTTAAAGTTAATTTTGTTATACTGTGTGCATATTTCTACTCATGTTTAAGGTATTATGTTTGTATAGCTCATTTAAAATTGTAATGGATAATTAAAAATAGATTAATAATTAGTCATCTAGGATAATCATACTTGTAGCCATGTTAGTTAAGTCTTCTAGGTATACAAGAGATACTTCAGATAGATAGGTAATCTTCAAATACTTCACAGACCTACAGAATATGGCATTTAAAATACTTTTAAAATTTAGACTTTCGGGACAGTGAGACATGTCTGCTCCTGGCAGCACCGTTTTACTTCAGAGAGGAGGATGGGCATTGAAGACACTTCATATGGAGTTTATCTTCACCTTGACAAAAATAGCCATTTGGGCAAGAAACTGTTCTTGCCTGGACTGCTTGATCAACTGGACATGCAGGACCCATAGAAAGGTTGACCACTAAACTTTGCTTGACAAAATGGTCCTTCAGGTTCCTACTTCACAGAGGAAACTGCCAGACATTCTACAGGACACTGAGAGAAGTGACCAAGAGACTCTAGCCCTGTGGGCTAAAGACAAATGCCCCAACTCTACAAAGGAACATTAGGTGACTGTCCAGGCTGCCAGCTGTCTCTGTCTACTCTTGCAAGGCTCCTGAAAAATGCTTACATCCTTCTCCTGTTTCTCAGGTAATATTATATCCTTCTGAGGTCGTTGATGTGGTTGAAGACTAGATAGTTATAATTTCCTCAGTTATGACAAAGGATAAGTTGGATATAAAACCTTAGACTCACAAATATAAGATAGATAAGATATCTTCTTTAATATTGTAACTGTAGTTCTTGCTTGATAATTGTTTTGTTATATGTAATTGTACTATGTAAAAGTTAAAACCTTCCTTTAAAAAAAAAAAGAAAAGGGGAAGTGCTGTGGATATCGCTCTGTGTAAATAAAGTTCTGATTGGCCAGTGGCCAGGCAGGAGGTATAGGCGGGACAAGAGAGAAGAGAATTCTGGAAAGTAGAAGGCTGGAGGAGACATTGCCAGCTGCCACCATGAGAAGCAACATGTAAAGACACTGGTAAGCCACAAGCCATGTGGCAAAGTATAGATTAATAGAAACGGGTTAATTTAAGATATAAAAGCTAGCTAGCAAGAAGCCTGCCATGGCCATACAGTTTCTAAACAATATAAGTTTCTGTGTACTTACTTGGTTGGGTCTGAGTGACTGTGGGACTGGTGGGTGAGAGAGATTTGTCCTGACTGTGGGCCAGGCAGGAAAACTCTAACTACAATATAGTGTATAAGAAAATCTTTTTTTTTTTTTTTTAGTTTTTTTTGAGACAGAATTTCTCAGTGTAGCTTTGGAGCCTGTCTTGGAACTCTCTTTGTAGACCAGGCTGGCCTCAAACTCACAGAGATCCACCTGCCTTTGCCTCTCAAGTGCTAGGATTAAATGCTTGTGCCACCATTGCCCCAATGAAAAATATCTATTTCAATAAAAGAACAAAAAAGAAAGGTGATAAACAGTTGAATTAACTTGGCAGACATTTTTTTTTTTTACTACTTAGTTCAAATTTCATGATTTACTCATCAAATAGAATATATTGGAAAGTTACAACTCACAGATACAATATTTTTTTGATCTCCCCATTTCACCTTAAGACCCAATTAATAATCAGAATATTTTCAAGGTCACATGAGAGTAGTTGTGCATACAAAGTGAGAGAGCTTGTGTCACAAATGGAAGTCTGAATAAAACTAGATTAAGCTCCACTTTCCTATTTCAATTCTCAAATTCTGAACAGCAGATATTTGGTGTGCTATTTTCTGTAATTGTGTGTATTTTGATGGTAACTTCATTGTCTGATATCCTCTCTATGTAGAGTGCTAAGGTACCATTAAGTTCTCTCCATGTGTAGGATGGATATAAGGAGCACTAGGGAGAAGCTACGGGTGTTCCAGAAGCTTCTGCTGGTATGATCACAGGTGTTGCTGGTGAAAAATTCAATGTCAATTGACCAATAACAATAAATGTAATGTTTTAAACCAAAAGCATACATAAAATAAAGTTACATGTAGAAAACAAGTAATAAAATTTATGATTGGAATATTTGAATAATGCCTATCAAATATAACTAAGAATGAAGAAAGTTGTGATGCTTCACCAAATAAAAATAGATTTTAAAAGTTGAGCTATTTGAGGAACATTTTCAAAGCAACACATTTTAAGTCGCAGCAATCCACTCAAAATACAAAACTTTTGAAATATTTAAGTTCACATTTCTATGTGTATTATTTTGTCACTATTTTTATTTCAGTATAATTTAAAAATTGTTCTTGATGTAAAGCATAGCTGGATAGGGTGTTATAATCAAGGAAGTATTTCATAGTACATAGGTGGGTAATTTATATTGAAATAATAAAGGGATATTTATGAAATAGTATAGAGAAATGAATGGCCACAATCTCAATAAAATGGATCCTGTAGACCATGAATTTCACATGACCTGCTATATTCTCTGAAATTTCATTACAATAATATATTCATCCATATCTAACTCCTTATTTAAAACTGTACTATCTATTGTTTAGAACAGCTGGTTAGCAAATGGAAAAAGAAGTTATTTTTCAATTTTGCCATCTGTCTCTGCTAATATGAAAACCTATGGCTGCATATTTCTTCTTTGGTCTGTTTAAATATGAATAATTAAGGACACAATGCATATATCTTCAGACCATTTTTATTTCTTTTCGTGCAAAGTGTTTAACTGACAAAGTAGTCACCAGTTTGAGCTTTGATTATTGCTTTATTACATTTACCTAATCCAAAAAAGCCATTTCTATAACTATGCTTTATACTGAAAGGACCAAGCAGATGCCATAACAGGCTGCTCAGTCTTCTCTCAGAGATTAGGCCTCAATTTCAGTTTCCTGAGACTTGATCAAGCAGTTTCTGGGAGGGCCATGACATAGTCCTTGCAGTAGCTCTGTTTCTGCATGTATTCTGACTGCTCAAGTTTCAGCCAGACCAGTTTCTGTCTGGGACCTCTCACCAACTTAGAGCTACATGTTGGGTCAATGTGAACGTGTGAGGCCAGCCAGCCTTCAAGGCAGCTCAAGGACAGAGCGTGGGCCACCGAGTCAGCCCCCACAGTCAGTACATAGTAGGCCAGCCAGATTCCATGGCAGCTCAAGGACAGAGCCAGGGACTTGTCCAGGCCTACCCTAAAATGATAACTGTAACCCCCAACCAGTAAATTCAAAGGTTATATACCCTCATGCACTCATATGATGAAAAGGCTTGTACCACCCTGTTTGTAGTTTTTCCCTTTAAAAATCCCTCACCCCGAGAGCTCAGGGCAATCCTCCTTTAGCTGGCTAGCCAGTGTATTAGACACAAATCAAGCCCTGGCTTGCTTTTCATCAATAAACCCCTGTGTGTTTTGCATTGGATATCAGTTCTGTGGTGGTCTTGCTTGGAACTCTCACAACACAGCCCCAACAGTGTATCTTGTCTAACAATCTTTCATAGCTCTTTCCATGGATATTTGGCCACTGCTTTCAAGATTGTCCTCATTATCATACCCAAGGGACTTTATATAAACATCCCACCTTTCAGGATTAATCTTGCAGCCAAAGTTGACAGCTCTTGCTTCTTTTTAATGACTGTTAAACCTAGAATTATCTGCTCTTCCTTATTTTACATGCTTGAATTCTAGATGAATTCAATATGTAACTAAATTCAAATTTCTCCAAGTTTATCAACTATCTCACTAAAATCTTTTCTCTAGACACAGTTAGTTGCACAGTGCCCATAGAGGCAAACATGTATTCACTTTCGTCTTCTGATGCAGGGACCCTGATGTCCTTTTGTCTGACTTGTGCTCCTGCAATGTTCTCTAAATCAACAAGGAGGAGTAAAGCCATATAGGAAATACCAGTTAACATGTTGTGTGCCCACAACATCTACTATATTCTATCCCTGAGAAGCTGCAGGAAGGACAGACTCATGTTCTCACCACTGGTTGCTAACAGATGTGGCACTTTTTTTTTTTTTTTTTTTTTTTTTTTGGTTTTTTGAGACAGGGTTTCTCTGTGTAGCTTTGTGCCTTTCCTGGAACTCACTCTGTAGCCCAGGCTGACCTCGAACTCACAGAGATCTGCCTTCCTCTGCCTCCGGAATGCTGGGATTAAAGGCCTGCGCCACCACCGCCCAAGTCTATCCTAGATTTTTGAGAAATGATGAAATTTTAGAACTCCTATTGCTTTCTTGTTTGCTGTCATCAAATCCTCATTCTGAATCAATGACTGAATACAGAGTGAGGAGGATGTTTCGCTGAACTTCCTTTAAATGACAGGAAGATCAAGAACTGATATTACAGAGGCCTTGGGATACCTGTAAATTCTCGTGTCTTGAAAGGACACATAGTCAAAGAGCTATGATGAAAACACAGTTTGGAGAAAAGTTCCAGGTACTTTTTCTGATGAAATCATTACTCCTTTAGCCTCATTTTCTAAAACATTTATTTCTGATTCAGCATAGAATGATACCATAAAGGCATCACAGATTATTTAAGCAAAAAGACTAAGAAACCATCTAACAACACCCCCCCCTGACACACACACACACACACACACACACACACATCTGACAGTCAAGTAGATGTATTAAGCTCTGAGGAAATTGTAACAGGAAATATTCACTTAGGCTGCCACAACTTGCACAAGACTGGATACAAAATAGTCCCCATTCTTCCCTTACATTCACTAGAACAAGAAGTTTGTCAGGGGAAGGGGAGTGATGGACATACTGTAATTAGATAACCACAATGAATTTGAACTTTATCCCTATCTCAATTTCTTTTGTACATCTGAAGTATATAGACATTATCTTTTGTGCCAAATAGCTTTCCTTTCCTTGCCAGGCCAGGTCCAGTAAGACTGAAAAGCAAACCAAAACAAAACAAACACCAGAGCCTCAGTCTTTTTCTCACATGACTTTCAGTGGCAACCTCCTCTTAGAGGGCATCATTTATTTTATTTTGTAGCCTCCAACAGGTCAAGTGGGTTTCCAGGATTCAGTACTAGTGAAACAGATATGATTAAAAAGCTCAAAGATCAGCCTCAGGCCATGTTACCCAGATCAAATCACCAGCGAACTAACAGTCTGCCTAGTTGAGATTTGAGGCAAATAAAATCACATTGAATCATCTCATAAATGTAACAATATTTTTCACAATTAATAACTAACCAAAAATGGCAGATTGCAGCCCTGGGAGCAGCAGATACTCCTAATTAGTTCTGGATGATTGACCATACATGCCAGATTTGGCTATACATGCTAGAATGAATTGCACTTAATTGTAATGGTAATGAAGCTTATATCAACTAGTTAGGCAAGCATTAAAAGCAAAAATCAAAGCGGTTTCAAGAAAATGCTTAAATGATACTGAAGGCTGGTAAACAAGGTAGCTGTTCATAGGTTTGTCAAATGAATATTTATGCTGGTATAATTATTTTCTATATTGTAAGTTTACAAACAGATTAAACATGCACCATCCATTTCCTGAGGTCTGGATTTGTAAATTGAAGGCCATAGTCAGATTAAGAAATTTTTACCTTATCCTGGCATAAAACCAAATGAGAGCAATTTGGTTTGTATTAAATATTTTCAAGTGAATAGTATTAATATTAATGTTAACATTTATATAATCATATTCATAATGTTAATCAAAACCCAGAGAAGAAAATTCAATTTTAAAAACCTGATGATGAGCCTCACAGCAATGTATTATAAACAGTGAGACATTAAATGTCAGCTAGATAGTCTGCAAAAACCACTATGTCTGACATGACCACCTTTGTTATAAGGAGATACTCAGGCTGCTAAGGATCTGAGAAATCACAAAATCCATCTCCTTCATTTTTGTTTCTTTTCTTTTTATTATTTTTTTATTTTTATTATTAAGAAATTTTCTATTCATTTTACATAGTATCTCCTTCATTTTAAAACTTTGAAACTGATGCCTAAGAACTTTGAACAGATAAATAAAATATTGAAATGAATTAGTAACAAATAAGCACCTACGATAAAAAGTTCATTTCTGAACCATTAACACCCTTCGCTCACCCAACCCTTTCATGAATTCTGGATTCCAGAACATGCAAGATAAAAGAAAGACTTCACAGATAAAATGATACCACCTGCCCTAGTGTTCTATGCTGTCATTTTGGCAAGGAAACATGACCAGCTGACTTGGTGAATACATTAGACTCCTACCTTGGAAATTGCTCTTTTATTTTATTTCTTTTATTTTTTAATTTTTTTTAATTTTTTTTCTGAGACAAGGTTTTTCTTTGTAGCCCTGGCTATTCTGGAACTCTCTCTTCAGACCAGGCAGGCCTCAAACACAGAGACCCACCGGTCTCTGCTTCCCAAGTGCTGAGATTAAAGGCATGTACCATCACTACCTGGCTGGACTTCATTCTTAATTCAGGAAGCAACTCCTAGAAATTCTCTTTAGTTTGACTCAACAGACACTTCACTCTGCCACTGGCCTTCAGCATCTTCTCTTTCCGGCCTCCTTGATCAGCTTTTTTAGCCCACTGTTGTAATACGTGACAATCTAGTGGTCTATGAGTGGTAGTCAAATACTACATTCCTCACTTGTTACCAGTAGAATTGAATAAATCATTCCGCTTCCTTAAGCTTTGACTTTTTACCTGTGAAATCACAAGAACATTGACAGTTATCTTAGTTGAATATTACGATGATTAAATTATATAAATGGTAAGAGCAAGCACTCCACAAATGCCAGTGTTAAATGCTGGTGGGAACTAGAAGAGAAAATTTATCTCTTTGAGACAGGTTAAATTTAGAGCCACTGCATCAGGACAAATATTTTACAATAAAATAATTCTATATCTTTTATGAAATTTTGAGTTAGTGATTTTCACCTGCATATTTTCATATTTCATTTTATCATATATTAACAGGCATTTTTAAACATTTATTTATTTTATTTGATGCATTAGTATTTTTCATGCATGTCTCAATGTACACCACATGTACCCCATTTCCTATCTCCAAGTCTTCTCAGAAGACCTTCCATCCATCTTCCTCTTCCACGGTCTTCTTCTATATAACCCTCTGAATCTGCTTAGTCCTGTTCATACCTACAAAATGTGAATTGAAATTGAAGAATATTTCATTGACTACAGTATTCTCATTTGGGTTTATTTTGCCATTATCACTTTCAACATATTGGTTCACTGTCATTTATGGCAAAAAATATTCTATGAAAAATGATGACATCCTAATCTGTTAAACATGAGGAACACATGAGGACAATCTCAGTTTTAAGGCATTCTATAAAATGTCAGATCTATACATTTAAAAATGACAAGGTAATAAAATAAAAATAAAGTATAGAAATTATCATAGGCAAGTGGAGACTGAAGAAATGTGATCACTCAATGTAACATGGTAACATGGTGGATCCTAGGATGTAAAAAGAACATTACATAAAAACCGAGTGGTGCTCAATGAGCTATGATTTCTCTTAATAAATACATCATCAGAGTGGATAAGATCAAAAGCACAGAATACAGCTTATGCTAGAGAGGATATGGAGCAAGGGGAACTCTCCTCCACTGCTCGTGGGAATGCAAGCTTGTACAGCCACTTTGGAAATCAATATGGCTCTTCCTTAGAAAATTGGGAATCCATCTCCCTCAAGACCCAGCTGTAGCACTCTTGGGCATATACCCAAGGAATGCTCGATCATACCACAAGGGCATTTTCTCAGCTATGTTCATATCAGCATTGTTTGTAATAGCCAGAGCCTGGAAACAACCTAGATGCCCTTCAACTGAAGAATGGATAAAGAAAATATGATACATATACACAATGGAGTACTACTCAGCAGAGAAAAACAATGACATCATGAGGTTTGCAGGCAAATGGATGGATCTAGAAAAAATCATCCTGAGTGAGGTAACCCAGACTCAGAAGGAGAAACATGGTATGTACTCACTCATAGGAGAATACTAGAGGTAAAACAAAGATGACTAGACTGCTACACAACTCCAGGGAGGCTACCTAGAAAACGGGACCCTAGGAAAGACACAGGGATCACCCAATGACAGAGAACTGGATGAGAGCTACATGAACAACCTGGATAACAGTGGGAGTAAGGAAGGGCAAGGTTTGAGGGAAAGAAAGCTTAGGGGAGCATGAGATCCCAGCTGGATCAAGAACAGAAAGGGAGAACAAGGAATAACAGACCATGATAAATGAAGACCACATGAGAACAGGAATAGGCAGAGTGCTGGAGAGGTCCCCTTAAATCCACAATGATACATCCTCTGTAGACTGCTGGCAATGGTCAAGAGAAACTCTGATCTGGCCTAGTCTGTTGATCAGATGGCCAAACACCCTACCAGTCATCTTGGAACTCTCATCCAATAACTGATGGAAGTGGATGCAGAGATCCTCAGTCAGGCCCCAGGTTGAGCTCCAGGTGTCCAATAGTTGAGAAAGAGGAAGGACTGTAAGAGTGTGAATTGTTGAGCCCAAGATTGAAAAAAGCACAGGGACAATAGCCAAATGAATGGAAGCACATGAATTATGAACCAAAGGCTGTGGAGCCCCCAACTGGATCAGGCCCTCTGGATAAGTGAGACAATTGAATAGCTTGAACTGTTTGGGAGGCACCCAGGCTGTGGGACCAGGACCTGTCCTTAGTGCATGAGCTGGCTCTTTGGAACCTTGGGCCTACACAGGGACACTTTGCTCAGCCTGGAAGGAGGGGACTGGACCTGCCTGCACTGAATCCACCAGGTTTAAATGAATCCCCAGGGGAGTCTTGGCCCTGGACGAGATGGGAATAGAGGGGAGGGGATGGAGGGAAGGTGGGGGTGGCGGCGGGAGGGGGGAGGACAGGGGAACCCATGGCTGATGTGTAAAATTAAAGCACAAATATAATAATAAAAAATGCCCCCAAAGAAAAAAATAAATATATATTCCAGGAATTTCTCAAAATATAAATAAAAATATTACTAGAAACATGGAACAAATGAGTATTGACAAAGAAGCTTGAATGCAGAGGAACATTAAATCTCAATAAATTCACAGATATTCACTTTTCACACTGGAAATTACTGGCTAATTAATCACATGGCAAGATTAGATGTTTTCAGAAACCAAACAAAATGTGTGGATGAGTGTTTTTAAAAATAGAAAATAAACAACAACATCAACAAAAAAGAAAAGAATTATGCCTCTTACACAAATATGTGCTGTTGGTAGAATTTAGTATGTATTATAATTGGAACATCTAATGATTTAAATCTTTCATGACACATGGCTTAGAATTTGTCACTATATTAATTTAATCACAATCATGCTCTGGCGCATTTAGTTCTATGTGAATAACAGAGTGATATGTGTTATTTAATCAGAGAATGGGCTCTTCAAATCCCAGAATAATATAAACATTCTGTCACTCAGCAGTAGCCAAATCACTTAATCAGTTTATCACTCTTAATGCAGTTAAGTCATAACATAAGTCCACCCCTTAAGACATGATAAGGCTATGTGTTCATGAAAAATTCAAGAAAAATATAAAAACGAATTAATTAAAATTTAATGTCATTGAAAATTAGACATGAACATTTGCTTTGCAAGTTTGTGTGGCTTTAGGTTCTTTAATTATGGTAGTCCCCAGTCATTTGACACAAGGCCAGCGTGAATCACAATAAGCTCATGATTTTTAAATTTAGTTCCAAAGAAATAAGAAAACAAAATAACTCAGTAAATTGAACTTATATTTCATACATACATACACACACACACACACACACACACATACGATAAATATAACGTGTCTCAATTGCTTGTTTTCTGTTTGTAATGTTATTAGTAAAGCTAAAGTGGAATGTGTGACTGCCATTCTTTATTGCTTCTTTTATGTTCCAATTAGACAATATTGGCCAATTCCAGTTTTCTGTGTTGAGGAAGAAGCTGTAATCTAGAAAAATTATGTGAGCAAGCAAGATCTTATTTTTAGGTGATAATGATATTTTTAAAAAAATATTTTCTTTTACATTTATGAGAAGAGGTGTTTCAAGTTATGTATCACTAAAAGTATTTTCAACATAATTCCATGATGTTCAGATATATTTTTCACAGTAGGTTCCTGTAATATATTGGCATATGTGCTCATGGATTATTAACAGGAACCTCCATTTATCCAGTGCTTTCATTATCTAGATGATGGTTACAATATCCATATATATGTATATATATAATAAATACATATATATTTATGTATATATATAATAAACCATACAAAAATTCATTATTTAATTTCTACAAAGATCTTTTATAGAGTAAGAATAAAATGTCTAGAGAGTAATTTGTTAGTAACTGATCAAGTCTGAAAGTAGTAGAGTGGGATTCCCATGGAGTGCAGGTCTGAAGCTGCTGCTTTCCACTGCTTCCTGAATACATGAAGAGAGTTTATTTAAACCAAGGAACTACAAAGACTGTAATTTAGCATCTCATATTTATTGGGTCAAGCTGGCCATAGAAGCCTCTTTAGGTCTTCATGAACCCTACCATGGACAGACATAGTCAAAAGAAAACAAGCATCTACTTCATTTTGTTCTGTGATGTTTGAAATGCATGAGGTTCCACTCTGCATAAAGAATGGAATTGCTACAGGCCTAAGGAGAAGGATTAGCATTTTGAATCTGGAGAAGCATTCCATTTTCCAGTTATTTAGCAACTCCCTGTTACACAAAGATTTCATAACGAGGTTTTGTTTTGTGTTCTTTCAGGGGGGAAAGGAAATGACATCAAAGTTTTCTAATTTCAGGATTAGAGAAATGAATCTCCTTGCACACACACCCTCATACTCTCCCACTCACAGAGCTCCAGAAGATGCATCACCCTTGAAATTGCTTCCTAAATTTTATATTTCTGCTAATTTTGTTTTCTACATCCTTAGTCACCAAACAGCAAACAACAGATATTATGTGATTCAAACAAAACTTTGAGATTTGCACAACAGTGTCCTAAAGATCCATTATAATTGATGTAAATGTCCTGGATTCTTTTGATGCTCCATCATGGCAACTTCTCAGTCACCACCCTGTCCCCTTCTCAAGCACCATCTCCATTGCACTGCACATTGCAGTGTGGTATTGTGTTCTCCAGAAATATTGTATGTTCCCCGAAATAAATTTATCTGGGGTCAGAGAACAGACAGCCACTAAAACAGAGCCAGAAATGGTTGCTAGAAAATGGGTCAGAGCAAGCCATAGCAGAAGTTGGGCGGTGGTGCTGCATGCCTTTAATCCCAGCTCTTGGGGGGCAGAGCCAGGTGGATCTCTGTGTGTTCAAGGCAACTTTAGAAACAGCTAAGCATGGTGACCTACACCTTTAATCCCAGAAATCCAGCCTTTAATCCCAGGGAGTAATGCTGAAAGTAAAAAGATATATAAGATGTAAAAATCAGGAATCAGAGTTAGTTAAGCATTTAGTTAGTTAAGTGTTTGGCTGCTTTAACATTCAGGCTTTGGAGCAGCACAGTTCAGCTGAGAGCCATTGGGATGAGGACACAGAAGCTTGCAGTCTGAGGAAACAAGACCAGCTGAAGAACTGGTGAGGTGAGGAAACTGTGGCTTGTTCTGCTTCTCTGATCTTCCAGCATTCACCCCAATAATGGCCTCAGGTTTGATTTTATTAATAAAAACTTTTAAGATTCCTGTTACTTTGCAGAAACTGATTGATTTCTTTCATTTCCTTGGAAACCAGATGTTGTGTTTGTACCTGGAATGTTCTTTCTGTCCCTCATTTTTCTACCTAATTCTCACACATCCTTCAGATATCATTTCCTGTAAGAACACTTTTTCAACCTCCTCGGCAGAGAAGGCACTTGTATAGGCTCCTCAGAATCCTCTTTTTTCTTGTTGCACTACAATGTCAAAAATAGCCTGTGCAAATATATTTGTAATACGCATTTTTTAATGATGTGGTCTTCTTAAATATTACACTCATACTTTTTTCCCAATGTACCATACCTGATAATTTAAAAAAAATCCTAGCCAAAGCAATAAGCTTTTGTTTACTTTTTATTTTTGATAGACAACAGCATGGGTTCTATCATAATGGTTTAAAATCTTTTCTTAGCTTTTCCATACAAAGTTGAAACAAGCTGATTTCTCATGTTATGATACTACAAAGCTTTGTGGGTTTCTAGTGAGTTGTTTTAATTATCTGAAACTAAGAACTAAGAGTTAATTTAGATGAGAAATGTATAGTTCAGGTATAAAAGTCTAAACATCATGCTATTACTGTTGGTGAACAGTTTGAATTTTAGAAATGTCTACATATTTGGTGCTCAGATAAGGGATTAATTTAACCATTCAGAAAAAAAATCTCATTGTCAATGGAAAGTTGTGATGAGTGAAAGAAAAATGTATTCTCCATTGATATGTTTGCATCCATCATTTCCAAATTCATCAAAACATGGGGATATTAGAAAATCTTATAGTTTGAGATTGGCAAGAATAAGAACTAGCTTGGCAATGTGGAACTCTACTTCCTTTGATTCAGACACACTCCTCTTTGAAGCTTGTCAGCCTTGGGACTCATCTGAAGGAATTATGCACACACAATCTTCTAACAATGTGCTTAACCACTTAGAACCATGTTGACATTGAGCTGCAAGAACACTCCATTTCAAACAATGGAATGAATCTCTCTTCCTTTTAACAACAATAAAAAACTCACTGTTTAAGATAGTTCCTATTCAAATATTTCTGGGTATGTATCATGCATGTAAAAGGACCAGAGAAGCCTAGATTAGTTTTGCATACCTGCATAATAAGACAGACTATGTTCTCAGAGTAAGCTTTTAGGAAGAATCCCATATTTATCTTTTTATGTCCTTTCATAATTAGGTATATATATGATTAAAATCAGATATATCATGGGAATACAGGCATAACAAGTTAAGGCTTACATAATCCAAGCCTGTCAATCAAAATAACAAAAGACTCCATTGCCCCTTGCCAACAACCTATCCCACCTTCCTGTAAAACCTAGGAAAAGATGTCCCAGACAATAATCTAGAGCCCTTGAACATTCTTTTTCTCAGGGGGTCAGCTGTTCCTCTTGCAGTGTATCTAATTTGTACTGTCACTATATGTTTGAATAAAGTTTATTTTGAGGTTTGAAAGCTTTTTTCCCCACTTCTTTGAATAAGAAACTATAAATCTGAAAGCATCTGGTCTAGGCAGTGACCTCAATAACCAATTTGTTGAAAATACCTTTAAGTTTATCCCTGTATATCTGAATAGCTGTCTTTACACATTCTGTGCTGGGGAAAATATTAATGGGGAAATAAAAAAGCCACCAAGCTATGGTTATATATTTACTTTTTGTGCAGATGCATATTTTAACTAGCATGGGGAGATAAAACAGATAGATAGAGATAAGCAATTGAACATATTTATAATACAGCTCATTTCTTATTAGGAAATATCATGTTTTACTCTAAACAGACTACCAGTACCTGAACACCAGTATCACAGAGTGGAACTAGGTCATAAGAAATGATGGGTCTCACAAGGTGTATGCAAGAATCCTCACTATGGATTTTCTCATACATATATGCTAGATGTCATTCTTTTTAGATCCCTGTGCCCATGTTATCATTGGATGCATTGTTAAGTGATACACAGGATTGGTGCAGCATTTTGATCAGAATTTCCAAGCAGACTAGAACTTATTGGCTGTGATTTCAGATATCATATCTATATTTGGTCTTCATAGCTGGTCCCTTTACTGTTTCTCACTTGGTGTATTTTTCAGTCAAGTAATAAGCATGTCCTGATGTTAGACAACTCTCAGAAAGGCTCCTATGTTCCTGTTAAGCATGATTCAAAAGAAGAACTTTAGGACTATGGACATCACTTTTCAGGCATGATTTTTGCCAGTACAGAGGAACCTGTGGTGGATCTTGCATATCATCTTCTCTTGTTGGAATTGACAAATCAACAGAGGTGAACTATCCTACGGAACAGAACCAGAAGGGATGACTCCATGTGGTGAAAGTATTGCTCCAACAGGAGACAGAATCACATTAGCATGCCGTTGTCTTTAAAGACGTGATCTCCAAATACTCCTCATGGACTAACCTTCTTAGACAAATATTTTGCTTTTATGCATTCAAAAATTAAATGATTCTTAAAAGTACAATGATTATCATTTAAGGAATTAATAGACTTTTCAGAGTTTTTGGAGCTTGATATTGTCAGTACTTACAAAATAACTTACACATTGAAACATAGGAAATACAACTGATTGTTTTTATAATCCATCTATTAATTCAGTAAATTCTCCAGAATTAAACCATCTTATTATTAGTTATTAGTGGTGTATTAGTGGCAGCTTGCATAAAATGGTATTTATTGAAATCTATGCAATTGGGTTTCACTTAATTGAATACTGAATTTCTAAACAAAGAGAAAAGTCTTCTAATGATAGTAATAATAATACCACTAGTCATAGCAAATTTTTTTATTAATTACACAGCTTTATAGATAACTCCAGGCAGATTTATACACAATGGATTATCAAGATCAGTTATCAGTGAAGTTGTGTACCTCATTATGCTCTAAAGGGTACAGCACTTTAGGTTTCAGCTTTAGATTATAGAGAAATAAATGGTCTTCATTTACACAATGCTCAAATAGTTAAAACACCAATTCGCATACTACAAGAATGACCACCGAGCAGTGGTGGCACATGCCTTTAATCCCAGCACTCAGAAGGCAGAGCCTAGCAGATTTCTGTGAGGTTGAGGCCAGCCTGGTCTACCAAGTGAGTTCCAGGAAAGGCTCAAAGCTACATAGAGAAACCCTGTCTTGAAAAACCAAAAAACAAACAAACAAACAAACAAAAAAAGAATGACCAGCCACAGTTTGAATACATTTCATAGGAAATACCTCAACTGTGCTAATGGCTGTGCCCATTCTTAGAACATTCACTGTATCAACCAAATTGTAGACTCTATTAGATTCTAGCTTCACAATAGACTTGTCACTCACTGATAATAGTTTCTACCTGATAGATAACAATTGAAATCTAGAGATTAAGCCTTTCTTAGGATCACCATGTTAGAGTGAATTGCTAGAGCAGAAACAAAAGTCAGCCTGTCTCCAAAGACTAAACTCTTACTCACAACTCTAAATCAACTGAAATGATTTAGTTATTGTTTTTGTTTCCAGTTTTGAAATGGAATGATAATCTTTATACACAGATAGAATTATGGATAACATCTGCCTGATTTTTGTAAGGTTGAACTATGCCTTCTGAAAGTAGTCTGAGGTTGTCTGAAAATCAAACTCACCTTGAGGGAGTTAGGCTCAACAGATTTCTTCATTGAAAGGACTTCGAACTTTTAGAATCCTATAAATAGTGCAACATTAAATGTTTTATTCATTTTTCTATATGTATTTTAACTGACTTGCAATTACATAGTATCCAAATAGCTTAGGTTTGTCTAATTTTCACATTGAAGTCAACTATTTAAATTATACAAGGAGAAAACAGAATATGTAGGTAAGTTGGTATGTCAGGCAGAAAATGGGATCAAAACAAAGGTAAGTTTTAGCAGCAGGTGTGTCTCACAGTAAGGTCTACTAAACCATAACCACAACTTGTTAAAAATCTTACTTTTAAAATTGTATTTTCTACTGTTTTTTTCTCTTGATGTCGATATTTTACTCAGATAATTATACAATGCCCATGTGATTGGCATCAGATGATATAGGCTAATTAAACAGATATTTGTAGTCTTTTTTCCCCACTTACCAAACATCTTAGCATTACTTCTTTCCTGTCCAAAATGAATAAAAGTATTCAACTCTCAGGGTTTTTAGAGCTTGATATTTGTCAGTACTTACAGAACAACTTACACATTGACTCATAGTAACTACAACTGATTGTTTCTATGATCTATCTTATGATTCAGTAAAATTTCCTATTCACAAATTATATGTGTGTGTATGAGTGTGTATGAGTGAGTGTGTGTGTGTGTGTGTGTGTGTGTGTGTGTGTATTCCTATTACCAGTGAAGTATTAGTGGCAGCTTGAGGCTAGCTTACAGGAGTCAATTATGCAAATTTCTTTCCAACTTCTTAAAATGGTGCGAATCAAGATGCTCCATGCCCTTGTGTCCTCACAGACAAATGATTGCTATAATTTACCTGGGCAGCACTGAGGCTATAATTTACTTTTTGTATTCTTCTTTCCAGGAAATCTTATAGTAGTACATGGCAGGGTGGAAAGAAACACTGAAAACAAGTTTGTATCCTGTTTGCCTCAGCTGTACACTCATGCTCTGCCATGTGTCAGTAATATGCTATACCACCTAATCGGCTGACATATGGCAACACATATTTTATTGTAATTATTTGTCATATCAGAACTATCAATTCAAAGTATACTTTTTCTATTTGTTTCTCTCATACTCTAGATAGGACTAATTAATTAATTTATCCTGTCACTTGCTCACTGAACCCACTTAGGTGTTAGGAACTCTATTTGACTTGGGGTGGTTTTCTGTGGTAGGCATCATATGTTTAGCAATACAGAAGAATAGGTGAGAATAAGTTCATAATCTAGTGTGACAGCTAAAGTGTTAGGGCTTGAGGATTTGCAACAGACTCCAAAGAGTGTGCACTGGGACACTCTGTTATGTCACACTCTGCTTCTGTTGAAAAGAGAGTGTTCTCATGAGCAAAAATAACTCCAGCATAAGAAAATTAAAGACTTATTTTTATTTATTATTCTATAAGTACATCATTTCATTTCTCTTTACAGAATGATCAAACACCCAAATACAAAGGAAACCAGTAAAATCAATTAGCAGATAAAGGGCTATCCATTTGGAGAAATGTTAGGCCCTGGTCACACATTGAAGATGATTAACCATTAACTCTATGGTGTAATCTTTGCTTGTAAAATTATCTTGAGATGTATTTATCATAGTCTTTATGACATATAGTCATAGGAGACCTGCCTCAATTCAACGTTTTATAATCATCCTCAAGATCTTGAGATGTAAAATTTTTGTTCAGCTTAGCAAGTGTTGATAACTAAACACACTATAAAAAGAGGACATTTAGATTACTAGAATTAAACCAAGCTTTTAAAAGCTTCCAACTGTATTCATCAGAGGATTGTCAGTGGAGGTGGAGGGTACAGGATTATCTTTCTGTCTCAACTGAAATGATGCCATGGAAAACATTCGGTTACTTAGTAACATTAAAATTGCAATTAAGTCCCCTTATAATTAAAGATCTTCAAATAAATAGTTTTGTGAACAAATTACATACCTCACCAGAATTTTATTCCTTTTTATCTTGGTAATTATTTCACTCAATTTCTAAATGCAGGAGTGTGAGTTTCCTCTCCAAATGCTTCTCTAGCCTCTAAAAAATAAAGTTACCTTATTTTAAAGAACAATTCTGAGATAATAGTGAGAAAGAAAAGAGACTCAAGGTCTTGAATAACAAATTCAAAAAGATGGGATGAAAATAATTTAGCTAAGTTCCTTTCTATTGTAAAATAATTATATTTGAATTAAGAAAATTAGGCAAATGAAAAATAATATCTGAGGATGTTTGTGTAGCTATGGTGTTCAAACATTGTGGTGAATGATAGGTTACTCTTGGACACAGAACAATTGTGAAGTAAATATATTCAACACAGTCACAAACTGTGTTTGCAAACAAATTTTCAGTAAAACCTTGATATAGCTGTTGAAGTAACAACTCAAATTTATGTTGCAAATTCTAGAATTTTAAAAATTAACAAAAAAACTATTCCTCTTGTTTTGGCATTTCTGACATGACCATTGTGATAGTCATAAAAAATTATCGAGCTACAGACAAAATCAAAAGTAACTATCATGTCAGAAATAAAGTTCTGCCTGTGTTAGCGGCATGCTCACCTTTTGTTCTCATATTGATATCTGTAAGAGGGAACCTTTGCTGCTTTGCCTTCCATGACAAATGGTGTGAATTTGAAGGGATACCTGTGATGGCTCACAAGACTTTAAGGCAGGGCTCTGCTATGAATTACAAGCAAATGACATAAAAAATCCCCTAATGGCTTTCAGTCTTACCACAAGTAAAATCTAAAATGCTCAAGGTTCCTATTTACCTCACTTCATGTGCTCTGACTATTTAGATTCATTGTCTATTTTCCTACTTTTGTGTGCTGTGACAAGCACTTTAGACTTTGCTTCTCATAAAATGTTTTCTATTTCTAAGCCTTTGTTCTCGTGTGCCTCCAGTATGCAAAGACACCAGTATGATTCTCTCCCTCCCATTTTCTGACTATTCCCAAATATCATCCTCTCAGTAAGGTCTCCCCTGATGACCTTATTAAAAATGCCACCTCACTCTCTCACAGTCCTTTCCTGCTTCATTTTTCCTTAGTCTTCATGCATTCCTTGACATGATCATTGCTGCTTCTTTCCTTCTACCCATAAGAGTATAAGGTCTGTGAAGACATGGACTTCAATTTATCTGTATTTAAATAACCAAAGTCAACTCCTGTCACATAGAAAACACACTAGAAATATCTGTGGTGTAAATTCAACCTAAAATAATGTAGTTATTCATTCAAAATACATATTAAGTTCCTACAGTGTTTCAGATACCATTTGGAAATATCTTTAATTAAAAAGGACCTGAAATATACAAACAAATGAGTAAATTAAAATACTAAGTACAGATCATAATTAGTTTGATGAAGGAATTAAATAGATTTTATTTGAAAACATATTACATGTTTCCATGTACATGTTTTAACCAGGGTAGTCTGGATGCTCTTTTAGTGGGAACCTGATGTCTAAGAGCACTTTTTTAGAGCTCACAAGCAAGGAGCAGGAGGGTAAGTAGTGGGGGGTGAAGCAAATACTGAAAAATATTCAGGAATTAGTTTTGTTATTTATGGGTTTTGTTTGCATGTTTATTTCTGTGTGTGTGTGTGTGTGTGTGTGTGTGTGTGTGTGTGTGTGTGTGTGTTTATGCTAGTGCAACTAGAAATGTGAGTTTGCAGAGAAAAATGGAGTAGAATCTTATTAGCCAAATCTCTTAGAATCCGAATCATATTTAGCTTAAAAAATTATAAGACATTTAGATTTAGTTGATGAAAAGTTAGACGATATGAAATGCTTTCAAGTAGAGAAATGATATATCTCTTATTGAATTTGAAGTATATACTGACTCTTGATTTTGAGTGGATGGACTCTAGAAAAGATACAGTAAGATAATGCACAGAAAGCTCCTATCATTGTCTGAGATACTGGATATGGGATTAGAAAGTCAAGAGAGAGGACAGAGAAAAGCAATTATGATAGACTTATCTTTGTGCCATCAGGTGCTTCAGATGGATTGAATTTAGGATGTGAATAAAAGAAAGATAACGAAGATGAATTGCCATTTATTAACTTTGGTACTTAAATAATATGATTTACTAAGAAGAAGAATCATAAGACATTACCTCATTAGAGAGACAGAGTAGCAATCAAGTTTCTTTCTTGATAATTTAAAGTTCAGAGGCCTGTGATATCTAAGTGGAGGTTCTAAGAGGCAATTATATTTGTCAGTTGGACCCATGTCTTCCTTAACCATTACATTGAAATTTATAAGGGAAGATACTTTACTCATCTTATTCCAGAAGTCACCAAAGTAGGATTTTTTAAGTATTGACTAATATCTATATCCTAATAGCTTGCCAGATCAATGTTCTTAGCACTATAGGATATAAAGGGACAATGTCTTGCTGTTTACAGTCCTTACACGAGATAGGACACTACCTATAAGTAATTGATATTTGAAAATAATATATTTATTAAAAAGTAAGTTTAGTAGGCACATTGTTACAAAATAATAACCTGATAACACATGTTTAGCAGAAACAAAATATGTCAAATATAACAGTAACTTTTTAGGAAGAAATAAGACATTTAAGAGGGACAGTCCCATAATAAACTGGAAGAGAGTCAGAAAAAGTTAGAGTCAGAGAGCTAGAAAAAGCCAGGGCCATGTGAGACTCTAAATAGAGCATGAGGAATCTACAAGTAAAGTGGAAGGGGTTTTTATACACAAGTTATTGTCATCCAATAACTTATGTATCAAAATATTGAAATTATGGTGTTACATTATAACTTACAGTACCTGTATTTTACATGGTAGCATTTCTAAGTGAACATCAAGAAGCTTCCTGGTCAGATATGAATTCAAAAGCAGCTGTAGCAAATTCCTAAAAATATATTAGAGTTAGTTGAGAGCTCCAGAAATGTGACTATGCTCCAATGTGTTGTACAGAAATAGATTATTTTTTTGAAAAAGAAAATTTCATAAAGTTCCAGTTATGTTTAAAGCAACTATGCTGTTTTCAAAATTTTGTCAGTTGCTAAGGAAATTGGAAAGGGGGAAAAGCTATATAGGGAAAGTTATATTGCAAAATATACCAAATGGAAGAGTATAGCAGTTAGTTCATACATGAAAGAAAATGTGTGAAAGCCTTACTAGAGTATGAAAGCTTCAAGTGACATTTTGATGCAGATTCTGTAAATGATTTTTCCATGAAATGTTTTCTGGGCATTCATTTTCCATGTTCATATGGAATTCTTAGGGAATGCATTATGGACAGTGAGCAAATTTTAGGAAAAACAAAAATCTTCTTGGATCAGTGATATAATTGGAAATAACAAAAGCTAAGCAGTAAATTAGAGCCAAGCTACAGTACAGGTCCAGATGTGACCTTAGAAAAGTGGTCCTTGGGTCCAACATCTGGATAGTACAGAATATGGGGTCACTAATTGCTAGAGTTCATTGTAGCTATAATGATATGAGTGAATAATGGATGACAGCTCTAGAAGTGGAGGCAGGTTGTAATTTAACAAGAAGAAAATTGTGAATGAACAAGACAAACTGTCAAGCTTTAAATATGATATATATGTATATATAAATACATATACTTAAATGATATATGTGCAGATTTTGAGTGGTCTTTATAAGAACATGTATTAATGAATTATTCAGTTGAATTCTATTATTTAATTTATATGTGACAATAAATGCTTACTTTTTATCATAAATTAAAGGATTTTATTAAATTCACACACACACACACACACACACACACACACACACACATATATATATATATATATAACTATGAACATTATTCATTATAGATTTTGACATTAGGAACAAGAGAAATTTCTCTACTAATACCTTGTGGTGCTACGTGAAAAATTCAACAGAAATTTCCTCATTTCCTATATACTCTATAGTGTCATTTCAGAGTCTACAGAATAGCTGTTAAAGAATAAAGTTAATGTATTCTTAAAGCAATAATATGCAGTAACAATATCACTATATTCCCTGCTCCCCCCAAATTATCTTGTTTCCCCTTCCTATATTTACATTAATCACTACATTTGCTTGAAACTTATTTTCTTTTTGTATTTAAATTTAAACTTTACACGTACCTCAAGATTTATCTGGTGCTATATACTAAATGAAGTCAATTTGAGTATATAGAAACTAATAACTAATGTGGAAAATGGATTTATTCAACAAATATTCATTAATTACTGTGTCAGCTTTGTAAGTACTCTTCCAGACTGCTTATATTTACTGTATTTCCATCTATTTAATTAATTACAGTACTAATTAATTCATAGTACATGATTCCTATTATTTACACATACATAATATTGAATAGCTCTCTGCCTATATCTCCTTTGTTACTATTTTTTCCTATCAAACTCTGAATTCCTTGAGTTCATAGATTCTTTTTTTATAAAGTAAGTAAATCAGCTGAATTTTTAAAATTCCATGATACATCACCTTATAGATTTTTTTACCTAATGAAATCCATTTTTCCAGAAATATTTGATCCTTGAATAACAGACAACATGAAGCACAAAATTCCTTTCTAAAACATAAAATCTCACTAAGAGAGTGGAAATAAATCTTTATATTTGTACATACAGAGAGAGCCAAAAAGACAGGAGGCTGCATAGATGTGGAATGTAAGCTGCATTTTAGAATTGTGGATTCGGGACAGAGATACCCAGAATAGAAATGGGGAGGGTCATGGAGTCAATCAAGGTACAAAGACAAAAAACAGTGTAATAATCTTTTAAATTGGGAGATAACAGAGTATACTTCAAAAACCTAAACCTAGAAACATTTAGAAGGAAGAACAAGCACAATAAAAGCTCTTTTAAGAAAGGCCAAGGACTTGCATGTGGAGAGCTTTAAACACAATGATAAAGAATTTGAACTTTTTAAGAGTATTTAGAATTAAATTTTATCAAGATACCCCTGGCTAGTTTTGAACTCATGATTCCCCTCCTGAAGGAGGTCAAGGGGGAATACAAGTAGGAATGGAAGAAGTCAAAGTATCTTTATTTTCAGATAATATGTTAGTATGCATAAGAGGACTTTAAAATTTCACTAGCAAACTCTTATAGCTGATACACACTTTCTGCTAAGGGATTAGATACAAAATTACCACAGAAATCAGCAGCTTTCCTACATACAAATGACAAATGGACTAAGACAGAAATTAGGATAATAGCACCTTTCACAATAGCCTGAAATATATAATGTATCTTATGGTAACTCTAATCATGCAAGGGAATTGTCAAATGTTATACTAAAAGTATGTTAAAGAATATTCAGTTGTCTTATTGCTCTAGCTAAGAGTTCATATACTGTATTGAATAGGTATGGAGGGAATGAGCAACATTGTCCTGTTCCTTATTTTAGGGGATATGCTTTGAGTTACTCTCCATTTAAGTTGACTTTAATTATAGGCTTGTTGTAAACTACCTTTAGTCTGTTGAGATATACCGCTTGTATATCTGATCTCTCTAGAACTTTTATCATGAAGGGGTTTTGGCTATTTGTGGATTAAAGGTGTCCACCACCACACCTGGCCCTAATCTTTACCTTCATTTCTTTTCACAAGTTGGAAGCTTAGCATGGTGAGGTCTTGCTTTTAAGTTATCACTCCCTTTATTTGACTTAACATCTGATTTTTCTTTATTTTTTTTATACCTTCTGGTGCTCCTTTTCTTCTCCAACTGTACATTTTGTAGTCTTCTTTGCTCAGCTTGCTCCTTTTCATTATAGATATGCACAAGACAGGCCACCAATAACCATGCAACATAGCCAACACTAGGTTGTTTTAAAAGACCCTCTGCTAAAGCCGTTAATTCATAATTCTTCAATTTAGCCTTAGGCAGATTTTTTTTGGACAAGGTCATAAAGCAGCCACATTCTTTGCCAAAATATGACAAGAAAACTTTTGAGCCAGGCCCCGACAGTTCAAATCACCATCAGCACCGCTGTCTTCCATGCTCGTACTAGAATGGCCCATTAAGCTCCACTTAAAATGTTCAATTGCTTTTCTAGTTCAAAGTCCCAAAGTATTCCACATTACTCCAAACAAAACATGGCCCAGTCTATCACAGCAATACCCTAGTCCCTTCTACCAACTTCTGTCTTACTTAGTTAAGGTTGCTATTGCTGCAAAGAAACACCATGGCCATGGCAGCTCTTAAAAAGGGAACCATTTAATTGGGGCTGGCTTGCAGTTCAGAAGATTAGTCTATGGGCTTTATAGCAGGAAGCATGGCAGGATAGAAGCAGACAGTATTGCAAAATGAGCAGAGACTTCTAGAGCTGGATTGGCAGGCAACAGAAAGAGAGAAAGACACTAGGCTTGGCTTGAGCATCTGAAACTTCAATGCCTACCCATAGTGACACACTTCCTTCAATAAAACCACATTTACTCCAGCAAGGCCACATATCCTAATAGTGTCACTCCCTATGAACCTATGGGGGCCATATTCATTCAGATTACCACAGATACCTGGAAACTCAACCTTCAATGGTATGTCTCCTCTCTCCATCAAATCCCCCCAGGGTTCAGGGAACTGTGCAAAAAAGGAGTTGGAAAGAGTATAACAGACAGAGGCAATGGAGGAAACAAAGCCACCAAGGCCTTCTAGACATAAAAAAGGTAGGTTCACATATAATCTCACAGACATTGTGGCATCATACACAGGGCTGCATGGACCTTTAGCAGATAGGTTCTTGAGCTTCAAGATGAAGTGGACACACACTCATCCCTAACTCAGAAGCTATCACCAAATGATAACCATTTGCAAATAAAAATTTGGTTTTCTTTGAAGGAGTCTTACTGAGGGAACAAACTACTTAAAAGTAGATTGCATGCCCAGCAGTAGATTGTCATCAGGAAATAAAGTCAAAGACATCCTTGGAGGTATTTTTGCTTCATAATGTTAAGTAGGGTATTTTTTTTATTTTTTATTTTTATTGCTGTTGTTGTTTTAATTTTTTTTTACTGCCTCACAGGTCCTTTGCATAAATATAATTACTTGTAGTTTAAGGTTTTTTTATGGAATTCCTGAGTATAAAAATGCCTGTGTCTCTGTGTCTATATATATTTCTTGTGCTTTTCCTTAGGGTTTTTCTTGTTTGGTTATTTTGTCATATTTTGATTTGTTTGTTTTTTATTTATCTTATTTTATTATCATTCCTTAGATGTATGTTTGGTTTATAAGGAGAGTCAAAGTGTGTCTACTCAGATGGGAGGAGATACATGGAGGAATCAGAAGGAGTAGGGGAAGAGAAATCTGTAATCAGAATAGTTTGTATGAAAAAAAATTATTATCAGTAAAAGAAAAAAATAAAAGAAATGGAAGAAAATAAAGCTGTGAATAAATGTTGAAAAGATCCCCCATGGTAGCAGTGTGATACATTGTAAGAGTAGAAGCAGGAAGGAGGGAAGAAAACGAACTACTTTTTATGTTATGGGAAGAACTAACCAAGTCTTGGGAGGAGCACCATCCTGAGTCTAAAAACATGGACATGCATGGAGGAAAGAAATCTACCAGAAGCCACAGGATTTAGTCACCAAGAAGACTTAATTATCAAGGTTTAAAGAAGTTTCTGTAATGCTTTTTCCTTTTCAAGACTAAAACCAATGGAGGACCAGGAGGAGCTTTAGAAGATAAGATCATGATCTCAGTGTCTCAGTTTGAAGTACTTATGAAAAGTTCATTTAAGTGTCTGAACAATTGGATGAATATCTTAGGGTGGAAAACAGAAGAATTTGGTTATTCAAGATGCTTGAGAGGAAAAAAATAATTTATTCAGGATTTTCAGTTCTTTATGCTAAACTTAGACTCTTCAATAAGTACTAACCAGCTGTCACCACCAACATTTTAGGATGCTTGATTAGAAAATGAGTAGGTGATAGCCTCCTGGCACGTAATAGGCATGCAACAATTGAAAATCTCATTGCATAGATATAGGTGTTGATAGTTTTAAAAAGTATATGTAACAGAATTATAATATATTAACACATATTAAATATCCACTATTACAACCTCTGTGGATCTACATGGGTCCCAGAACAAATGACATAGATTTAGACTATTTTTTTCAGAAATCATTTTAATGTGTTTAAAGCTTAACATATTTTAGCATAATCAGGATGAAAATAGCAACTATGCTAATTCATGTTTAACCTCTCTCTGCCTGAGTGAATTCCTTTCCTTAGTCCATGTTCACTTTGCACCCTGTAATCTCATCTGTTTCTTGTGGGGTTTTGTCATTTATTTCTACTCAAGTATTTATAAAAATGTTATAGTTAAGCTAAAAAGACAGTAAAGTGCATTTTACAGTGTTGATCAGTGCACTGTCAAGCCAAGTGAAAACTATTAGTATATCTTCAGAATCAAGCATATTGAGGAAGCACATTGCCCTGGATGTAGAATTCCACTGTCAAGACATCCAATGTTTAAGTTGCTTCTTTTCCTGGTAAGTTTTATGTGACACACATATCTGCCATTACTCGATGAATCTACTTAATGCTGTCTTCATGATCAGGCATATGTGGCATTCTACTCAAATGTGGGTAATTTCTCAGGGCTCATATCCTTAAAGACCCCCAGCTGCCACCAATTGCCAATACCTCCTCACATAAGGGGTGAGACTTCAGGAAAGCCTCATCCATCCAATCTGGGACTTTGGCTGGCTTGATATTACCCAAGTCTTATCCCTACATATGCTGCTATGAGGCCATATATGTAACTACCCTGTCATGTCTGGCAAATACTGTTTCCCTGGAGATGTCTATTTCCTCTAGCTATTATAATCTTTCTATATCCCTTTCCACGACAGTTGCAGAACCTTGGAGAAAGAAAGTGTGACAGTGATGTCCCATTTATAGCTAAGCCCTGTACAATTTTTGTATTGTCTGTACACTGACTGGTTGTGGCTCTCTGTATTAATCTGTATCTACTTCAAAAAGAAGTTTCTCTACTAGTGGTTGAAGATGACTAGTCTATGGGTATAAAATAACTACTTAGCAGGCAGCTACCATGTCCATTTAACAAAATAATAGCAATGTTTCTCTTACATGCATCATAACAGTGGCTATGCATCAAGTCCCGGCATCAGTGTTGTGGTCACCTCAGTGATGCCACAAGGAGAAGGTCTATACTAGAATGTACAGAAAGAAATCAAAGTTGACCTTGAACATTCTAAAAGTAGACTAAGTAATAAAGGCAATTGTATTGTTTCTCATTTGAAAGCAACCATAAAGCCATTAGGTGTAGCTAATTACTACTAATCAAAATAATATCTATAGTATTAAACAGTTAATTTGTGTAAGGGTCTCTAATAGGTGCTAAGCTTGGATGATACTGTTTCTATAACCAGCCCATTAATTTTATAAGTTGATTGCTCCCCATTTCATAAGTGAGTAAGCATAAGTCTGACAGTGATATAGAATTGATCACAGTCATTTACCTAGTAAATATGAGAACTAGAACTTAGAACTTGACTATATTCTCTACTATGTTATATATTGCACATGTGGCTATTATAGTAGGGCCCTTAGCATGAATAGAGCTTGGACCTGGTAACTAAACTACAAAACCAAAAACAAACAACAAAAATTCACCACCACAACAAAAACAACCATAAAACAATTAGCTAATCTTCTGGATTGTTACTTATTTAATGAAATGTATTAGTAATTTGAAATGGACTACAATGAATTACTCAGAGAAAACGGATTCAACTAATTGGTCCAGAAAATCATCTCAAGGATGTAATTAAATCATCTAGTGTACTATTATTGCAAGCATAAACACTATCATGGATCTTCAGTATTGCATTCATTTCCAGCATAATTAAAATAAGTGGTGAGAAAGACAAGAGCCTTGAACATAGTGTGGCTTGAAGAAATCAGTCTTGTGGTTAGATAATGAGGCAGTGAAAAACAGTGATTGAGAAGTCTCTTATCACGCTCTCTCACGTCATCCTGAACAATCTCAATTTCATTTAGAAAGTCTCCAGCATTTGTTTAACTTTTAAACTTTTAGACTCCTCAATTTAAAAAGTAACTACACTTGTTTATAGGAAAGTTGTCATCTTTTATAACTTCATATTTCTGGATTCTGGTAAATTATTTTAAACAAACTTGCTGAGTTGATAATAAGGTCATTAACAGAGTTAATTATTATAGTAGAATAAATCAATATAATATTTGTTTAAAAACATAACATTTTCTTCCAGACATTACTATGAAACCCTTTAAATCACATAGAAGACACATTCTTAGTGAAAATAATTTTATGTTAATCCAGGATTATTATCACAAAATGAGTGTCACTAATTCAGTATTGTGTGGTCTATAGAAATTTATGACAATGAGAAAGAACAAACAAATAGCAAGAGCTTTAATTATTATTAGTTGCCAAATTAATTGCATGTCTAGGTTTTATTACTCATGAGAAATAACAAAAGAGGGACTGCTCGTACATAACAAAGTTCATGTATTATTTAGGCCTTAGTCATAGCCTAAACAAAAGAAAACTATCAGAACTTGGCAAATAAATGATAAAGTTCTTGAAACTGAAGTGAGGTGGTTCACCTATTTCTCCTTTGACACAAAATATTATTTGCAAATATGTACAATACTAGGCCACACTCCATGCTTCTGTGTGTTTTTTAATTTTTTTATAATCTTAAGAATCCATACAAAGTGCAAACTAGATTATCAGAAAGGGTAAACTGAATAGCCAAGCATCTGTTCAAGAGCTCTGCATGTACATTTAGTGAGAGAGAATGAAGATATAGAAAGGCATTGGTTTTGCATACTTAATCTCTTGTTTGTTTGACAAAGATATAAAAAACCCCCTCCCTTCCACTCGTGTGTGTGTGTGTGTGTGTGTGTGTGTGTGTGTGTGTGTGCCTGTTCATGTATGTGCATGTGTGCAGAATTGCAGTAGGAATGAAGAAGTTTAGAAAGTGTATGGTCTTTAAGTCAGGAAATTTGCTTTTTAAGCTGCTGTTTAAAGTTAAGAAGGAAAGCATCTTTATGTTTTATATAAGAGATTTGAATGCACTACTGTTTATCACAGAAAAATTTGATCCAGCTTAAATTTTCGTGATTGATTTTATAAATAATTTATGATTTATCCATAAGGTGAATGTTAAGTTCTTTAAAATTAAAGGTATAGCTTTTTAACATGAAAATTAACCAGTAATAATTAGCTTAGGGACTATAAAGTAAGATATATAGTATTATTATCTTTTTAAAAGGACTATAGAAACAAGATTTAGGAATGTCAATACATACTTTAAACACTATATATATATATATATATATATATATATATATATATATATATATCCACACACATATATACATATGTAAGAAAACTGTTGAAAATATGTACCACATTACTAGTCTTGCTTATAATGAGAACAATGAAGCTATGGGAAAATTTAAATAAAGATAACAAACATACAATTGCATATACTAAAGTCATTTAGAAACAAAATATCACATGCAATATCTATAGTGCAAAGTCTATACATTTCTGGACTTTGTTTGCATAGATTTTCATAATTTTCTATTTTGGGTGTCTTGAAGTAATGTTAGATTTCTGTGTATTTAAGATCACAATTATAAGATACTTTTTATCAAATTCCATCATCTTTCTCACCACTTACAGAGAAGGAATGATTTAAAAAGTACTTAGCTCAAAATAAATAATGGATAGGTCAGGGACGCACATATCTATATTCTCAGTTGAAACAGTCTGGGCTTTTGTCCAGATTTGTTGAGAAAAATCAACTTGAATAGGCTGTTGGATAACAGCATCTAAAACTAATCCTCCACTGAAAAGAGAAATTGACATCGCAAACAAGCTCTTAGCATAAGAGAAAAGTCTATGAAACAATTTCTGAAACAGCATTATTTTAATCTCATGAACATCAGTAAGAAAAGCAAAATTTAAAGAAATATATTTAAAAATAACCTTTTGTTTTTAAATTGATGAAATTGAGGTGCAAAAGAGGATAAGGTGTAAAGATGAAAATAAGTTTTTGAGATAAAATAGCCTGGGCTGAAGAGATGGCACATTGGTTAAAAGCTCTTTCATTGTTTTTTCAGATGAACTAAGTTCTGTTCCCAGTACCCACATCTGTCTTATCATAACCTCCTGTGACTCCAGCTCTAGGGAATCTGATGTCCTCTTCTGGTTTGTACAGGGACTGCATTCATGTGCACATGCCAACACCCTGACATAAATGTACACTTAAAATTTAAAATGAAAATGAATGTCTAGATTCTCATCTTATCACCATTCTATCTAGTATGCCTAAGACCAAACACTAATGTCTTTTTTTAACTGTATAATTTTCTTGATGAAAATATACTGTTATGTAAACTCTTTCTTGACCATTAAAACTCAAATTTTATAATGTTTTTGTAATTCAATGGTATTCTTTTTTAATGTTGATTGCCTACTTGCCAAACAATATAAATTTTTTGCTTCTTTGTCTTCTGTGGGTAATTGTGTTGCTGAAAGAAAAAAAAAACGTATTTTGTTCACCTTTAATGCTAAGTATCAATTACACTGCCCAGAGCATAGCAGGAACTAAGAAAATATCTAATAAATGAATTAAAGAAGCCTCTTTACATGATGTAAGTAATGATAAGACAATTGGACATTGGAGTAATCTCACACAGTGGAATATCTAGAAATGGCAGATAAAAAGAGCCAGATTTGGGGCTCAGCAAGATGGCTCAGAAATTAAGAGCTTTTGCAGAAGACTGGAGTTTGGTTCCTAGCATCCATATTGGGTGGTCTCCAACCTCCTGTAATTCCAATTCTAGGCAATCTAACACTTCTGGCTTTAACAGGCACTTACACTCATGCATACATACCCACCGCTGACCCCACCCCTCATCAAAACTAGAATGAAAACTAAAACAAAAACTTAAAGAATGCTGAATTTCGGTTCACCTCCTTAGGTTCCTAACTCCATGGGCAAGATCCTTATTTGCTTTGGGCAACACACTCTTTTCCACAAGTCAGAAAAACATTTCTGCTAGTGTATTTTCAAGCATCCTCATCAGGACAAAATATGATATATGTGAAAGTAAAAACAATCATACTGTTATGTAAATAGAGAACCATTTCTCTATGGCTTTTAACTACAGTCTATCTATTCTCAGGGCATTCTCTTTAAATAGAATTCTACTACACTTTAATATGTAGAGCTATTTTTACTGACATATGAAATCCAGAATGAATTGCCACACAATATATCAATAATTTTTCATCCTTGAAAGCATACACACACACACACACACACACACACACACACACACACACACACACATAAACTTACATATCTACATACTTACATATGTAAACAAAATACAAGACTCAAGACTCATGGCCTTCTGAAAATGTTAAATTGCTGTACTTTCTCTCCTACTGTGTTATAGAACACTAGAGGTTATTTCTTCCATTTCAAACTGCATCTCTGTGACTTTTGACCACACTCTTTCCATCCCAATTCCCTTCATCCTTCGAAGTTTCTGGAAACCTCTTATCTACTCTTATTTTGTGGGATCAGTATTTTTATCTTATATTCATAGAGCCATGTGCTTTGTTTTTTATGTGACTCAAATATTCAATTAAATACTTCTTATCTCCGTTTTTAAATAATGGTTTCTAGGCTCATTCACGTTGCCTAATAAGATAGAATTTAATTTTTCAATGCTCAAACAATTTTCTGTTACTGTGTTTTAATCCATCCATCTGTCATAAGTTGTCACCTTCATTGATTCCCTATCTTGGCTTATGTAAATATAGCTTTAATGAACATGGAAATGTAATTATCTCTTCTGTAGTCACTCACTGTTTTCAGGGATAATTTTTGAAGATCTCTTGACAGCTAAGAACATGAGTGAATTTATATTTTTATTTTTTCTTCTAGAAATATGTCATTGGGACTGGTATGATGGCCAATGATCAAACAAGGTAGAAGATGAAGGCTAACATCCAAAGATGTGATTTCACTTGTACATCATGGCAAAGGTACGCCTCCCTACCAATGTGTACACAAATACAAGAATACACACACACACACTCCAAATTTACATCATCAGATAATTATCTTTTTAGTAAAAATTTCGCATTTATGCAGCCTAGCTTGTATTACCTAGGAAGACTAGACTTTCAGGCAAGCTATGTCTGCAGTGCCAATCATTGTAGTGAAAAACAGACAAAGTTAGACTGAGAAATGACTCTGAAATACATCTGCCTTCAGCAAACAGACATTGTAACATGGATTGTATATCAAATAGATCAATGCTGTAATACTGTCAATATGGCACTAAAATTCATATATAAAGAAATCTGTCCTCCAAAAAGGAATGGGAGTGTGTTGATTGGGAGAAGACTGGGGGTGGGGAGTTGGAGGAGAGAAGAGGGGGCATCTGTGATTGGTATGTAAAATGAATTAAAAAATTCCTAATAAATAAAACCTGTATAAGAATTAGAAGAGAGTAACAAGGCAAGTTATAGGAAGATTTTAATTTGGAATTTGGAAACAAACAAGCAGTGTCTGAATATAGAGAGAATTGGAAGGGTAGTGTCAAACATGACAAATACAAAGTCAAGAGTTGAGGAAATCATATTCAGGGTACACTGTCATTCATTTCATTTAGAGAAAAGTTGAAAAGGGCACACCCTATGCAGGCAGCACATGTAGCTTTGAATGGTATGTTTTATTTTAGCAAGATTATTTTGTCTTACGTCAGGACACTATTTGAAAAATGGAAAAGACAAATGAAGGAAGAAACAGCTTTATTTAAAAGGAAGACATTCAAGTAGACACTAGTTCATTAAAGGGACAAGAAGTTTTGCATTCTACAGGTCCTGGCTATGTGAAGTAGTTCTAACTCTAAGAACATATTCTTTGTGCATTTCCTACAGGTTCCTGCTGCATAGCAAAGTAATTAAAATTCTGCTGTGCTACTTTGTTTATGTGAAGCTTCTCTCTCTTTAACTAAGAGCCAATGTGTCATTCAATATTGATTGTTTCTATGCCCAGACATACCACAAAGCCTAACTGTTCACTGCTGGACTTGGAGGGACAGTAGTGAGTGAAGGACTGTAATGATTTTAGAAAACTAAGAATTGTAAATCATCCTTAGATACAAGATTATTAATCAAGCCTGTCACCAATGAAGAGATCAAAAATCACATCTAATGTTTTGCAAAACAGACAATAATCAAGAAGCTTATATTCATGTGGACTTATTTTCTCTTATCTCTGAAATGTTTATGTATGTGGGGTGTGTGTGTGTGTGTGTGTGTGTGTGTGTGTGTGTGTGTGTGTGTGTGGTATGTGGGTGGGTATGTATAGGTGTGGGTGGGTGCACATGTGTGTGTATGTCATTCTTTAGATGATTTCCTCCTTATTTGCTAAAACTTAGCCTAGAAACCACTTAGTGTAGAAAGGCTGAACAAAATCTATCAAGAATCATCTTTCTCTGATAGCACAAATGGATTCTAGGTACATGCTAAAATGCTTGCCACATGACTTTTCAGGATTTTTACCAGGTTCCTATGCAACATGGCAAGCATTGTAACAACTGGACCATCTTTGCAGAGCACAGTCTGAAAGTTTAAACGAAGATAATTTCCAATAAGAGCTTTCTACTGTTTGAATCCACTACAATAAGGAGTAATTGAAATGCAGCCACTATCAAATTGGCACAAGATTTTTCTTACTTGTTAGCAGTTTTATAACCCTTTTAACATTTGTTTCTCACATATAGAATATTTAAAAAATAAGCACAATAGATATTTTATGGCATATGCATTGGTGAAGTATTCAATCATAAATTTCTAGGTTTTGGCCAGCCAATTATGCAATGTGGACAAATAACACTGCCTGATATCCTTACTACAATGAATACACTTCATTATAGTAGAGATGATGGTGTATACTATATACCAGCCATCTGTATCATAGACATGTTTTACACAGTGTGTAAATGGAATTCAGATATGAGTGCTGAAGCCTTGTTACTTGATATATGTGCTTTTTAATGTATGTAAAACTTAAATACATATTTCCTAATTTCTAATTAATTATGGTGATATAAAACATAAACAATATAAGAAAGTGTGTCCTTGAAAGTTGTAGATATGACCTTTGTGTTTATGGGATTTCAGATGTCATATACAGGATGCAACTGCACATCTGAAAGATTAATTGTGGGCAGCCAGAGAAATAAGCATAAATGCAAAAGCTGTGTGTATGATTTGACTTCTCTACTATAAAATGGAATAAAACAGTGAATTCTGTTGAATTTTATAGTTAAAAAGGTTGCATTTGTGGGAAAACAGCTTTAGTGAGCTGAAACAATGGATTTCCACAGTTTTTAAGAGATGACTAGATTCTTAGGCAAGTGTCCTGCACACAGACTTCTCTCTCTCTCTCTCTCTCTCTCTCTCTCTCTCTCTCTCTCTCTCTCTCTCTCTCTCACACACACACACACACACACACACACACACACACACACACACACTCGTGTACACATTTGTACATGGTAATCATGACAAATAACACTTGTAAGTATTGGCACGGAGTATTGGAATATAAAATATCACTCCAAGAAAGACAAAATAACAATGAGAAGGGCAGTGCATTTTGGAGACACCACTCCCTGCTGCCAGGAGCTGCTCTTCTATGTCTCAATAAATCCTTGCTTTCTTGCTTTTAATAAAAATGAAAGACAGTAAATCTAACACTTAATCAGTGACTTTAAGAGCTCCTCATTTTCAGTTTCCCAGTCTTCTCAAATGGACTACTGGCTTGGTAGAAATTTGATTCTATGTTCATGAATATTAATCATGCACCTTGAAATATGATCTCTGAATATAAATTCAATATGTTCAGCAGACTTATTTTGATTTATCACATTTCAAAGATTTTTTTAAAGAAAGAGTCCTCTGACATGCACAACATCTTTGTTTCACTAATTAATCTCTCACATATACATAAGAGAGCATAAACATAGTCTTAGAATCCACTTCCTTAATCTTTGAATAGAGCATTTTACTTCTGTGTGGAACCCAATGATTAGTTTATTAGAGTGTCTGAAAAACATATTTTTATATTTAGATTTCATCACTGGGGTAAAATAAACTGAATACAATTAAGAAAAATCATAACTTTGTGTGTTTATCTCCCAACCCCCTCTAAAACAAAATCTCCCTATATAATCCTGGGTGGCCTGGAACTTTCTATGTAAACAAGACTGGATTCAAATTAAAAGAAATCCATCTGCTTCTTTCTGTCTCCCAAGTACTGGGATTAAATGTGTGTACTAGTACATCTGGCACCATGTATTTCTTTTAACTGAAGAACCAATTGGAAAATATTCTCATTGTAAGCATAGACTGTCCAAATTAAAGGGGACAGTTGAAATAAGTGCATTTTCACAATTTTATATCAGACTTTCTTTCTGAAGGCATACTTCCAAATGCCTTTAACTGTAACTAGCAGATTAAAAGTTAAACCCATGACCTCAGCATATCTCAAGCTGACAATCAGTGTGGTGGTGAGCAGTGTAGATTTTATATTAGTACCTCTAATCAGTTATTTTTTGTCCTCCATGTATCTTGCTGTCTATGGTTCATCTCATTTAATCTTCGCAAAAGTGAGGGGGGAATGTGGCTTCATCAAGTGCGGTTTGATAAATTGATTGATTTAAGTGGACACATTATGAACTCTAACAGCACTGAGAATAGAGAAAAACCTCTCTCCCAGCAGATTTTATCTGCTTATACAGCCTCAGAGAGAGCTGGGGCCAGGTGACCCTCTCCCCCTCTATTATTGAACTTTCATAGGTTATCTGTGGGTACTCACAGCAGCTGGGAGTCAAGATGGCAATGCCATGTCATGCCCAGATCAATGTCCCACAATGCATCCACTATGTTAAATACTTGCAATTAAATTTGAGATTTACAGAGGCAGGTCTTTTAAACTACTACCTGTAGGATAAACTACATGTTTGATAAGATGGCATCAAGCAACAAAATGAGTAGTTTGCTATGTGCAACAAATGTGCTACTGCATATAATGCTTGTAACAGGCTTATGGTCAGTGGTGGTTTCTTCCTTCACATGCCATATTTATTATATAAGGTCCAGTTTCTCCTTCCTTACAGGGTCTAACATGTAAAAACATGCAGAGCCTAGCAGAACAAATTTATGTCTCATATTCAGACTAATGTCCAGGAATGGTGTGATATTTTCCCTGAATGAAATCTTGTCTTTAGAGTGTAGAGGCAAATAAAAAAAAGAAGAAGAAGAAGAAGAAATAGGTCAGTTATATAAGACACACATTAACGGAGTACACTATGGGCCACTCTGCTGATATTGGTAATGTTATTGGCTTCAAATGGTAACAAGAGAAAGGTGAAGTTAATTTCCCTTGCTTCGGGTTCTATGTTTTAGAAGTCTAAAGGGTATAATATAATCATAGCCTACATATAATTTTAGCCTTTTTCTGCCGAAAGTAATGCTGTATTTCAATAGTAATTCCATAAATATCCAAAAGAAATCATTCTAATATCCATATGTACAGCAGTTAGCTCAGCAGGAAAAAACATCAGTGATGAGGCTCTGAAGAGCCCCCACAAACTTGAGATAATTACATGTGATACATCAACCCCCAAAACTACATTCATGAGAGCTGCTCCATTATGTATGAGTAAGATGCTTGCAGAATGTTTCAGCTGGAGAAGCTCTTTTATAATCTGCAGCTATCATGAGATAAGGCAACTGAGACCTGAAGATGCTACATTGTCTGCTTTCTGTTGCCCTGTAAATAGAGGCAACAAATTTGAAACAGGGCTTTTGTTCTATCAGAAAACATTTTTGTTACAAATAAGGCTCACCTTGAGTCTCTGCTTCAAAGATTTTTATAAAGAAATGCAAAAGGCCTATGAAAACTTCCAGTGAGGAAATAAAAAATTAGTCTTATTTCTACTATTGGGGTTTAAAGGCAAAGAAAAAGAACTATGAGACTTGTGATACTTGTGGTCTGTAATAGAGCAGCTAATACTTAGCTTTAAGTACAGGGAAACTGAAACCCTGATGTGACAAATGTTTCATGCAACTTTTTCAGAGCTAGAAATCTCTGAGATCTCTGAACTCTGATGATGCTTTTTCTTTTCACCCTTTCCATCCTTTCTTACCGTAAAGTGGGGACATCCTGCCTTTCCTATTTTAAATCCTAACTTCCCTACATAGTCCATGTGCTTTTATTGGGGATTTTTTAAAACCCGGTCTTGATTCTAGTACACAAATCTGCATCTTGCTCATTTTCATATTGCCCTATTTTCTTGTTTCAATACACTGTTTTAACACTTTAGTGTATTTCAAGTTCCTGAAACTTTTGCTCAGGTAATAATGACTTTTTAAATATTTGCATTGCAAAGTGTATGTGTGACACAGTCACTGAATCTTTCACCACACTTCTGACATTTTATTCATATTTCTAACCTAGTGAGTTTCAGGTAGGGGGTACTAAATGTGGCTTGCTAAGTGCATAAATGATTAATGATGTCAGCAAAGACAACACCCCAAGCTAGGCATTTTTGACTTCTGTGTCCAGTTTTGCAAAGTTTCTTTCAGTACAGTTCAGCACCAGTTTTATGATTTAGTTATAAGGCTCAAGTTCAACTTACCAATCAATATGTGCATTGCTTCAAATTTCTGCTCATTAAAAGCCAGAATGCCAATGAAAACCTGCCATATGCTTTCAACATTTGAGACTCCCATTAACAGAATGTCGACTAATTAGTTAATACCCTTTCTGCGTAACTTTTCTAATTGTATCTTTAAAAGTCCTGGCTTTATATAACAGTTTGTGCCAAGATAAACTGAAATAGATGATGACCCTTTTAAACTTTTTTCCATAGCAGTTTGAGAAATTGATCTAAGTTGATACACAAACTTGTGCAACATATTTGTGTGTGAGAGACATAAGGGTTTAAATTATAGGAGATTATGCAGATACTGTCAGGTTTGGTCAGAACTATATATCTTATAATGTTTAAATCAAAATGTCTTAAGATATTTAAAACAAATATCCTGTCTAAAAATCGTTTTATGGGAGAAGGATGATGAAGCTTTGAGGGAATTTCCAAGTTATGAGAAGTCAGAAGCAAAACATAGTTTTATAAACTATGGTTTATAAAACACAGGACTGGCAATGAAGACTCTGCACATCTGTAGTTGTCTTGAGTGCTTATCAAGGAGTCGATCAATATTTACATGAGAGTAAATATACAGAAGCTGTAGATTACTCCATCTTTAAACAATGACTATCAAAGCACCCACTGTGTATGGAATACATGAATCAATGACTGTTCCCACACTCAAAGTGGAAAATCTCATTAATTCATAGACATTGGGTGGTGTACTAGGAAGGGTATTGCTTCTGTATTGGAGAACATTTAGATCTAAGCTAAAGAAAGCTGTATATTATACATAAATTAGGAAATAAGACTACAAAATTTCAAGCAATGTAAACCCAAGTGAATTAAACACAGAACAAAATTGAAGATATTTCTATGAATAAAAATTATACATTAACAAAACACTTAATTATTATATTCCAAAGAAGTAGTTGTTGGGAAGAGAGATGCCTCAGTGATTTAGAACATTTGTTCTTTCAGAGAATCAGAGTTGATTCCTAGCATACACATGGCAGCTCACAAATTGCTTTTCAGCCCAGTTCGAGAGTATCCGATGCCCTCTCTACTGATTACAGGTGAGTTGTCAACTGTACTAAAAAGAGCTGTTAACACAATTATCAGGAAACTGGGCATATTCATGCAAGCACAACACACACACACACACACACACACACACACACACACACACAACCATTTGGCTTTGATAGAGTTAAATTTATGGCTCTCACGTTTCTTTTCCAATGTTTTCTTCACACTGGAATGAAATTCTTGAAGTAGAACATATATGGGGATTTTATATAAATCTTTAAATCATTTTTGTTACTTTTGTTTATTTCTTCCATTAACTTGTAAAAATGTATAAATCATCCTTGATTTAACACAATTTAATACATTTTTTAATGTTAGATTACTTTGCTTGGTAATCTTGAATCCCTGAACTGAAGCTGTGTTTGGAAATGGAAGAGGAGAGGATCTGGGAGAGAGGGGAGGTGAGAGGAAATCTGGGAGTGGAAGGAGGGAAAATTATGCTTAGGATGTATTCTGAGAGACCAATAAATTTAAAAATAAAACAAAACAAAGCCAAAAAGATTCTTCCTGTTTTGAACAACTGATATTCACAAATAGAATGCATACTGATTACTGAACAAAATGAACTACCTCTATTATTTAAAAAGTCATCATTTTAACTTCTTTTTTGTTGTTGTTTTTTGAGACAGGGTTTCTCTGTGTAGCTTTGTGCCTTTCCTGGATCTTGCTTGGTAGACCAGGCTGGCCTCGAACTCACAAATATCTGCCTGCCTCTGCCTCATGAGTGCTGGGATTACAGGCATGTGCCACCACTGCCCAGCCATTTTAACTTCTTATAGATTTATTTTATGTAGTTATTATTCTTAAAATGCCTGTTTGTTTTCTAATGAAATGCAGTATAAAGAGCACATCGGCTGAATTATTTTTGGCTTTCAAATTTGTTAACATTCTCTATTTTACAGATTTCTTTTTAATAATAAATATAGGAGGATTTCAAGGGCTGGTTGATTCTTCAATACGTTGAGCATTTAACTGTTCCTGCACCAGCTCTTCTAATGCCTGCAATTTTTCTGATGTTAAAGACCACTGTCTCACCCAGACAGATTTGTCAGTTAACTATTTTAAAGGTAGGGCTGTTGGTACCTTTGAAAGATCAGCAGCTGTCGTGCCGTATTTATGCACAATCTGAATGGTTGGTGACTGTTCTCTATAATAACTTTTAATACTTTTCTCAGAAACATATGTTAGTTTATGGTTTGTCTCTGATATTGGAAGAATGTTAATCTGGGTATTCCACTGTTGTAACAATTTATATCTCCATGAATTTGTTGCAATGTTAGCCACATATGGTTTTAATTTTCCTCTCTGTCCTTCCAGCCCTATACAGTTGACCATTCTTGTGCTTTGTTTTACCTGCAATAAAGTTCCAGTTCCTAAATGCTGAACATTTACCTCCTGAAGAGGCCAATTCGGATGCCAAGGTTCTGGTGCAATTATCGTTACAGGACAGAAAGGGGAGGGATCCAAAGAGTAGGGGAAGTGAGGAGGAACTGGTGGGCAGTAGAGGAAGGGGAAACCATCATCAATATGTATTACATGTTAAAAAATCTATTTCAGTGAATAAAATACAAAAAGGAAAAAAAATGAAGAAAAATGGAACATGAGCTCCTGGCTAAGTATCTGTGGCAGCCTGCTTCAGTGATTCTCCATTTTGTTCTTCAAACAATTCGTGTTTGGTTTCCAGCACCAACAGTATCACTCAGTTCTTCAGCCACAAGTTTCATCAGAGCACAGAAAAAGCAACCTATGAGACTCAGCAGGTGCTTCTGATTTGTGTATCCAAACAATCTGTTCTTTGGAAGTATATATATGACCTATCTGAAAATAAGGAAAGGGATTTATTCAGAGCACTTAGAGAACAAGAATGATAAATATGTTCTCATATGACAAGAAACATCCCCTTTCTGGTGATAAAAGTTAACATAATATGTAAGGGTTTTTATATTTATGTAACTTCCTCATTGTTTTAGAAAAAATATTATGCAAGAATAATTGTTTCAAGAGATAAAAACAATATATTCACTCCATGTGGATACAGTAGAGTCATCCAAGCTTCTAGTATTCATGTTGATGTTAAATATGAGGATAGGTAACTATATATCACTGACAGGGGCATTTAGTTCACAATTTAGTTGGTCCACGGGCATGCTATAAACTTCAGTCACATTCTAGAGAAGGCCTTTTGATATACTTATTGGAAATATTTGAATGAATAACCCATAGACAGAGAAGGATTCAGAAGGAGGGAATGGAGTATTAATTACAATCTCTCTGCTTAACTAGTGCAAGATCCATGAATAAATACATTAATTACTTCCAAGGGCATTTAATGGCATAACCATCTCCTACCAGGACCTGCCTCTTAAAGGTCAACTGTTTGATAATCCTTCAGCAGTAGATACCAAGCTTGCTATACATGACCTCTGGCCAGCAGATGAAGACATAGGCAAATCATGGCAAGCTCTAATTGTGTATAAGCTTCTCAAATTATCTTGTTCTAAATAGTTTTAATTCACTTGAAGAACAAAAATGAGAAATAATAACATATCACTCAATCATCATTTCCTACATAAACTAGTACAATATATCAATGTCCATTTTATTTAAAGGTAAAGGAAGAAAGCAAAACAAAGAAGCAATACAGCATTCACTGCTTATAGATTCAGAGAGTCAGTGGTTTGACAACAACTGCAAAGTCATTGAACCCTCTGCTTGAGCCTGTTACCAGAGTTTTTACTTACCTATACAAAGTTTTAGTTTTCTAGTTTGTTTAACTTTTCACTCAGAAACAAGTCATTAGTTTTTAATGTTTTTATTCTATTAGTAGGCATATCAGCTGAAACTTCCATTTCTTTGTGAAGGAGAAATATAAGCAATACTTTCAGGAGTATGTATTCAACACTGGTATAAATGTTCCTAAGGTCAGAGAGGTATTCCTAGTGGGATGGAAAGCATAGATATCTTGGAATCAAAATAACTTGCTTTGATGCTTTGTGCCATCATTTTTGAGCCTATGACCTTGGATAAACATCATAGCACTGTGAGTCCTAGTTTTATTGAATGGAGTAGAGCTAATACACCAAAATATGAAAATAATTTCGCAAGTACAAAACATGTATAAATTTAAAAATGTGTTTAAGCTATGTAGTAAATGTCACTGGATATGTATTTTAAATTTACATTTATGTAATAAGCATTATTTAATAAAAAATACTAATTTTGCTGTGAATTTATTTAAACTAATTTTTACCTCCCTAAATGAGAATTACATATGTTTTGCAGGATACATGCTATGATTATCTTATTAGTCATTTTATGAATGAAATAATTCACTTTATTATGGCATATTATGATTATTATGATTTGCAATTCATTTCCATGAAAAGTGGGAAGATTAGGGTTGGCAAAATGGCCCAGTAGGTTACTAGCCGCTTATCTTGAATTTAATTTCCCAGAACCAACATAGTGGAAGAAGGGAATCAGCTCCATTGATTGACATCTGCTCTCCACACAGATGTTATGATTCACAAGCTCACACACATACTAATAAAAATAATGTCAACATAAATAAAATTTATTGAAAATAAAAACAATGGAAAGATTGTTTGCTTAAATCAGTCTATCTAAATATACATGGATTTTGTTGGAAAATGTAATTCATTTATAGTAAACATCCCCCAAATCAGTTTGAAATCTATGTGTTAACAATCATCAAGATTTATTTCCCTGCTATTTGTATACTTACCTCTCCAATCCTGTGTATTTTAAAAAGAAAGCTTTGACTGACCAATTTATTTCTTTTCCCAGACATGCTAGAGAAAAATTAGAGCATGAAAAACTGATTTATTCCTGCTTCTAAGTGTTCCCAACCATAGGATCTAAGAAAAGTAGCATGGTCTTAATGAGCATTGACTAGTTTACTATAGCAATGCAGAAAATACATTGTGATTTGCTGATTTGATAAGAAAATGAAAGAAAACATATATCATATTTAGTTATTGTCTGATAAATACCTAGCGATATTCCCAGTATATTCTGTGCTTTTTCCATTTTTCCCCCTCTCAATAACTATGAAGTATTTCTGGTTGTATCTTTCTTGGTCATGAACCTCTAAATATATACTCAACTGGAAGGGAATGAATACTGAGAAATGGGGTTGTTGTTCTGAGGCAGTATTTCCTTGTCATACTGAACAATACAGCTTCTTACAAAGGAGGCAAAATTCTCTTCATTCATATGCACAGAAATTGTTTTAGGAATAAACAGAAAGACTTAAGACTTCCTACAGATACATGGAGTTATTGTCTACAGAGTTTCTCAGCAGAGGTAATGAGCAGATGACCTCATGTTCGCAAAAGGTCTATCATGTCAGTGTTAAAATGGCCATAAATACCAAGACAATTAAGCATCTATCTTAAGAGCCCACTGGGAAAGAAGTTCCTAAGTTTCTGAAAGCAACTCATCACACACACATACACACACACACACACACACACACACACACACACACACACACACAGGGGGGTGGGGAGTGCAGCATAAAGTGTGGATTTGGGCTTCTTTGTTTACTGACCTGTTCTCTATTAAAAAGAATATGCTTGGCTGTGATCTTTGCATCTGCTTCCATCAGTTACTGGATGAAGGCTCTATGATGATTGATAGTTATGGTATTTACAAATCTGATTACCTGAGTAGGCCAGTTTAGGCACCCTCTCATTATTGCTAGTAGTCTAAGGTGAGGTCATCCTTGTGGATTCCTGGGAATTTCCCTAGCACCTGGTTTCTCCATATCCGCATGATGTCTCCCTCTATCATGGTATCTCTTTCCTTGCTCTCCTACTCTGTCCCTGTTCCAGTTCTACCATCCTGTTTCCTTATGTTCTCATCCCCTATTGCCTACCCTCCAGGAATTCAGTCGAAGAGAGAGAAGAGGGATTCTATGAGCAAGGGGAATTAAATTCATGATGTTGAAACATACAGAGACAACCAAACCAAACTAGTAAGAAATCATGAACTGTGGGCCAATAGTTATGGAGCTTCCATGGGATGTGACTAGGCTCTCTCTGCATAGGTGAGACAGTTGTACAGCTTGACATGCTTAAGGGGTCCCCTGGCAGTGGGGTCAGGATCTGTCTGTTCCTGGTGCATATGAGGGCTGTTTTGGAACCCAGTACCTATGGTGGGATACTGTACACAGCCTTAGTGCAGGGGGATGGGATTGGACAGGCCTCAAGTGAAGATACCAGGCTCTGCTGACTCCCTATGAGAGGCCTTGCCTTGGAGGATGTGGTATTGGTGAATGGGTTGCTGGGGAGGACTGGAGGAGATGGGAGGAGGAAGGAGGGAGGAAGGGATCTGTGGTTGGTATATAAAATTAATAATAAAAAATAAAAAGCATATGCATAATTTTGAGCATTTAGTATCTTTTGAAATCTCTTGAGGCGACGAAAGGAAAGAATATGGCAGAAAAGAATACTTAGTGTTTAACTCTTTACTTCCTGCATGGCTGTGTCCTAGAAGCAGCTCAAGCAAGGAATACTGAGCTTTCAGCCCACTGTGGTCTATAGTGTAAAAACTACATCCTGAGTTACTCTGTTCCTCCCCTAGTAGTACCCAGAATTTTGGTTACTCTTACCTCAATTACTGCAATGATAGTCCAAGTGATCCCCTCAAGATCCATTTTCTAGCTCTGTACTAGTTCTGCCACTGGTCTCCTACTTGGTGTCTCCATGATCCTGTTTCCTTCAGGCTAAAATTTAACTGAATGGCTTCAGTTTTAAATTCGTGTACACAGAGTCTTCTAAAAAACAGAGAATCCAACCATGCATACAGTATGTGGTCCCGAAGAAATTAGTGTTTCCAATGGGAACAACTGAAAGAACTCTGATTCACACATTTTAAGAACCATAGTGGGCTAAGCATGAATGACTGTCCTTTGGGGGATTTTCAATTACAGAAGGGAGTATATTTATTAAAATGGCCAATGGGGGAATTTCAAGGACAAAACAGTTCAGATAAGACCCTGGGGCAGCAGGAAACAGGTATAATCTGCATGAGGTCACTACTGTATCTGTTTAAGTACCCTACCTCTGATTTTTCTGCAGAATGAATTCATTTCTCACACGTGGAGACAAAGATTTGGTGAGAAATTGGTTAGTGAACCACTGATTTCCTAACTGCTCCAGACATCATCCTATAAAACAACTTGTGAGGGTTTCCTCTCAGAAATTTGTTTGCCTTTGGGATGAATCTTTGAAGAAATATCATTTATTTCCTGTTATTGAAGTGAGGAAAAATTGTTCCATCTCTCAGCATGGTAAGTAACCTCATATAATATACTTTGTGAACAACTACAAAGTTCTGGATATTGAGAATCAAAGAATAAAAATCTAGGCACAATCTATGCTTCCAGAAAATTTGTTAGAAATTATTTTATAAAGAATATGTTATTTTTATAGATTGCTGATTGTTTTGTAGAAGTTGTTGAGTACAGTTGAGTTTAAGGTCTCATGTAGATGAAATCAGATACTAATATTAAATCCAAACTATGTAATAAAATGATTAAAATATTGGAGAACAAAATAGTGCTGGGATGATTTTGGTGATTAAGAAACACTTCACAGAGATATGGCATCTGTGTTGTTTTCCATGGATGAGCAGGGGTTAGCTGAGCAGAACCTGTAAGAAGTCATTCACATTGAAAGACCATTATGTACAAACACTGAGGCAGTGAATGCTAACACATATTTTAAGAACTAGAAACAAATATAAATAACAATCAGAAGGCCCTTGAGAAGATGTGTGGCTATGGCTAAGGGATAGAATTCCATCATGAAAATACTATCTGCTCGTGAATATGGTGCATAGAATTGATCATTAAAATTTTCAGTGATCTTGTCTCCTCATCTCTCTTTTACTTTCCTTTCCAAACCTATCTTTCTTCTATCCTCTCTCCATTCATTTTATGACTTGATATAACTTTATTCAGTTTATTGTTTAATTTGATAAAATGTACTTTCAAAGAAATATGAATACATGAATTTCAAAAAAATGGTTCTGTGGATGTTGTCTTTGTCAAAGAAAACATAATTTCCATATGTTTTATTATATTACTTCATAGTTTACTTTCTTCTGTTTTAAATGATGTATCAACTTTTTTTTTTTAAGAAATTGCCATCAGTACTTTATTGAAGTTTTGATGTTTCATCTACCTGAAGAGTGTCCTTGTCCTCAATAACCTTTGGTGCTGATTGGCTTTTTGTTCTGTCTTTGATGGCAGAGGACTCCTCAGATATTTAATGAGGAAATGTTTTTTCAGATTTTTAGACAAGTTTATTACTGGTAATAAAAAATCGATAGACTTTTATATGACTTTTCGTCCTGGTAATGCTTGAAATGTTTGTCACTTCTGAGTTTTCTAGTGAAGTATTTGGGGTCTTTCATGTATAGGACATCATCTCGATATAATGTGATTTATTGCCCTCCTATTAGTATTAATTTTATTCTGTTCCACCTCTAGTTAAGACCTGAGCACTCTACAAAAAAAGAGTGGAGGAAGTGGCCACTCTCTCTTTCCAAATTTTAGAAGAAATGTTATTTTCCCCATTTAGTAAAATGTTAAATGCATTTATGATGAGCTTTTTACAATGTTGAGAAATGTTACTGCTGTTCCCACTTTTATCAGCACTTTGGTGATCAAGGATGTTGAGCAGAGGGCTTTGATGCATCTAATGAGAACTGCCTGTGATTTCTTTATAGACTATTTAGACTTACAGACTTTAGAGACCATTTTACACTTTTCATTTGTATATGTTGTCCCATTCTTTAATCCCTGAAATGAAAACAACTCAGTCATGTTATATACTATGTTTAACGTGTTCTTCAGTTAGGTTTGCAGGAATCTCATTGAGAATGTGTGCATCTGTTCACAACCTAAACGTTTTCCTACAATTCCTTTGTTATTGTGTTTTTATCCAATTTTGGTATCAGGCTTTTACTGGCTTTATAGATTGAATTTGATAGTGTGCCATGTCTTCCTATCATAACGAACAGTTGAGTTTTAGCTCTGTCTTCAAGATTTGTTAGAATTCAGCAATGAATCTTCTGGTATGAGACTTTTATGTTGGAAAGGCACTAAGTTATTGTTTAAGTTTAGTATCGTCTTACTAATCTGTTTAAATTATTCACATCTTATTGATTCACTTTGCTAGGTATTATATATCTGAGAATTCATTAGTTTCTCTTAAAATTTTTGAGTTTTAAGAATATCAGAAAGAACCATTTCCTAATGATCCCCCAGATTTTATTACAATCCTTTGTAGTACACCCATTTTTATATCTTATTTTCTTGATGTTGAATTTTTTCTCCTCATTTTTGTTAGTTTGTACAGAGGTTTGTCCTATTACTTATTTTTTTAAATGGGCCAACTTTGATTGATCCTACTACATTGGTCTTTTAGTTTTTATTTCATTACTTTGTGTTTGTAGCTTTATTATTTTGTTTTTGTGTATTGTTTTTCCTTTAAGTTGGTTATTAGGTCATTAGATTATTTATTTTTATATTTCTCTGATTATTTTAGTTGAAACCTTCAGAGCTGTGAACTTTCCCCTTAGAACTGCCATTTTGTTTTCCAAAGGTTCTGGTAGGTTATGCTTACATTTTGATTTTATTCTAGGATTTATTTTATTCCTTTCCAATCTCTTCTATAACTCACATTTCACTTGGTAGTATTTTTATTGTTCTCTCTATATTTATTTACTTAGTTTCTTTTCATAATTGTTTCCATTTTAATTTACTAAGATCTAATATATGTGAAGTTATTTCTGCTCTTTTACATCTGTGAAGACTTTCTTGGTGGTCTATGATGTTATGTATTTTAGAAAAGTTTTTATGAATGTCACAGCAGAAAAATGCTTTTGTATGTGTTAGATAAGAAGTTGTATCCATATGTATTAAGTCTATTTTATCTATAGTGTAATTTAACTCTGCATCTTCATTGTTAAATTTCAGTTCATATGATCTATCTAAGTAGAAGAATGGAGCAATTGGAATACTACAGTCATTCACTACTATTTTATTGCAACTTCTTTTATGATTATTTGTGTTTGTTTTATTAAATTATATCATGTGATATATTTAAACAGATGTGAATCTGGTTCATCGGATATAAAAATGGCTTTATATCCTTATGTTTAGTCTATGCTTGCTCAATACACTGACTTCTTCTGTTCTTCATAACTTTTGTTCTCTGTCTTTTGTTTCTATATAACTGGTTATCATTGGCTATGGTTTTTTGTTTGTTTGTTTTGGTGAAACAATATATAGCCATGTAATGTCTTATAATCCCACTTGTGTCTTTTTTAATATATGTACATGTATATATGTGTGTGTTGGATCCGTTTAGATTGATAATTATAATAGGATTACTTATTCCTCTACATTTGCTGTTTCCTTGGTTGGCAAATTATTGTTTATCCCTTTCTTTCCTCCTTTGTTAGTATTTGAAATATGCTTGTTTTCTGTTATGAACATGAATGATTCCTTCCCAGTTTTCTTTTCTTTATTTAGCTTTTTTATGAAACTTACTAATTTTTGTGTTCTTGTGACTGAGAAAGACTTACTTATCTCCTCTGTGTGTACTGCTCCTATAAATAAATTCTTCAGTGCTGGCTTAGTGGTCATGAACTTAGTGTGTTCTTTTCTTGAAATATACATTTTCCCATCAATTTTTAATTTACTTTGAAATTTTATTTACTTTATATGTATATGTGTGTGCACTATGTGCATACAATGCCTATAGAGGCAGAAGATGGAAGTGGGCCTTCTGGGACTCAAATCTCAGATGATTGTGAAGGCTTGGAATCAATCCCTGGTCCTCTAGTAGAACAATTAGTATTCTTACCCACTGATCCACTTCTCTACACCACTCTGTCATATTTTAAAGAAAACTTTGATAGGTACAGCTATCTTGGTGGGTAACAACTTACTTTTAATGTTAATCATGTGTCATTTCATGCCTTTGTGTCTGATATATAACGTTATTTTGATGTGCTTTTATTCTAAGCATATAAGGATTTTATCATTACAGTTTCTAATATTGTTTCTTTGTTTTGTATTTTGAGATGATGTATAATACTTTGTCAACTTCTCTGTTTTTATAAGATTGAGGTTTCTAAATGTCCACTTATTATATCCTTTGCACTTGGGAAATTTCCTGCTATGTTCTCAAAGAATTTATTCTCCATGCTTTTATATTTCATCTCACTTGTACCTCATTGATTATTTTGCTTTGATAACACTCTATAGGTCATGGACATTTCAGTCAGACTCATCTATTCATTTTCTTCCTGGAGGTTTAAATGTAACATTTCCTTGATTTTGTACTCCATCCCTTTATTCTAAGTCCCTTGTTTCCATTGTTTATTGCTTTTGTTTTCCTTTTATTTTAATTTAGAGAGTTTTTCATTCCAGTATTTTTTTCTGAAATGTCAATTTCTTTTCTGACTTGTTCATTTATTGCTCAATTTTTTTCATCTATTGTGGTGACCTTCTCTTATATGATTTATTTTTCTCTCCATGTTCTTGATTGATTTCCTTACTTTATTGCTTGTCTGTATCTTCTTTTAGTCATTTATCAATTTGATTAAAAATATTTTCAGTTCTTCACCTGGATATAAACCTATCACAATATCTTGAAGTTTATTAGTGCTTGGTGTGGTCTTTTATAGTTGTCATATACCTGGTTTTTCCTGTATTTTATATTTGTGTTGTGATTTTGAGATCTTACATTTTGGATATCTTTTCTTGTTTTACTCAAGAATTTTTCTACTAATTAGTATATTTTTTAGGATTCAATCCCAAGTGATAGTAAATCCCACTGACAGTAAATAGATGGCTGAAACAATAACAAACTGTAAAAGATAGATAAATATATTGAAAATCCCTTAATTTCCACTAATACTTTACTAATAATCACAAAACAGAAATACACAAAATTAATGTTGATTGTTCATGATATTTAAAATTCTGTAGCATAAATGTGAGGATCAGTTAAATAAATGAGTTCAAGATAAGGGACAATGAAAGAAGATAGAATAAGTCAACATTACAAAAAGGAATGGAAAATGAAGAAAGGGGCAAGTGGAAGAACTTTCTGAAATGAAAGGGTAACTTTTGAGGACTAGGTAGGCTCTCCCAAAACACCTTAAGGCTCCCAAATTGTACTCACTGGAGTGGTTAGAGGTCTATCTGGGAGTCTTTCAGATGTGACTGGAATATGAGAAGCAAATACAGGGAGGATATCTCTACAGAATGACTTGTCCTTGTGGATTCAATACCTTTAAGCATTAATCCTCCAGCAGGTTGGAGGGATGCAATTATGGATGTAAAGCAGTCCATAGTGGCTTCAGAGATCTTGGAGTCCACAGGAATGAACATTAGGAAGAAAGGAGGTCCTGAAAGTATATGTTATCTGACCCTAGGTTTACTGCTTTCAAAGTCCAGAATTGTCCTCAATTGATGAGGTCTACTCCTGAGCACTGACTGCAGGGGCCTCTCTTTCCCTGTGCACTTCACTGCCTTGGCTGTACCTCTTGCCAGTTGTCTGTCTGTGTTTGTCAGTGTCCAGCTCCCTGACTTTCCACAGCTGCCTCCTGGCATTTCCTCTCACTCTAGAGCTTGAGCAGATCATATTTAATCTCCATAACTTGTGATTATTTTGTTATTAGCTCCCAAGGGTAGCTCAATTTTAAGCATTAGATTCTCTCTCAAAATGATGCCCCAGATGTAACTTTCTAAGTTACATGGACTATTTGCACAGTGTAACCAACTCACTGGATGTCCCTGTCTTAGGAAGACCTACAGCTGACTGTAAAGCTTCTGAGAGCTGTGTGCTTGTACAGTGGGCAGAATTGCTAGATTCTTATCATCAGGAACACATGATTTACCCTTTTTTCCTGGCTAGTTATATGTCAACTTGACACAAGTTAGAGTCATGAGAGAGAAGGAAGCCTAAGTTGAGAAAATGCCTTCATAAAATTGGGCTGTAGACAAATCTGTATGGCATTTTCTTAATTAGTGATTGATGTGTGAGGATCCACTCCATTGTGGGTAGAGAAACTCTTGGGCTGGTAGTCCTAGGTTCTATTTATTAAAAAAAAAAGGCAGAATGACCAAGACACAGAGAGCAAGCCAGTAAGCAGCAAAACTGCACGTCTTGTGCATTAGCTCCTGCCTCCAGGTTCTGGCCTTGTTTGAGTTTCTGTACTGATTCCTTTAATGATTCTCTAAAATGTAGAAGTATAAGCGCCAAATAAGCCATTTCCTTCTCAAGTTGCTTTTGGTTATGGTGTTTCATACCATCAGTGAGAGGCCTAAGACACTCTTTAGATGAGACTACTGCTTTTCCTTTCTCCACCAGAGAGCTTTAGCTTAGCTTTCTTCTACTATTTTTACAATTTTCCTCCATTAGTTTTTCCTCATCATGATACTTATTCATCAGTTGTCAAGGAAGCAACTTTGATTCTAATGTCCTGTTTGGAAGTCTTGCTGAGTTTCCCATTCTGTGATATTTTTTAAATTTAAATTAATTTTACATATCAGCCATGGGTTCCCCTGTCCTCCCCACTCCTGCCCCTGACCCACCTTCTCCCCTGGGCAAAGATTCCCCTGGGGATTCAGCTCAACCTGGTGGATTCAGTCCAGGCAGGTCCAGTCCCCTCCTTCCAGGCTGAGCAAAGTGTCCCTGCATAAGCCCCAGGTTCCAAACAGCCAGCTCATGCACTAAGGACACAGGTCTGGGTGCCTCCAGGTGGAGCCCCAGGAGTCCAATTGAAAGAGGAGGGATTGTAAGAGTGTGAATTGTTGAGACCAAGATTGGAAAAAGCACAGGGACGAATAGCCAAACAAATGGAGACACATGAACTAAGAACCAAAAGCTGTGGAGCCCATTCTGTTATTTATATCACATATGTTGGCTGATAATGAAGCAGATACCATACAAAAACAGCTGACAATGTTTTTTAATAATATTTTACTCTGCTATATTAATTATATAAATTGAGACATGAGTTGTGTCTTAAACAAATCAGTGTTTTCTGTGACACTTGTCAGGATGAGAGAATGGATATCACTCAACTTACAGTGCTAGGCATCTCAGGATCCTCCTGATGAGTGTAAATCAGACAGTAAGTCACAAGTTGTGTACTATGAACACTAACTATTTGAAAATCTGCCTAATGCTTTAAAAATTAATATTTCATGTAATTTGTCAAAGTGAAGAAACAAGCTAGAATCAGATGTTTATACTGTCTGGAATTAAGAACTTATCATTGTATTTAGAAGAAACATTAAAGTAAATTAAGGAAGTTTGGGATATAATGTAAGAGTTAATATTGCCTTGGTTATCTTTAGATACCTTTATATCTTGTCTTAAATGTGGCATGGTTAGCCAGGCGGTGGTGGTGCACACCTTTAACCCCAGCACTCAAGAGGCAAAACCAGGCAGATCTCTGTGACTTTGAGGCCAGCCTGGTCTACAGAGGGAGATCCAGGACAGGCACCACAAGTCCACAGAGAAACCTTGTCTCGAAAAACTAAAACAAACAAACAAACAAACAAACAAATAAATAAAATGTGGCATGGTCTATATTCCGAATTAAAGACCAAATATATAATATCAGGGAATATTTAGTGTACTATATAGGAAAGACCATTTAGTTTTGTTTTTTTTTAGTTTAGAAGTGTCTTGTGTTTCATTCATTGTGATCCTGTCTCATCTCATTCAGATTCTCTCATTTCCTTTCCCACATCTGAAAAGAAAAATTCCATTGTCCATATCCACTTGGCTTTCAAAGTCCTCATGTCTCAGTCTGAATGATTTCCTTAAAGGTGTACATGTGAGAACAGAAATGCTCACAGAGTAGCTACTGAGTTTATTAACAGTTATATAATAATCTAGGCCCATTAGAGGACCAGTAACTCATTTTTTTTTTTACTTTCCCAGCATCTAAGTGATTATCATAAAGTATTGTCATTTTATATCAGAAATGATATTTACTTCTGCAATAAAAAGAACTTATTAAAGGTTTATGATCAGATAAAACTCATTCATCAATTTATAAAATTAAGTCAAAAGGAAATATGATACAAACAACTGATGAAATGGTGTCATTCTTGAACACACTGGACTAGTACAAATATCTTGCCTCTAATAGAAAAAATATAACTGATAATTTATATAAAATAAGAGATACTACAATTAGAGCTACTTACTCCAACTATAACTAGACTGTTGGAACTACATGATCTGCATGTAGGCTGCATGGTCTTTTTTTTTTTTTTTTTTACTATGTTATGTTTGATACAAAGTGGCAATAATATAGAAACAAATAGAAACTTATTGAAGATGTAAATCAATAAAAATAAATATAAAAAAGAAAGAAAATTCCAGGCAGAAACATGTGAACTCAAAGGTCAGACTAATTACATACACAGCCAATTGTGTTTCCTATTTTTTCTGCTTTCATTTTAAAGTAGACCTTGAAGACCTCGTGCATGTTTTCTAAGAGCCTGTGGACCTGCAAGACTAAACAGTAGTTTGTGTGTTTAGTGTGTTTCAACACCCAGTGTCTGTTTTCAGCCATCTGGCCATATTGTCACTGAACTGGCATGCATGCAGTCACTGGTTAAACAAGATTAAATGGCATAATGCCCATAAAAGCATTTTGTTATTTTTAACATTAAAATGCAGTATAAATTATTAGTATTGTTATGGTCATGGCATGCCTCAGAATTCACAGAAATAAATTCTAAATTAAGTCAAACTGAAAAAAAAAAACCCACAAAGTTATGTTTATTTGAAAATCATGAAATTATATAAACTTAGAAATACAATTTCCCACATAAGTGCTGACTTTTAATTTTTTAATTTGTTACATTAAACCTAGTCTACAAGGTAGAAAGACAAAATGAAAGTGTCAAGCTGTTTCTTGATAATACTGTATTAAAGGTGGATAGATCTTAATAGTTTGATCTATCATTAGAGCTGATTGCAGGAAGCAAAAAGGTTACTTATAATGGATTTTTTTAAAAAAAATAAAAATAAAAGATGTACCTTTCTCTGAGGCTAAATGCCTGATACAAACAATTTTTTTGAGAATTGGAAAATGTACGCAGAAACCTCTATGTAAATTCAAATTCAACATTTATGCAAATGATAAAGAGCTTAACCAAGTAATTGCTGGGAATGCCATCTACCTCTACTTTACTTCTGCCGCTATTATTGTGGCCACCTCCTGGACAGATTTGTCATGCTCCAACCTGGACAGGGCATTCTGTCATACCCCAAGATCAAGCATGGACTCAAACAACTCATCTTAATGGGCATGTGCACATTCATGAAGAGGTCTAGAATTTTCAGTTCTCAATTTTCTTCAAATATGCTATGTGAATTTTCCTAGTGAAGACTCAACTGTCCAAATTAAGCTGAGAACAGCAGTGAGAGGACTGTCCTGGTGGTATGAAATCTTGAATCTTCTTCCTTGAATTGTAAAGGAGAAGTGTGCTTTTTCCCCAAGACCTGCTGTCTCTCATCTCAAATTATGCTAGCCTTCTAGTTATGAAATTCTAAGTAACTCAATTTGCCACACTGGGTATTAAGAGTTCTATTATAGCAGGTTGTTTCTATCATAAAAAGGAAATACTCTTCTCAGGATGCATAAATGGTATAGGGAGAAAATTGCCATTATGGTGGTTATTTATATCACAGATGTGAATGGCAATAAGCAAAATTAATAAGAAATTATATAAGCCATTAGGAAGCAATAAGCACTGTTAACAAAAATAAAGTTGATAGTAGATGGATTTGTGTGAAGGGGCATATGCTTTATACACAAATGAGGAAGTTGAGGAAGTTTATGAATGAAGATTTCAGATGAGAAATCCAATGAAGATATCTAGGGAAAGGTTAATTAAAATAGTAAGAATGGGGGTTCTGGGTAGAAATACTTATATAGGGGAATTGGGGAAGCATATTGAGAAGATGATGTATAAATGAATATTTCAGATGCAAACTCTAATAATAAGGATATCTGAGGGAAGACTGATTTAGACACACAATTGTTGAAAAGGCCCTTAGGTGGGAACAGATCAAGACTGTTCTGTTTGGACTAGAATGGATGAGGGGACAATGCAAAATAGGTGAAAACACAGGAAAGGAGTTTATAATGTTGTTACAACTAGATTTATTGTAAATGAAACAAAAATTAATGGATGTTTAAAGAGTAAGGATAAATGTGTGTTTTGTACTATCTTGTACTGGAATGTAAATATAAACTCTTAAATCACTAATTGAAATGGAATAAATTGTATATTGATCATTTATGATCATAATTTTATTCTTTCTTTTTTATTCTTATTTGGGGGAAAACTGTGTGTGTGTGTGTGTGTGTGTGTGTGTGTGTGTGTGTGTGTGTGTGTGTAGAGAGAGATACAGAGAGAAACCAATTTGTATAGTTTGATATAAAAACACAAACATTTGGGATGACTGTTAGTTCAGTGTAAGAATGTAGAAAAAGTAAATTTCATAAACATAAACCGTAAAGGTATTATAGAAAAAACAAAACTATAATCCAAATTTCCTCAATTCAAGTACAGAAATGGATACCTATTGTCATTATTATTGTGCAAGGTAAGTTATAGATTTTAGTGAATGTAGAGTGCTAAGAAAGGGGAATAACTGGAAAAGGTGATGGGTGTGGGAATGACTCAGTTATCCTATAATTATATAGTTATAATTCCAACAGAAAACACAAAGTTTCTGTAGAAAATTATGAATATTAAATAAAGCATAAGAATAAAAAACACCCCGTGGATTTTTACCATACAATAATTAGAAATGAAAAACTTACCAACAAAAATCTTGAAACACTGTAATAATTGAGGATAATACTCTTTTCACAAGGCAGAATACCATTATAGAATGATAAAAATATGTGTGAAAACCACCCTTTCTTTTTCAGATCATTTAGTACCACTAAAACTTTCAGCCTTTGATATTTAGTACCCAAAACCCTATTTTTATAATTTACAAACTTCTAAAATTAGTGTTGAACAACAATTTTTACAAATGACAAAATTATGAAACTGAGAATATGTACCTTATTGATCTTATCCATACTATGAAACATTATTAAAAAGATACTACATCACCATATAACTAGTATCAAAGATCAAATGATGGAATCACCTATGAATATACAAAAAGATATATAGTACAGTTACACCAATACAGAACTTGTCCTATTAAACATGAATTTTAATGAAGGAAGCATTATTGCTATTTAAGTGGGGAAAGGTTATGTGGCGTTATCTGCTTTAAAGAAAATAATCCTAAGCTTCCCAGCATTGCTTTTTTAAAATATGGTTGAATTAATTGAGTAAAAGTAAAAAAAAAAGCCCAAAAAATTCTGTTTTCAGAGAAGCATGGATCAAGGAATGAAATGCAGGAGCTACAAAATAAAGTAACTGCATTTGATAGTGTATATGAAAGATGGGAACAGGTTAACCACAGTCAAACATGCAAGGGGAGAATGCAGCTGTGGTTATCAGGTGGCTGTAAGACTGTTTAGGAGAGCAACACATATGTTCATGTACTAAATGAAAGTGGAGGAGAAAGAGAAAAGGAAGAAGGTTGGGGAAAATGCCAGTAATTTAAAAATCAGTTGTGTGTTTTTGTCCATAAAATAAGGTGCAGGGGAGATTAAAGTGTTTGCCTTGCAGGCACAAGTTGCTGAGTTTGAGCCCTAGAATCTACATTTGAAAAAAAAAGAAAGAAAGAAGTCCCTGGCATGATGTCATGTGCTTATAATCTGAGCACTGGGGAAGTAGATTCAGATAAATACTTGACACTCACTAGCAAGTTCTCAAGCCTACTTGGTGAGTTTCAGACCAGTGAATACAGTTGTCTGAAGAAAACAAAACAATGTGGCCAGCACCTTCTGGAATGAAAACTGTGATTGTCCTCTGGCTTCAATGCACATCTGTAATCAACGCACATCTGTACAGATGTGCATACATTCTCTCTCTCTCTCTCTCTCTCTCTCTCTCTCTCTCTCTCTCTCTCTCTCACACACACACACACACACACACACACACACAGAAATATAAACAGGTTAATTCCTACTAGGCTTTCTTATGTAAAAGTACAGTTGTGATCCAAAGTTGTCTACAGGCTTCTTTGTTACAACGTATTTTAATAAACTGACTTTCCCATTGGAAAAGTTGATTAGTTGAGTACATGGTTATTTAACATAGAGAAGACATTTTCACTGATGGTTGGCCAAAGACGGTTATCCCCATAAGTACTAAAAGCTATGATTTAGAGCTCTTTATCAAAATTACAGGGAGGGCATCTTGAGGAATGATCTCTGTCCTCTACCAGGAGGCTTTTAGCTGGCTTTCTTGCCCAGCAGCATGCCTTTAGTTTGCTTTCTGTCTTCAAAGGACATAGAATTTTGCCTATTTAGTCAAATGATAATTATCGGAGAAATTACTCTAGCTATATGTAACTACCAAACCTGTTGTTGTTGTTGTTGTTTTTTTTTTAATCTGAAGTTTCAAGCATTCTCAATATAATGTGTTAGGTGTAAAAAGCATAAAGATTAACAACCCACTGCCCACATACCAAAAATCTCTTGAGATAATGAGAAAGAGGAAAAGACAGGAGAAGAAATGAATAGTCATTAGGCTATTAAGAGGCTAAAGCGGAGTTCAAAACCCCAACAACATTAGGGAAAACATCTTACATGATAATCCCAACTGTGCAGTGCAAAATGTGCATGTGATTTCAGGGAGGAAGCCCTGGATATGATACTGTAAGGCAGGTGTTTTTGAGAAAGCATACAAGTTTTGATTCTGAGAAGGTGAAGATGTCTTAAAACTGGCACTGTGCAGAGAATGAGTTTCCATAATCAGCTCATAGGTATTTGTACTGGGTTTTAATATGTATCTGTTCCAACTGGTCCCATGAGTTCCTAATTATCAGTTTTTAAGTATTTATTTTATGTGCACAAGCGCTTTGACTACATATATGTCTGCATATCACATGCATCCTTGGTGCTTATACAGATCACAAGAGAACATTGGGCCCCTAGGAACTGGAATTATGGATGGTTGTGCATCACTGTGTGTATGGTGTGAATCAAACTCAGGTCCTCTGCAAAAACAATTGCTTTTAAGTGCTAAACCATCTTTTCAGGCTGTTCCTAGTTAATTATAATTTATGGTCTCACTTTTGATTATAGTAGGAAAACTGATAGGCAGATTCAAGAAAATGTTAAAGGACAATGTGTGCTCGATTACAGGGTCCAAAAAGAATCAAGGGGAATGGCTTAAGATTATTTTATATAAGTTTTTCAAAGTTATTTTTATATAAATTGACTCTGAGAAAGATGCATGAAAAGTAAAGAAAGGAAGCATTTACTCTATGCCATTAACTCAATCTGGCAAATGAATGTAATAAAAATATCTTCATTAGAAGGACAAATATGTGTAACCAAAATGTACATACCCTATTTTACTTAGCAATATTAAAATTTTTAGATAAAACCAAATCATTCAGAACTGAATAGAGGATCTTTTTAGGTGTATTGCTTTGAACAATATGTTCCAGGAAGTTGAAGAAAAAATTAAAAACTCCATTGTTCTTGTCCTTCTTAGTAGTCAGAAACACAATGCTAAACATTACAACCTGTCCCTATTTATCTAACAAAGCTCCTATGTCTGGTCCTACTGATATCACCAAGTCCCTAAACTACTAAGAGAAGAGAAATCTAAAAACAGAATTAACATGCAAAGCATAAGAGTTTCTGGGTAAATGCTGAAAGCATAAGTCTTAATAGTGTTATGTAAGTAAGTAGGGACAGCTTTACTTTTTGAACACTGGATCAGAATCTCCAAAACTTTAAGTAGTCAGACAGACAGACAATATTTTCGGTTTCATAAGACACATGGTTTCTTTAACAACCATTCAATACATCATTCAGCCAAAGAAATTAGGCAAATGAACATGACTATGTGTCAGTAAAGCTTTACCTCATCGTGTGTGAATTCCATGAAACATATCAGTTTTCTAGAAAACCAAGGAAAAGCACATGGCTCTGACCTGCTTTTATTAAATCATAGTATTCTGTGTTTGTCTCTGATTACCTACAGATGTTTGCCCAACCTATAAATAAAGTGTATTAAATCTTTTCTCACTTACTGAAACCTGCACTTTTTTCCCCACAGTGATTTACTGTGAAAATTAGTTGGCTCAAGTATTCCATGTCACCAATTTTTTGTTTGTTTGTTTTTTGGCTTGTATAGTTTTTGTTTTCTTTAAAGAAAGGTACACTGGATTTACTTTTACTTTAAGAAAACTCTGTTTTGAAGAATTTAATTACCCTATTTTTCTTTGTCATAGTTTCTCTATATTGGCCAAAGAGTAAAAGTATCATTGATATTTCATACCAATAAGGCTAAATTTATTTCTGAGTATAAGGATCATCAAAGACCTCCAGATGGCTCACCATAATGGTTAAGGACACAGGCTTCCTCTCAATGTCCTCTTTGACACTGCCTGTATGATCTTTAATAAGTAGGTTTTCATTCTATTTCCTCAGCTATAAAATTAGGTGCCGGCGGTGGTGGCACACGCCTTTGATCCCAGGAGAGGCAGGCGAATCTCTGTGAGTTTGAGGCCAGCCTGGGCTACCAAGTGAGTTCCAGGAAAGGCGCAAAGCTACACAGGGAAACCCTGTCTCAAAAAATCAAAATAAATAAATAAATAAATAAATAAATAAATAAATAAATAAATAAAAAAAATTAGGTAAAAGATGGCTTCCAAATAGATATGCTAAAGAGAGTCAATAAATTAACACACAAGATCAATAATATATAACAGTCTTTGCTAAACACAGCACTCTATTAATATGTATTGTTAATATCCAACTATCAAAATATCCTAAATGAATTTTATAACTACAGCTATTCCCCAAACTAGCAGAACACTGGGATGTAAATGCTCTAGTCCAATAGAAGACTTAGAAGTTCTGGGTTGTTTTCACTCTAGTCAAAATTCTTCTCCATTTTTGGTCTTCTTGTCTCCTTTTTTTATCTTTCTGGTTTTCAGACCCAGAACACTTTTCAAGGTCACCAGCAACAACCAAATTTAGGTTAAACATCTATTGATCTTGCTGACTATAGACAAGTTATACCTCTGAGTTTCAGATTTTCAATTTTCAAAGCTAAGTTAAGAAGATCAACATAAGAAGCATTTGGGAGAAATTTCCACTGCTTTTGGGTAAAGGAGTGGAGATACAAAAGTTTTAATTCTTTTCTTCTCCATTTCTTACCTGGGGATAGACTCACCTATCTGATAAGGTTGGAAGAATCATGCATGCATGCATCACTTGGCCTTTTTAAAAAAATATAGAATGACATCCCTGTGATGAAACAATTCCCCTGTGACTTTGCAGGGTAGAAGCAGTGTTGGAACAGCCATGTAGTTATAGATCAAAGATGTCATCTTTAATTGTTTAGCATACATTAGTCTCTATGAATCACTCCTGTTGATGAAACGAAAACTGGGCTACTGTTTAATCTATCTTTAAAACATTCACAGAGTTAAATCTCACAGTACTTTCTGTGACAGCACAAGGGCAAATATTAAATTTGGTGTTATTTTGAGAACTGTTGTTTATTATAGTATAGCTAAATAGCCCTCTCCTCATTGTGCCTTTTTGATTACAGTGTAGCAGAATCATTTCTTCTCATTGTAACAGATAAAGTAATATTTTAAAGATAATGTAGGAAACTGCTTATTAATCATGTCTTTCTTTTGGTTTTCTACACTTTAATGACATGTTGTTAACCCAACGCCATACATGTGCACAGTATACACACACACACACACACACACACACACACACACACACACACACACATACATGTGCATGCCCTCTTTACTTGTCATTGACAATTACAATGTGAGTAGTGTTATTTTTCTGTGTTCAAAACTTTTAACTCCTAATGATTTTAACTGCTGCTCCAATTGAGGAGTCAACCTGCTTGGGTTATTGCTTTATCTCTAGATTACTTTAAACTATACTTGTTCTCATATGTTTAAGCTTTGATCTCCCTAGAATCCAAAATTAAATGACTAACTAAACATACTTTGTTGACTGGCCTTTGAAGGAAATATTCAAATCTTATGGGTCTTAATGATGACAGGGAAAATATATATTCTTACATTGTCTAAAATGCTACAACAAGGTTAAAATTAAATAAATGGCTCAAAGACATTTTTAACATTGGTTAATAACTTATTTTCCTTATTTGAAAATGAGCCATTAAAATCAACCATTTCTTTGCATGTATGTTTCCCCTTTAAAACTGCTATTTATAAATTACATATTGACAAACAAAAACACTGCTATAAAATGTCCTTAACTTTTTCTTTTCATATTCTGCACAAGAGGCACAAAAATGGCATCTATCATACTCTGTTACAGACTGCTTTTACATGTATTCTCTCTACTGTCTGTGCTTGACCCATATGGTCAAGACAGTTTGATGTACATGCAACTAAACAGCTGGCTGCTTATAGACAGAACTTCATGTGATTATTCTGGTCTTGCCAAATCAATGCATATGAACACAACAAAATATAGCCAAGATGGGACACAATTTTTCTAGCTTTATTTAAACTATAGATGTATGATACACATGTCTATAGTATTCATGGATTTTTATCCAGTTTTTTAAATGTTCAAAAGATGAACTCACACAACAAAATTAAACATAAGACAAAATTAAATTGAGAATTTCCAAGTTTTGAAACATGTATTTGTGAGGATTCTTAGGTCTTTGTACTATTTATAATTGTGTAAGCTAGGTAAGATATCCTGTGAGCCCATTAAACCTATTGAAATCTTTTATTTCCTATCCTGTACAAGGGTGATATTATTAAAATCATAAGCATGTAAGTCCTGACGTGTGTAATACTGTTTAGAATGGAAATGAATCATTCTCTCTTCTGTCTGTGTTTCCATCTTTGCCCTTCATCCTTCCTGAAACTCCATTAAAAATTCTCTGGTCTTACCCTGCAAGTTAATTGTTTTGAAGAGTCTAGAAGAAGTTAAGCATATGTGTTTGCAAATGACTTTAGTTTTGAATTGAAACTGACAATGTGTAAGGATAGAGAGGAATATCTGTCACTCAGGGTTAATAACTATTATTATGGTTTTACTAGAAGTGCTGTTTACTAGTTTATCTGCAAATGTATTTGTTAGAATACACTATTTTTTCCCTTTTGAAGCTAATGGAGATTGAGTTGCTTCATACTAAGAAATTCTGCTTATAATTTGCAAGTAGTTTTGAAATTTAACTGCATTTACCTTTATGTGGAGTTTTATTTCAAACACATATACAGATGTAATTAAGAAAACTACCTTTAAAGAGCTAATTAAAATATTATCATTTCCAAGTTTATATTAAATTTTATAACTTTTAAATGCTGTATCTCTGGTACTATATTATGAAGTCTAAAAATAGGACAGTATACTCATGCTGGGCATGATAGCATGTCTTTAATCTCAGAACTGGGGAAGCAGGGAGAAGTGGATCTCTATGAGTTCAAGGCCGGCCCGATCTGCAGAATGAGTCCCAGGACAACCAGGGCTACATAGAAAGTATCTGTCTTAAAAAAAAATAGACAGTATACTCATTCTAGAAAAATAAGCACCTTTAGAAATGCTATTATGATTCCCCTTCTGATTCTTTTCTTATATACAAGCGAAGGTGTTTTGCAAAGTGACTTCATGGATCCAGACAATGTGACTTTATTAATACCAAGACAAAAGACTATCCTGAGCTCAAATGGGAACACTGAATGTCTGGGTCTATGAGGTACTCATATTCTATTTACTTGTAGCACAATGGAAAAATCCATTGATGAAGAATGGAGGTGTTTGCAACAGAGTTTTCTTAGTCCTGCCAAATATGTTAACTGAATGGCGTAATAAACATCCCTGTCCCTAGATACCTAGAGAGTGAAACACAGGACTCACTAATGATGAGAATAGTCCATATCCTACAGCTTTGGCTTCTAGTTTCTGAGAATCATTCATTCAAGTATGAATCAGGCAACACAAGAGACAATAAAAATGATATTAGGTGAACACAAAAAGACAAAATAATCTTAGAACATAGGCATACATTGCTGTGGGATGGTCTTCCTGTAAGCTGTGAATATGTGTTAATTAGTTAATAAAAAAATGTTTTGGCAAGATAGGTTATAGCCAAGCAAGAAGTCCAAGCAAAGATAACAGTGAGAAGAAAGATGGAGAAGAAAGAAAGGGGAAACACTGAGAGCTGCAAAGGAGCAAGATGTAATAGAACCCAGGAAAAGCCATGAGACATTTGGCGATACATAGATTAATAGAAATGGGTTAATTTAAGATGAAATAGCTAGCTAGCAATAAGCCTGAGCCATAGACCAAACAGTTTTCAATTAATGTTAAGCCTCTGGGTGATTATTTTATAAAAATGGCAGCTGCCCTGGCAAGATAGGAAGGACCAAGAAATTTAAATGTGCAGTACATATTGGTAAACTAATTGAATTTTCTAGGGAATAGCTATGTAGAGGCTTGGGTTTGTTATCCATTTAGCATGTCCCTCTGCTATTCTATAAGAGATAAATTTGTAGAAAAAAAAACAGAGCTGGATTGCCAGTTGTTACTACTGGATTTATGTGTAACTTTGATTCTGCTATCTGATCCGTGTGGTTAACAGTTTCTTAAAAAAAAAAAAGGAAAGAAATAGGTGTTCTTCTTATAACTACTAAAAATTGTTTTTCTTTTATATAATGGTATTATTAAACATTTTAAAATCTTAGATTATTTTTCAATGAAAAGACATGATGGCAGATTTCAACATGTCAATTGTTCTCATGGATTTTTTTTTAGACTCTATTACCGTCTGGGAAATACATCATTGTAAAAACTATTTTCTGCTTCATCCAAAAATATAGCTCAAGCATTTTAATGAAGTAGGTACTAAATATTTGTCAAATGAGAGGTTGCATGAGACAATGCAGAGAATGAATTTCATATAGTATTTGTTATAAAACATCTGTTTATTTGATAAATTCTTCTGCAAATGGTTTTATTAACACACCAAGTGACTTCCCATTAAAAGTGACTGAAGAAATAGTGTTTCACAGAGAATTGGAACTCTGGATTATGTTATTGCCCCAAATCATTGAAAGATTATGATGTGTTCTTTCAGAGAAAATATTGTGTAAAGATGCCTATTACAGGGAAATATTTTTTAATTCAGAATAGAGAAAAATTTTAAACAAAATTACTCATAGATGAAGTAAATCAAAGCTCAAGTAAATATGAATCATAAAGTAACTGATCAATGAAGGGATTAAAGAATCTCTGACTAAAGACTACAAATCTGTTTCTAATAGTTTAAATAACTTGGAAATAACTTTCTGTATTTAGTATATCTAGAATTAACATTAACTTATTAAGTTTGAATTTTTATTTTGTGGTATAGCAAGTGGTACAGTCATATGTGGAATATTGTAGCCGTCATAAATATTAACTTGTGTTTAGTCAATAATGCCTACAGTCTGACATCTAATAATGGAAAAGGATTCAAATATGATCTGAAATATCTTAGAAAAACATCAGACTGTTTAATGCTCTGGTCTTTTTTTCTATTTCCTCTCAAGTATTAACATCACCGTTTGGAATATAAAGAGTATCAGTGGACACATTCTGGAGCTCTACAAAACTATACAGTACATAATAAAATTAATTTAAAAGAAATTTTGTCTAATGTAATTATTATGAATGAAACGTGGCCTCATACTAAAATAATTACATCAGTTTACTGCTCTCATTTCAAACAAGAGAATTAGGTAAATAAAGCAATACCCAGAAAATATAGCTATGCAGGAGCTAAATGTCAATTAGAAGTTCCATTAAGCATTTTGAAAATAAATGAAATGTAGTTAAATTTAAAAGCTATCAAAAGATAACAACTGAGATGTCTTCCTGTTGTGGACAGAGTTACTGAGAAAGCATTATATTTTAGGCTCATCCTTTTCAATTTTTCAGATTGGATATATGATATATGATAAATTGTCCAGTTTTTCAGAAAGGGTGTATGGTATATGACATCTTTAAGGATAGAATTGAAAAAGTCCCCTATGACTCAAAAAGTCACATTTTCTCACTCCAGAGAGAATTCCATTAAAAATTATAGCATCCTCTTAGTGATTATGATGGTATACTTTATATATTTATTTGCTTAATATGTGGTACTCAAACATTTAACCAGATGTTAAGGGTATTTTTGTGATGCTGTTTTATGGTAATATCATTTGAAATGAGTAGAATAAGTAAAGCACCGGCCCTTCTCCCTACTCTTTCATAGAGTCTGAGTTGGGGACTTAATAAAAGAAGGCTGGACAAGAGGAGGGACCTACATGAGTATATGACACATGATATTCGTCTTGCCTAACTTTTAGATGTAGATCACTTATTGGTGTTTCATAGTACACAGGATCCTGACCTCGAGAGAAGTTAACAGAGTCATCTTCCGTGCATCTTGGGTTTGTACTGGGACTAGAACACACATGGGCTCTCTGTTTTTTGTTTTTGTTTTTGTTTTTGTTTTTTTTGGTTTTCTAAGTATAGGTTCTGTTAGCCCACACCCTCCTTTATCAAATTAATTAATTACTCATAGGAAACTTCACATACATATATCTAAACACATGTACATTACATGCATTTTTATATTATACATAGTCACATTGTATTGAGTTATTATTTCTTTGAAAGTACTAATATAAATTTAGCTATAGCTGCATGGAATCAGTAAGTTGTATCAATTAAGTGAAATATCTGGATAACTACAAATCAATCTTTGTAGAAGCTAACAACTATAATTTTATCTTGTATCAGTGTAGCTGATCAGACAATGGGATATCAGATATATTGAAAAATAATACCTTATTTTAAAGCCCAAACTCTACAATTCTATATTATAAAGCAAGCTTATATATGCATTCTCAAAACCATTTTAAAATTAATATCAACAAATTTTATTTATATATGTTTTTGATACCACTTTTAAAGAAAGCACCTTATTCCTTATCATGATTTTTGAGGTGAAGTCTGCGTCTTCACATTCATCATAAATCAGCACATTAGCTATTCACTTTCCATCATTCTCTCTGGTCTTTATGATGTTTTATGCAAGTTACACTCTTCTGGTACACAGATTAAAATTCGAACACAGCAGTCCTTATGCAGTAAAAGAATAAAGGCAATGTTTGGGCATCACTTTGTTCATTGCCACTTACCTGCCCAGAAGCAGAAATTCTCCTGCTAGACCCAAGCGTCTCATGGCCATCAACAGACCTCTCACTGTCATGCCTTCACAGAAGCAGGCTACCACCCGGGCCTTGGGCAAGTGGCTTCTGAGCTTTTTCAACAGCTTGTCGAAGCTCTGCTCCCCAGCATTGCTGTAGATTTTGTAAGAGTGGGCGATGCAAATCCCTTCCTTGGCTGACATGTCTTTGAAAGCTTCCATCCCACTTTCTCCATAGTTGCCTGTATGAAAATGAACATACAAAAAGAGATATTGAAATGAGAGAATTGCATTTATTAGGTACAATAAGGATCTTTTCTCTTAACTGAAATGTAGAACAAACTAATCTCTCAGTATATTCATACATTGTACAAGGTTCAAATTGTTAATTTTTTCTGTTTTAAGTTTCATTCTTTTCCTTTTCTATTGAAAGATCCAACAATTGTTTTTGTATCTTCTAACTTTTCAAAATCAACAGTTCATGTTATCATCTAACCAGAGCATCTCTCTCCAAACTAACTACGATAATACCAGTTAACCAACCTGCCCCTTCTCTTCCTTTCCTTAACCTGGTTGCCACCCTTTACCCTTCTGTTCTCAATTTCTGTAAAAAATAACTTTTGTAGATGTTTCTTAACAGTGAGATCATGTAGTATTTACATTTCAGTGCTTAACTTATTCACAAAATATAATGTCCCCCATCTCCATCCATGTTGTCATAAGAGCAGGATTTCATCCTTCTGTCTTGTGGATGAATAGTATTTGATTGCGTAGGAACCAAGTGTTCATCAATCAAAGAACACTTTTAAGATGTTTCCATTTATTGACAGCATCAAATACAGCCTTGATGATCACAAATGTGCAAGTTTCTCTTCAGCATTCTAACTTGTCTTTTGTTTAATATATTCTGATATTTTAATATAAAATGGTAGAAAGCATTTATCTTCTCTTTTTATTCTGTGCTAACACTTTCCCCCCTCAAGTCTCATTGTATGATAATTTCATCCCACTGCTGTGGTTTTGATATGGTTTATTCTTCAAGGATCCTGTTTTGGGGAGTTTGGTCTGTAGTGTGGTCACATTGATGTGGTGGTATTTTAAGTGGGCCTAAGAGAAGGTAATCAGACAGTCAGTATTCATTCTCAGATGACTTCTTCTGGTAGATGGATAAGGTCTGCCAGGGTAGATTAGTTTCCACCGCTCATGAAAAGGGAAAGTTTAGTTCTTACACAGCATCTTGTTTCTTTCTTTGTACACATTCCTTTTCTGTATGAAACTGATTTCCTTTATTTTTCCCCACAATTTAATAATAAGGCCAAGTATTATCACTGTGTTATTTGGACTTCCAACCCACCCAAAGTATTGATCCAAAGAACCTTTTTTTTTTTTAACATGTATCATCTAGTAGTAATTATTCTGCTGTGGAAACACAACATATATAAGACAATTTGTCTTTTCAGCCAAAGCATATACATGTGGTTTATTCACAGGATACATATATAAAATATATATTTATATACACACTGTATACATACAAACATATATAAAATACATACTAGAAATATAGAGTATCCTATTATATAAAATGTTGGAGGTACATAAGTCCTTGTACTCACAAAGAAGCATTACGAGGACCAGGAATGTTAACCACACAGGGGTGTTTCCTCAATGGAGAAGATAAAATCAAATACCTGCACTCCGTCCAGAAATCAGTAAGAAGAGGTTATTAACAAACTGGTGACCATTTTGCTGTCTGAAGGGGTAGATTTCACCCTGATTCCCAGAATAACTATCCCAGACTCTTCCTTCTCTAGACCATTGCCCATCTTTAGATGTCACAACTACTCTATGGCCTGCTGGCATCTATGCCATTGCTCAAAGACCGCACTAGATATCAGGCCCTTTAGCTATAGAACCCACACTTGTAGTCACAGGTACTTTGTAAAGAGTCACTACATAGTTGCAGCTTACACTTTATTGTACATCTTTATTGTACATCTGGAATTGGAGTGATTGGATTGATTTTTGCCTGGAAACCTTTCCCCAAACTGTACTGTGTTTTAAATATGCTGACAATGAGCAGCCTGGCATTAGATTCTCTGAAGTCTGATCCAGATTGACAAAGTCAATCTGCACCAGGTGTTTATTCTTATCTCTCTGTGTGGTTTGCTTCATTGTATGACACCTGCAGGTAGTCCCTCAATAAAATATCTATTTTGTATCATATCTTAATTGCCATTAAATTATTATTTGATATTCTAAAATGCAAAACACCCATCATATTCTCAACTGATATTTATTTCCTGTAATGAGGAGATGTGTAAGCTTACGAAAAAATTTAATTTTCATTCTATACAATCAAAGAACAGTTGATGATATGGATAATTCATAAATCCACTACAATTTTTGGACATGAGAATATGATCATGTTTTTATTTAAAAAAACATATTCATTTTATATACCAACCACAGATCCCTCTCTCATCCTTCCTCCTGCTCCCACTGGACTTCCCCGGACAACCTATCTCCTATCTCCTCCATCAAAAAGTAAGTTCTCTCATGGGGGGACAGCAAAGCCTGATACATTCACTTAAGGCAGGACCAACCCACAGCTCCAGAGAATCTAGGAAACAAGGAGGACCCTAAGAGGGATGCATGGGTCACTGTGAGATTAGGAAACATAGGAGATCTCCATGAGTTAAACTCGGGATGAAGGGGGCAATAAAAGGAAGGAGATGGGGAATGAGATCATCTTTCTCTTCTTTCTGCTTTTTTTGCTTGTTTTTGAGATTGTATTTTATTTATAACTTTCCCCTTCCATTTTCCCCTGTAAATCCTTTTATAACACCCCCTTCTTCAAATTTATGACCTCTTTTTCCATCAATTTTCATTGCATGTGTATCCGTATGTCTATATCTATGTATTCTCAAATATAACCTGCTGAGTCCATATAACGTTATGTGCATGTATATTTTCAGGGCTTGTCAGTTTGGCACTGGACAACCAACTGGTATGCTCTTCCCTGTGAAGAGCCATTTATTCTGCTCTCAGATTTGCTCAGTGTCCTGTAGTTATTTGCATATGTTAAGGCTTTGTGGGCTTTTCCTCATGACATTTGGCATATTTTAAAGTTGTTGGAAGGCCCTGCTGATCAGAGGCTGCAGTCTACCATAGTCCAGCAGTTTTCTCTAAGCTCAGAAACACGGAGGACTCCCTCCCCTCAGAAAAAGCTTCCTGCTCTCCACCTAGCCTTATCTGGAGGATATCTCCTGGCCTAGGATTTCTGACTTGTCTCAAGGATGACTCTTGACACTATTCCCCACAAATATCTTCCCCTGATGACCCACATGGTAATTAGGCAAGTGCTACAGCCATTTTGATAGGGCTGTGCTTCCACTAATCCAGCTATATGATAGGAGCCTGTCACTTAATGCAAATTAGGTTTGTCTCCAGGCTACCCAATCCTATATTTTTTATATACTCTGGAATAAAGCTGGGCTGATTCACTGAAGTCTGTCTCCCAGAAGGCTGTCTCTTTTGTACCCACACCTGCTGAACCCTGTTCCCTGCTTCTGCTCCCTCCACTTTCATGGACCAATGCAGCCAACAATCTTGAGGAGGAAGCAGAGCCACATAGAGTCAATGAAAAATGAAGACTAAAATTGACAGTCATCTGTGAGAGGAATCATACCATGGCTATTATATGATATTCCACTGAATTCTCATAATAATATTTTTGAGGTGAGTGTTATTACTGGCATTCCATAGACAACACAGTCAACGCTCTTAAGGTTCAGAGTTATAAATATGAGTAGTGTATAAAGACTGAGTTCCTTGCAGGTCCAAAAGTAAAGATTCATCTCACTTTGTTCTTCCATTATTGACCCCTGAGAACCTCAAAAGTCCAATTATATGGGCCAGATGGATTGATATGAAGAATTCAGGAGTATTATTGTAAGATAGGTGAGCTGTAAAATATAAAAGTGTAACTAGCCTAAAATCAGGTAGACATAGGAGATAGTATCTTATCAAGAACAGTAAATATCAAGTAAATGAGACCTTTGAGGCATCCAGATACAGAGTCCTGGGCTATATAGAAATAACAGTAAGCAAACAGGTCAATGGATAAATCTTGCCTGGAGCACATATCTGATTTTTGCTACCTGTGTGTTCTGTCATCACACAGGTACCTTGTTCAGATGAGTTCCTTAGATTTTCAAGATGAAGTTCTGTATAGTTCTATCCATACACAGCATACAGCAGACCATGCTAGCTTGACTCCCAGCCCAAACTCTGATGAGCAAGCTGCAAGGATTTCTGTTTGTCTCTAGAATTAGAAGCAATAAGAAACCTCTGTGATAGTGGCAGGTGGATTATCCAGTTATTTTTCAATTAACAAAGTTTAAAGGGTGCTTGCTTGAAAATATGCCAAGAAGCCTAATTTATTTGTTTTATGGTAATCTGAGTAATTTACTATTCTTTTTATTTTTAGACAAATCTGTTTCTCAGCTATTTTGCTAGCAATGCATTGATTTAACATGGAGTCAGTCACATAAAATGCTTGAAATTAGGCATAATGATCATGATATAACTAATAAAATCCAATACATTCATAATTAAACAAGAAAATGTATCTGAAAACCTCATGATTTTGTATTAACACTGTCTTTATTTACTATGCAACATATTACATAAAGCAAGCTGGAATAGACCAAAGATATTTGTATTGAAGAATCTTAATTTTAACTTCAATTTAGAAACAATATTCTCAGCTTTATCACCTGAAACAAAAATAGCACACTTAAATATTTACAGTTAGTATATATATTTCACACATTTAGAGTATCTGGTAATTAGTTTGGACTCAGTTCACCTATTGGAGTAGTGAAGAGAATTCTAGAATTTTTCACTGCTCTCCAGGAGAATATCCTGACAACCTATTAAAGCAAATAGCATTATTCATGAACTTTAGACAAAATATTAAGCTTAAAACAGAAGAAGAAAATGTGATTTCGCAGAGGCATACCTAAACTGTCCTATATGAAAGATCAAGATGACATAGAGGAAATCTTGGTATCCTATATTCTGTTATGTCTCAAACTTACAATCACTCTAAAAAGTTTAAATACATATTTGACATAAAATGTTTATGAAATCACAACTTGGATTTATTGTCAAAAATCCAGTGTAATCTGGTCATTTAAAAAGAAGACATGGGAGACCAAAAAAGAAAGAAGACATGGGGCCGGGCAGTGGTGGCAGACGCCTTTAATCCCAGCACTCAGGAGGCAGAGCCAGGCGGATCTCTGTGAATTCGAGGCCAGCCTGGGCTACCAAGTGAGTTCCAGGAAAGGCACAAAGCTACAAAGAGAAACCCTGTCTCGAAAATCAAAAAAAAAAAAAAAAAATATTGAACTGACTTAATAGGGAATGGGTAAAGGTGCTTGCTGGTTAAGACTGAAGACCTGTGCTTCATCTGTAGGGCTTGCATTACAGAAAGAGAAAACAGTCCCCTGCAAGCTGTCCTCAGACAACACACATGCACACTGTATCATGTGTATGCACAGGTGTTCACATTGTCTCTCTCATATATGCATAAATAAGTAAATAAAGACAAAATATAAAAAATAAACATGAGCATATGTATTTGAATAAATGGGAAAGTTTAAAGTGTAGCTGCTCCCAAGAATTGATATAAACTCTGTGTTCTGTACACATTTAGAAACAATGGGAACATTAGGAAAATGTCTGCAAAATTCTTAAAGGGAGAAATAGACTTTAAGTAACATATATAAGGAAGAAAAAGCTTAGGAAATAGTTGTGTTTCCAATATGGAATCCAGTCATTAAAAATGAAAGCTATCATGTAAAATAGGACTCTAAAATGTGGCTACATTTCAGTAAGAATAAATCTATAGAATATTGTTTTTCAGGTGGCAGAGGAATTGTGAAAAGGATTTTTGTTTTTATGAAATAATGTATGACCATATATACTGACATGCCAAAGAAGGAATCAAGCAAAGGAAAGATTGCATGCATGACTGTTGAACCTGTGATGCATGTCCAAGTCAACGAGTCTGACTGACTTTTTCTTTTTTACCTTTAGTTCCAATACATGTAGTTGTGAATGATATCTTCTCCCAGTCCAAGAAACTATAGTTCATATATTTGGGACAGGTTAGCTGGGGGGACAGGTTAGCTGGCACAGACACAGTGGAGAGGAATGAAATTTAGAAATACAGATTACATTTTTAATTTTTTCCTTTGTTTTTAAAATGGATTACAGAAAAGGAATGTAGTGGTTTGACTACGAATGGCTCATAGATATGAATGCTTAGTTATCACAGGGAGTGGTGTTACTTTAGGAGGGTTAGGAGGTGCAGCCTTGTTGAAATAAGTATGTCACTGGGCATGGGCTTTGCGGTTTCAAGGGCCCAAACCAGGCCCAGTTTCTTGTTCTCTCTGCTACCTGTTGATCTGGATGAATAACTCTCAGCTACTTCTCTAGCACCTGCCTGCATACTGACATACATCCCACCATGATGATAATGAACTAATCTCTTCACAATAACATAGCACTGACTAAGACAAAGATCAGTTTTTAAAATTTGTTCTGAAATATCCAAGTAAGAGTGGCTGTTAGAAACCCCAAAAGGGCATTCTGATTCAGAAAAGAGAAAAACAAGTTGGGGTGCTTGTCCATCTTTACAATAGATAGCAACAGTGGATTGTGGATAGCAACAGTTGTGTGTGAAAAATGCATGAGGTGTGATAAAAAAGACAATCCTGCATAGTACTATAAAAGAGTCAAGCATCTATGTATTACTTGGGAAAAAAAGCTGACATTGATTTCTGAAACTAAACATTCAATAAATATATTCAATGATCCAGGTAACCCCTTGATGGGGTAGGCATGTATGGATAGAGTTTTAAAAGTGCGGACCATTCATTTATGTAACTTCTCTGAGGCACTTGCAGGTGAAGAGGAAGAAGAAAACACATTGGTAATAAGAGTTAGGTCTGGAAATCTAGAGAAAGGTTTTGTTCATTGAGTTTCAGAAGGGAACCTCTTCACAAAGTGCTCAACACAGGGGAATGGTCCAGAACACAAACTCAATAGATGATTTTATACCTCCTGTCATCATCATTACCATCATTACCATGAAGAAAGGTGGCATTTATCTAGAGCTTAGGTAATTATGTAAATATCAAGTAGTGTACTTGCTAATCCAAATACATTAATATGAAAACTAATTAACATGAAGAAGTTAGCATGATATAGGGCATTAATTCACAGATTTACAAATGAGGTGTTGGTGATGAGAAAGTTTGCCAAATAATCAATTTCTAGTTAATTGAAGAGATGGAACTTCAGCCTCTGCCTTTCAAATGTCCAAACCTGTATCCTTTCATCTGATATTGTTACTCTTAAGCCAGACACTAGTATAACCAGCTGCATAGTTCTTCCAAACACACTTTTACTCACCATTAAATGTTTCATTTGAAAATTATTTCTCAATGAACATATTATTTATCAAATAATTGTTGTGCCTGGTTTTGAGATAACAATAAAGTCCATATCAGTCTTAATAATCAACATTTAATTCTAAATACATTCCCACAAAATATTCAGTGCTGAATTATGGCTTTATGTAGACAATGATCTGTATAAAAGGGGGCTTTTGTAAAGAGAGCTGCTTCGTCATCTAAAGTTGCCTTCTTCATGGCATCATTCATAGGCATGAAGAGTAATGGGGAATTTGATACTAGGACTTCCAGAGTGTTTTCATTTTAATTGCCTTGTTAATGTAGTTAAAGTTTAGAACTGCAGTGTGGGAAAAATATTATCCTTTTTCTTAAAAATATTTTGGAGACTTTTTCTCATTCCTTTCTCCAGATGCTCTTCAGGCAGGAAAATGAAACATTGAGGCAGACACTGTGACCCAGATTCTCATTCTAGCCCTATAGAATTTAACTTCCATCGGCTTTCTTTGTAGGCCGTCAGGTTTACAGCTGAAGCCTGCAGTGCCTGTCTCATTAAGAGTGATTCCATCTCCATGTGGGACTGTGTGTCAATGGGTCTAGTGTATCTGGGAGGTATTTTGCCTCTTTTTTAGCTCATTAGTCACCTCAAGTCCTTGATTCTAACTGGATCTAATGACAGTGCAGAAATTGTTCTATATTAGCTGAAGGTGGAAGATCCTTCACAGCCTAGCTAAAGATTCTCAAGCTTGACAACCTTTGCTGAAAAGACGTCTCTTTGTTGACAGCAACTCCCTGGTCTGACACCTCCTCAGGTTTAGATTTGATCTGTGTAGGTTTGTGATTTCTAGATTTCCTCAGGACTTAACTTTCCCCCACAACATGGAAAACAGGGACTCACTATGGGTTAGAGATTGAGCAAGTTAAATTACATTAGGTACCATAGTTATGTACTTGCTATCAACTGAGTTTTCTTTAGTAATTATTAGCCATCCTATGTTAGAGCCATGGCTTTAGGCTTCTCATCTATAGTTCAAACCTGCCCAGTCGCCTATGTACTACTACTGTGGTAACCTCTGAGTATACATGACCAGTGAGCATTTGACATATGTCTAATCCAAAAGACATAGTTCTATAATTTTAAAACAATAGATTTCAAAGACAACATAAAGTAAAAATGTTAAGTAGCACATCAATATTTTATAATATTGATGACATGTCAATATGATATAAATATTATAACAATGATTAAATAAGATATACTCATAAAACTAATTCTATAAATTTAATCTTATTGTCTTAAGTCCTTTATGTGGCTAGAAATATATTTCTATCATAGGATTGAGCTTTATATACATAAATTAACATTCTAATTTTTCAGGTCAGAATGTAAACTCCTTAGAATATTTTATCATGTCTGAGCTTTCTTAAGATTAAGATTTCTTCATTAGACGACCAGTGTCTTACATGTAGCACATTTAAACCATAATGATAACAGTAAGTAGGTCAATAAATTCACATTCTTTCTTTAAAATTAAGAATTTATTATTTTGACTAAAATATAAGTGACCATGGCCCAGAGACACATACTTCTCTAGTTTTCCCTGAATGACACACCTCCCCACGGGGAATCTTTTTATTTACCAGAAAGCAAGGCATGGCATTGATATGTTTATAAGACAATTAAATATATATAGCATGTTTTCAGATATCCCAGATTTGTACATGGTTATCTTTCTCTGAGATATTCTTCTATATACTTATTCTGTCTACACTCTTCAGGACACAGCTGATATGGATAAAATTCTCTAATTCTGTATTTCTAAACCAGTCTGCTTCCCTACACTCACTCCAAGTATATAAGATTGTTTTCAGGTCATACTCTATTTATTTGACTGTTTAAAGGAGTGTATGCTAATTGGAATGAGGGGTCTATTTCAGTTACACTTTTATCAACAGAACTTTGATATGTGATTGTTCCTTCAAGTAAATTGATTTTAGAAAATAAATATCAAATTTTCCTTAGTCAATTGCTGTTTAGTAGTAACCATGATCCTAAATGATGGCACCTATCTAAAACATATGGACAACACAGCTTAATCATGAGTACCTTGGATACAGTAAGGAATTATTGGAATTTTATTAACTTACAATCTTTTGTTTACTAATGGTCTTTGCAAAACCGTGTGTGTGTGTGTGTGTGTGTGTGTGTGTGTGTGTGTGAATGACATGTACTTAAAAAATCCACAGAGTGAGATTTTAGATTTTCCTTCTGTAGACTTTCATTGTAATAAATACAAAGCACATTAGTTCTGCCCTTTTCCATTTGTTTTACAGTCTATCTCCAACTTCCTGTTTCTAATTCTGAAAATATATACAGAACCTTGCAAATAATTCCTAAATTAAGTTCATTTGCAAATACCTTTTGCAAAATATTATATTCTCTACTGATTTTACTTAAAAATATCAGTGACATAAAGTAGGAAAAGACATTCTTCACTGAGTTTACACAACTATGAAATTTATGTAACCACTCTTCATCTATCTATTCTATTAGTTATTGTTTTCTTGAACTTTATAGCAAGTATTAATTGTTCTCCTGCCATATTTTGCCCTTTATAAAAACTGTTAGGTTCATGTTTTTTCAGTGTACCTATATCAATTCATAAAAATATCTCAAAGCTACAATTAATTTTTCCACATGAAAAACATTCATTTCCTTCAAATGTATTAAACAAAGTCTTGATCAGAACTTGAAAATTATATGTACCAGCATTTTTCTTCTTTATAACATGAATTACACAGAATAATCTACTCTTCCTCTGTTTCATATTTAATGCTGGAATCAAACTGAGGGTCTTCTGTGTGCTAGGCAAATATTCTACCAAGGAGCTCCATCCTCAGCAAGAGATGCATCCTAAGACAAGGGGAAGAGCCTCTTGCTAAGGCCAGAACAATTGTGATTTTAACACTCCTCTTTCAAGAATTAATGCCTTGACTCCTGTTTTTGTTAGTCCTAAATGTCACTAAAACTTTCACCAAGTATGAAAATGGGAGAATGTGGGTGGAAGAAAGCTGATTCACCCAACTGCTTTCCTAACCTGGATAATTCCATAAGCCCTAGTTCCAATGCTTTAAAGACAAATGAGCTCTAATACAGTCAGTGCATAATCGTTTAGTAAAATTGATCATAATGTGTGGAAAAAGTAAAGATAAAGAATTCCATGGGATCAGAAGGAATATACAATACTAATCTCTGATCTTGGAATTCTAGAAGCTGCAGAAAAACGTATTTCCATTGTTTAAACTATTCAGACTTTTTTTTGTCATGGTAGTGCAAGATCATTAGCATAAACTCCTGTCCCTAAACCAATGTTTCAGTCATACAAATCCTTATGCAAGATGAAATTAATAAATTTAATTAATAATAAAATTAATAGTGTCATAAGGATCATCATATGTAGGGAAGAAAAGACTTTCGTGTTCATAGACTAAATTTGATTCTTGCATTGGCAATTCTCTAGATGCTTAGCCCTTAAAGAGCAATTTAAATGGCTTCTGAGTTTCAGTTTATTGAATTAAGTAAGATAGACCCTTGACTAATGTCTGGCCTGTAATGACTACTCAAAAGTTAGCTTCTATATTTGCTCTTTCCCCATTTTTTCTTTACAATTCATTATTGTAAAGCCAGATTTTGGAGATTGGCTCCCAAGTTAGAATAGGTTTTACTATCATTTGAATTAATCAAATCTATATTCAAAGTGTGGATCTGCTACCAGCTAATTTGGGTGTTTAGGAAAATAATCTATTCTCTTAAGTATTTTCTTCCTTATCATAAAATTTTACTGCATTAGTCATGAGGATTAAATGAAATTTTGCTTTGTAAATGCTTAGAATAGGATCTGACAGATTTTTTAAGACCTAAAATTAGTTTTTGTTTCAGTGAAAAAATTATGTATGGTAAAACATACATATATATTCTATTCTATTTTAATCTAATTAGACCCTGGTGGTTGTGGATAGGTGTGACCCACTCCTCCTAGTAGAAACTCTTGTCTGTGTTGTTTCCATAACCTCAAGGCCTCAACCAATACCTGACAAATGCTAATTCAAATGTAGCCATTTTTCTCAGAAATTTAAAACTAAAACTGCTCTTAGTGATGGTGTGTTTTCTGGGTATTCCCTCTTGTTGCTACAAAGTAACAACATTTTTGTAAGTTGTAAAAACACAACTCATTGCTATTGCCCTGTTGGCACTCTACAAAGCAAATTAGGACAAGGATAACCTCTGTCATCAGGGAACATAATAGTTAAAACACTTTGATTGGATTCACCCAGTGTTTTAATAAAATCACTCATGACCCAATTCCCCTGTCCTCATTTTGCTACTGCTGAAATCCCTGGATAGCACCATAATGTTGCTTTTATCACTCTGTGGAACTAATGTCTGCTGTTTCCCACACTCCGTTCCTTTAATCACACCTCTGGGATACTAGGATGTATTAAAGCCCTTGAGATTACCTAACAACAAGGAATAGCAAGTGAATCTCTGAAGCATGTTGAGGCTGTCATGGTGGCTTATTTTCTCTCTTTAACTCAAATACCATTAAGTCTGCCCAAGCCTCCTGGGGGCACTTCTCAATGGGAGGACTCCTTCAGATGGAATTGGTAGCTAGTCCTAACTTCAAACTGCATAAGGCATGCAAGTTTCAGAAATATCCAAGGGGCCTGGAACTGTGTTGGGTTGTTAGATCCAATAAAACAAGGAAATAGCTGCTGTTGCCCCAAGTTGAGTAGTTCATTCTTGTTGCTACAAGAATGGTAATTGCCGAGTTTCTAGAAGTCCTTGTTAGTTCTGCTTCTCTGTGTACTTGCTTCTCCTGTCTGTAGAGTCCTATCTCTGTGTTCATTTGATGAGTGCTTTGTAAGGTATTAATATATTTAAATGGATCTTTTATTTTTTATTAATTAATTAATTAATTCTTATGTACAGTGTATGTATGTATGTCTGCATGTATGCTTGCATGCTCGAAGAGGGCATCAGATCTCAGAATAGATGGTTGTGAGCTGGGAATTGAACTTAGGACCTCTGGAAGAGCAGCCAGTGCTCTTAGTCTTTGGGTCCTCTCTCCAGCCCAGGTATTAGTATTTTAAAAGCATTATATATATATATATAACAATTTGTACTTGGTACTATATACATTTCCTTTACACTTGGACTTCTTCTGCCCCTGGCCTTGGTGATTATTTATTTAAAGTACCCAACAGTCTATTTGCACTCAAATAAATATAGATTTTCTTTTGTCTCTATAAAGTTACTCATTCTCAGCAAAACTTTGAGCCAAAGTGATTATCAGCTGTTGTTCCTGTATGAAAAAAAGAAGAATAACAGAAGGTGCTGAGAGATAGAGGTGAAGGCTCTGACATCATCTGGCCATTGATTATATTGCTAGTTGCACGACTACATCTCAGATTCTCATGATTATATAAAAATTCTCCCTATTTTCTTCAGTTTTTCTTTCCATACTCAATTGATAATATCTTTATACTTCATGGAAGAAACAAGATAAAAGAAATGATAATTCCATAGACACATTGGAACTTCAATTAGGCTACAAAAGAAAGTTAAAAAAGAAATTTTTGCAATAGAAGAGCTGGAATTCAAGAATCTTATATTGGACAGAAAGAATATGTAATGGGTGTGGACTGAAGTTGTGGCTGCATTGATTTTAGAATCATAGGGTCATGTGAGTCAACAGCGACCAATAACTAAACCACATAGAAGTTTCAAAAGACAAGGCAGAGTTGGAAGCTACTCTTAACAGCAGATAGGACAATGAAATCATTTTATTTTTAAAGAAGAATGTTACAAAAGGGAAATATTACTTTATTTAAAAATATTTTGTCTGGGCATGAAGCTTCACACATTTTTTACCAGCAAAAGCAAAAGCCGATAGATCTCTGTGAGCAAAAGGCCAGTTTCTACTATACAGAGAGTTCCAAGCCAGCCAGCTAGGGCTGGCTAGTGAGACCTTATATCAAAACAAACAAATTCAGTAAACAGAAAAGAATTCTAATGGGCCTGGGATGTGATTCAGTAGTCCAGTGTTTGCTACTAACAGTATGGGCTTCTGTTCAATTCATACTACAGGAAATTGGGACAAAGGTCTTAAAGTGACAATAGACAAGAATTCGGTGAGAGAGATCACGGAAGAAGCTACTCAAGAAACGTAATTCTGAGGTAGCAAGATTCATTCTCTTGCCCTCTCTACCTCTTACCATCTCTTCCTCTCTTCCTTTTTCTCCCACTTCCCCCACCTTGTGGTACTAGAATTGTTATATAAAAATTCTTCTTCTGATGTGCATTTTCAGTGAAAAAGATCTTTAAATAGAACACCGATCACATAAATAGAGATGAGATAACAAGTTAAAGCTGTCTCCATAGTTTCCAGTTTGACAGACCAACTAACAGATGGTATGATTGGGCAGTGGAGCTGGTGTTTGGCAGGAAAGATGTGTGTTTCACCATGGCCACATGGCTTAACACTAGGAATCTGCATAAAGATGTTTCAGATTCAAATGTCAATCAAATACCAGAACTCTAAACCGTCTGAACAGCAGAGGTAGTATGGTTGTCAGAGAGATAAAAAAATAAATCCATGAAACTGAGTAGAAACAAGACTAGGAAACTAGGCTAAAGCATCACTTAGAAAAACAAATGATTAAACCTCAGAAAGTTTGAATAATAATAATTAGTGTAAGTAGTAATGATTTAATAGAAATATTGCTATTATCTGAAATTATTGGAAGTCATATTTTTTCTAAAATATTTATGTGCATTTGTGTGCAAATCTATGTACATGTGCTTTGGCATACATATGAATGTTAGAGGACAAATTTTAGGAGTTGGTTTCCCATTTTGCTTGTAGGAGTTCTGGTATTACAGTTGCATGCACATCTGGCTTTTTTCATGGATTCCAGGGATCCAACTCTAATCATCAGGTTTGTATGGCTAATATTCTTACCCAAAGAAAGTCTCCATTCTTCCTTAGTTATTAGATGCAGTCTCAATAAATACTAAAACCAACTCAGTGATAATAACATTAAGTGCTTTCCCATTGAGCAAACTGAAGCAAGGAGTTTACATGACTTACTCAGTTCTACTGTGTCAGATTGGAAACATAGTAGCCTGTGCTACCTACTAAATGGGAGAAGAAGTTTACAGTGAGTGAGAGTTCAAGAAACAGTCTTTGACACCAATCTGGAAGAGGTAAAACAGTCCAGATGGACAGGTGCCCTATACAGTAAATGCCTATGTGAAAAGAAAGATGAGTGGGGCTGAAGGAAGGCCACCTACCATGATGATCAGTGTCCTTAGCAGAGATATCTTAATAAACTCAGCATAGATCAGACCTCAGAGCACTCAGGTATGACAAAAATTAGGAGGTCAATAGAATGTTACAGCAAGTTCTAGAACACAAAATTGGAAGGAAGCAGCAGCAGGGCTTCATTGGGTAAATCAGATTATAAAGTTCAAATGATATCAGTAATTAAATCAAGGTCAGAAATCCATAAATGTTAAAATCAAAAGCTACATTACTGAACACTTCAAGCATTCTTTCCATTATGTCACTCAGAGACTTATAAATCCAATTATCAATGCGCCATTAAGGAAGACTGCATCTTCACTTAGCACAAGAATGAGACTGGTAGAGGGGAGTAGTAAGCACTGCTCAGCATCCCCGGAAGCCTTTGTGAGAAAAGGAGAAGTTGTGCTCCAGAAGACGCCACATAAACATGCTGTGCCAAAAGTAATCAGAAATAAAATTAATAGTTAAGAAAGGAAACAATATTAACAGATAAAAAGTGTTCTAACACAATGCATACATTTTAATGAGATAAACTCAGTCATTTAAAAATTCTGATGCTCAGATATGATGCAATTCAAGGACTTAAAATTGTTATTAAATTGGATTAGAACTTCAAATGGGTAACTTTTACAATAACATAAGGTGATATGACATTTTATTCCTCTTTCAAGTCTTCTATCATTTAAATCAAAGATTCTTTTAACATAGATTAAAATAATTTCACATTTTAATTATATTATTAATATTAATGAAAGTAAAATAGATAATGTAAAATATTTTAAGCAAATCAGGTCTGTCTTGATGGGAGAAGCATGCTATTACAGCACTTTAATTCTTCCATTAAAGATGATTTCTTACTCAAATATGTAAAAGCCTAATGAAGGACAGAAATATTTTTCTAGAGTGTTAAAATAGGAAAAGAGAATTAAGAACTACAATCTAGGATTTATAGGAATTCTTCATTTATTTTTCTCATTAACTTTAAAAATAATTGAACTAAGAAATCTTTTGGAATAATTTGCTTTAATGGCATAAATTCAAATATATAGGATTAAGAATATATTGAGATATATTTAGCAAAATAGTTTCTCAAACAAATTTGATATATATTAATACATGTTTTTAATTAAGTTCTTGTATATGTAGAGATAGTAATAAATAGAGCAGGCAAAAAATTAGATAATCGTAAACATGAGCAATATTTTAAGATCAAAGGTTTTGAGTTGCAGATGTAATTAATATATGATTTTACCTAGCGACAAAAGCAGAGGTTCTGTACAAATGATGGTAGCCTTGTAATATATTTGCAAAAAATGAAATTCATGGCTTTCATTAATTCTATACATAGAGCCTTGAGAGCCATGTGGCTCAAAGAACTTCTTTGGTGGTTATGGGTGAATACATTAAACAAAGAACCTCTCTTCTCCTTTGCATGGATCTTTACAAATAAATGACAGATGGCAATCAGGGAAAAGGATGCTGAGATGTCACTTTTGTGAGTCTCTCACCTTTCAGCAGTATTTCTTGATGGGCTTCTCTTATTGTACAGGATTATTCCTCTACAAGCCAATCTGCAGCATATACATCAAGTAAAAATGTCTTGACCATTTCAAATCTCCATGTCTTGCTCCCTTTACATCAAATGTCTTTGTTTCTCAACTTCAACACTTGTCAAATCCACATAAATTCCTGTTTTCTTTCTGTTTTTATTCTATAAATTCTTTCAATTATTTTTAGTTTTTGTGTGTATTCTCATACTTGTGTGTGCACACACACTCATTTATATATGCACATGTGGAGGCCTGAGGCTGGTGTTAGTTGTCTTTCTCTATTACTGTCTTAGTTATCTTTTGAGACAGGGTCTCACATTGAACTTTGGGCTTATGGATTCAACTAGTCTTTCTGAGAAAGAGAAAGAATACAGAGGATTCACAATATGTGAAGCCAATTCTTGATATAAATTTGCACTCATCCAGACAGTATTTATGAAAGTTCAGAACCAAATATCCACGGAAATGTTAGTTAAGAATTAACACAACCTAACTGTCAACTGGATAGAACTCTTATCCAGTGACTGGTGGAGGCAGATGCAGAGATTCATGGCCAAACCCCAGATGGAGCTCCAGGAGTTCAGTCAACAAGAGAGAGGAGAGATTATATGAGCAAGGATATCGAGACCATGAATGGAAAAAGCACAGGGACAAATAGCCAAACTAGAGGAAACACATGAACTGTGAACCAATAGCTGAGGAGCCCCTATGGAACTGGACCAGGCCCTCTGGATAAGTGAGACAGTTGATGAGCTTGAACTGATTAAGAGGCCCCCAGGCAGTGGGACTGGGACCTGTTCTTGGTGCATGAGCTGGCTTTTTGGAAACTAGGGCCTATGCTGAGACACTTTGCTCATCCTTTGTGCAGGGAGGAGGGGACTGGACCTGCCTCAACTGAATCTACCAGGCTGAGCTGACTCACCATGGGAGACCTTGTCTTGGAGGAGGTGGGAATGAGGGGTAAAGGGGGGAAGGCTGGGGGTTTGAGAGGAGGGAGGACAGGGGAATCCATGGCTGACATGTAAAATTAAATTAATTATAAAATAATAATATTTATTTAAAAAGAATTGACACAAAATGTTTAATTGTTTTTCACATTGCTTCTAAGAAAATTAAAAGAAGGTTTGATTTTGTAAGTGATTCTGTACCAATTAAGCATCTACATGCAAAAAAATCAGCCCTGAAAGCACACACAAACAATAAAATTGTACTCAACAAGTTATATTTGTATATTTGTACATGCATGGCTTACACACACACACACACACACACACACACACACACACACACACACATATATATATCATAATAATAAAAAAGAAGCTTTCAATTTGAGAGTAGGGAAAAAGTAAATATTAACAAAGGAATATTATATTTGTGACTTCAGGGAGAAAAAACATACTTCTCAGGTGTCAAACCAAGACATAATTCATGAAATTAAAATTTGTAGATCAAACTTTATACAAATTAAACAACTGTGTTCTCAGACTATACTCTTGAATTTTAATGATAATCATAGCCTAGAAAAAAAGTTTTTGTTAACGTATTTTAAGTCACTTTTAAACCTTTGTCTCAGATATTTGGACACACTTAAAATTCATGCTGGCACGAAAGATAAATGAAAATGTAAAAAGATGTTCAACGTTGTTAGTTACTAAATATATTAAACAAGTTCTTCTGTTCTAGATTTGAAAACAAGTTACAGTTTGACAGTTTCTTTAAAGAATGAAAAACAACAAGAAAGGGACTCGAGGGACACATTATCTGCAGGTGTTAGATGGTAGACTGCAGAAGAAAAATATCTTCTACTATGGTGTATTTAACAATCTACCAAAGTTCCTGGACATTTAAAAACAAAAGATGTTTGCCTGTGGACATAAAGAATAATATGCATGCAAATGTAAAATATTCTCCGTACTATAATAAAGCCATAACTCTCAAGACATGACAATAGAGTTCTTCAACTACCTAGAAATAGACTAGAGCATCAAAATTGGAAGCTGGGTCCTAATTCTTCTGTAAACACTTGAAATTTGTTTTGTTCTTATAAACCTGAGCCACTAATCCTTTTCAGGATGAGTGATACAGAAAAGAAAGCAATTCTTATTGTACTGTGAAAGCTACAAGGAAATTATTTTAATAATGTTTTAAATACAAATCAGATGCCACTCAGAGGTGAACCAAATATCATAAAGACATTAATAAGAAACCTTGCTTAAGGCTATTTGGAGTTCTTGGAAATGGGTCTCACACACACACACACACACACACACACACACACACACACACACACACCACACACTGTATTAATAGAATAAACTATGTCTTTTATTTAGTCTCCTTTTTACCACAATCATGGGAAGGTTCTATTCGTTCTACCAGTAAATATAAGGACTTATGAATTTCTAAGGATTTAAACAAACTGCAGCTGTCATTCAATTCCCTATCAACCAGCTGCTATGATGTTTATTGAAGGGATATTTCATTTTGCCATGTTTCATTTTCTTGGGCTTTACACATATCGTGTTGTTTACAAATTAAAGGTTCATGACAAACTGAAATCCTCTGGGACTTTGAGTATCATTTTTCGAACAGCCGGTGTTCATTTCATGTCTGTATTACAATATGTTTATTCTTACATTTCAAACATTTTCTTCATTCTTCTCTTTGATGGTGAAAAATGACCATTGGTCTTTCCTGTGACTAATATAATTTAGGAAATCTATGAACCAAGTCTACATAAGTTCACACCATGGTTACTAAACATTTGTATTCTAATTGTCAGCTGACTTCTAATCCTCATCTTACTCTCTTTGCATGTTCCTTCTTCTCTGAGATAAATCAGCAGTGAAATTAGTTCAGTTAATTACCCTACATATCCTCTAAGTGGTCAAGTCAGAGAGATAAATGTCTCTCATTTTAAATCCAAAAATGGAAATGATTGCCATATTGAGGAAGGCAAATTGAAATTAGACAGGGTGAAATCTTCGAGTACTTGAAACAGTGGAGCAAATTGTGAATAAAAGGGAAAAGAAATCTCTTAATGAAATTAATGTTGCCACTTCATTGATGTTACATTACCAGTGGTAAGAAAACAAAACAGCCTTATTGCTGATATAGAGGAGTTCTAGCAGTCAAGACTGAAGGTCAAACTAGCGCAGCCATTCCTTTAAGCCTATGCTTAATTCACACTGAGCCCCTTAGTCCTCAATTCTATGAAAGCTTTAAACAGGGTTAGGAGCTACAGAACAAAAGTCCAAGCATGGCTTAAGGCTAATTCTTAAAGAAGAATTCGTTTCCACAAAATAGAAGCAGAAGTTGAAGAAGTGAGTGCTGACTGGAACAGGCTATCTGGAAGGTCTAGCTAAGGTTGAGCATGATTAATGAAAGTAGCTATACTACATGACTGGTTTTTAAACTTTATTAACAGCTTTATATTCCAAGATTCTTGAGTACTGGCTATCTAGAAGAGAGAAGAAGCCATTGTCTGCCTTCACATCTGCAAAGCAAAGGCTGGCTGTTTCTCAGAGGCTGAATTGAAACCAATGCTCACTTTTCCCCTTTGGGGTGAGTGTAGGTCAGGGGAGAGGGAGAAGAAGAGGGAGGCGGAATGGGTTGGTAGGTAAAAGGAAAGAAAATCTTTTTTTAAATAAAAAATTATACATATAAAAAAAGTTTAGGAACCCTTAGAAATTAAACTAAGCCTGCTCTTTTGGTGCCTGCCACTGGAAGGACAAAGCAAAGACATGGTTTGATAACATTTTAAACCACTGTTGAGACCAACTGCTCAAAAAGATAAAGATTCTTTCCAAAGGACGATGGCTCAGTGACAGTGCTGCTGGCTGTTCAGAGTTCTGCTGAGATTCAAAGTTAGTGTACTTATGCTAATACACACCCTGTCCTGCAGCCCAGTGACTGTGGATAATTTGCCTTCAAGTCTTATTACTTAAGAAATTGTTTTAAAAGTATAGTCCTGGCAATGAATCCAGATAAAATAAATGAAGAACTCTTTGGGAAAGGATTAATTATTGTAATTTTATTAAGAACATCTATAATATACAAATGATGATCAAAGAAATTATCCATACTAACAGGTGTTTGGAAGAAGTTAATTTTAACATTGATGAGTTTCAGGGGTGCAACACACCAGTGAGGGAAATGAGGAAATATTAGGAACCTAGTGGTGGAGACTAAAGATGTGCTTGAATTGTTGAAACCTCATAGTAGAAATTCAAAATATAAGGAATCACATGTTTCAGAAAAATGAAGAGATTTGCTTAAGATGGAACCTACTCCAAGCTAAAATGACAACAAATAATTTGGAAAATTACACAAGTTAACTTACAAAGCAATAGATTTGAGAAGCTTGACTCCAATGTGCAAGAAAATATTTAAGGTAAATCAATATCAAACAGTGTTGCATGCTAGAGAGAAGTCTTTTATAAAGCAGTCAATCAGCATAGCAAACTCCATTGTTTTGTTTTATGATGTTCCTATAGCCTCCTCAGTCTTCAGCAAATATCACCCTGATGAGTCAACAGCACTTAGCATCACATTAACACTACGTGCTAAAGGATCATGACTCAGTGAAGTCTAGCATGATGATTAGCATTGTTGAGCAACAAAATACTTTCTAGTTTTAGTTTATTTTCACAGATATGATATCATACACTTGTTATATGACATCCCAGAGTAAGCAACAATTTTATATGCATGTGGAGACAAAAGAAAAATTATGTGACAAGCTTCATTGTAGCATATTGTTTCCTGCAGTGGTTTGGAACTAAACCTTCAATATCACCAACATTTTCTTATGTATTTCTGTTAAGAATTTTCTAGTTCTATATTGGTCCTTACTTGATTATATTTCCACATTTCAAAATGTTCACATTATGTTATTAGTTGTTGTAAATAAATTACCCTATGCTCTGCAAATAGCTTATCTTTAAAATGTTACTGTATTTATGAAATGGCTTTTCAAATGTTCCTGGCATGATCCAAATTTCTACCTTTTATGACATCAGTCATTGAATTAGGACCTATATTACCAACCTGATATCAACTTGATAAATCTTTAAAGATCTTATTTCCAAACAACCCTGGATTCTCTTGAACTGTGTGCCAGGGCCTCTAAGCATAAGGTGAAATTACAAACAAAACCTAACAGACTTAATCTTCCTAAGTTTCTATTTCTTCATCTGTGAAGCAGAAATAAAACCTTTTGATATTTAATTGAGAAGCCAAAATGCAACCATCTATAACAAACCAATTTGAGCAGCAGCTGGTATACTACAGATGTTCAAATATATATCTATATGCACACATATAATTCCTCCTTACATTTATATTTCTCAAGTATTTCTATGTCTTTAATGGTCATGTAAAAAGAGAGCATTTTTCACTCCATTAGCTGGATTACTTGTGAACTGCATAACCATTCGCTTATCTTAATTTTTTTTTAATTTTTGAATCAGAGACTGTTGCAGTAATTTTAGATGACCAAAAGCTAATCTAGTTTATTCATTATAAATTTTTCATTAAATAAAATGATTAATAGATAAAAGAATGGATGAATGCTAATTTATTTCAGTGAGTAGGTTTAGGCAGTCTCTAAAGTAAATTACTATATATGTATTCTTTCATTTGTGTTTATTTTCATCATTTTGTGTGAGTGTGTGTGGGTGGGTTTATATGCATGTTTGTATCTGTGTCTCACTGTGTGCACATGCACTAGAGTATGTGTATATGTGAATACCAGAGGTTTATGATGAATAACTTCCTCAATAGCCCTCACTTCTATATTGAGATAAGGTCTCTCACTTAAATCCAAAGTTCACTGAATCAGCTAGTCTAGCTTCCCACATTGCTCTAGTGATAGCCTGTCTCTACCTACAGAGTACTTGGAAGAGAGGTGAGCTGTCACCCTCACTCTACATTTACTTATCTGAGTGCTGAGAAACTAAAGTCCAGTCCTCCCACTTACAAGGCAATGCTTCACCCACTGAGCCATCTTGCCAGACCCTACACTGACATTATTCTTGTTAACAGTTTTCTAGTTACCTTCTTCTGATATTTAGAATATTTCCACAGCTCTGTAAATTGGATTTTTAAAATCCCTAATGGCATCTACTACATTTTTCTAGGGATTTGCCTTGAAAATATCTTCAAAAGTAATTCACTGTCCTCTCAGCTTATCTTTCTTCTTAGGACTCAAAATTTCTGCCACGGGTGTGAGATAAATACCATTAGCAAAAACGCTGGGATTCAGATATTCATCAGTCATTGTTCTTTTTCTCATTCCCTCTGAGATGCTGGAGATAGAGAATAGATTTGTATTTTTGCAATTAAAATTATTTTTGCTCATTTTTTAATCATTGGGAGGGAAAAATCTAGTTCATTCACCATTTATAAGAAAAAGAGCTGAGAACAGTGTTCTAATAGAATTTTAAAACATACTCATATCCTTGAATACTTCAACTCTCAAGTGATTACAGAGGAAATGGACTGACTTCTAGCCTAAGATTACGTTATAATAATGACTTGCAGTTCTAAACCCATGCTCTATTTAGGAGCCTGAACTAATTATTAATAATACTGGAATAGCCCAAAATAATCTCTTATACTTATGAATATAAATCAAAGTAAAGAAGTCTGCTCACTTCTTTACCATATATTTAAAATAATTCCAATGTTACATTTTTCAGATAAATCTGAATAATTGAATTCCACACCTCTTTACCTGGAAAACTAAAGTCAAAAGTAAAGCAAAGCCAAAGTTTTTCCAGTTTGCTTTACCAGCATTTTTACTGACAACATTTTTCCTAGTGTGTCAAGATTTATTTTTTCGCCATTTAGCTGAACTTTGAGTTAGATCCATTCACAAGGCTGACTTTCGCAATTTCTATTTATTCAAACCTAAGGAAATTTTACAGTTTATGTGGCATTCTATTACAGAAAAACTTTTGAATTCCTCGAGATTTCCCCAGCTCTCTGTGGAGAGGATGGGAAGTGGGATGGGAGAGATGGGTGGGGGCAGGAGAAGGGGATAGTTGGGGAACTGGGATTGGTATGTAAAACAAAACAAAACAAAACAAAACAAAACACAAAAAAGCCTTTAAAATAATTAATTAATTAATTAATTTAAAAACCTGATTTGCATCATTTCTTGATTTCAACAGTATAAACACTAGGTTTTCAATTTCAAGTTTCCAATTTGAAGTCACTGAACAAGGAGTTGGGGAAGATAAACAATATCTCACAAATCAGTATGACAAAATACAAAACAAAACCACTTAGACCTAATGCATAGAATAAGTGGTTATTTTACCACATATACCACAAAATCACCTATGTGGAATGTAAACAATGATATTACCCCAAAGTATGTTGGTCAAATTTCTATTCTGAAATTTTAAATCTGCAGTCATTCTAATCACATTTATGTTACTGAAATATAGTAACAGAATCGTCTGCTATGCATTTCATTACAGTAGGGAAGTGCAAAATGGAATACGTTTTCTGGTTCATTATTTGTAGAAATAATTTTCTCTATTATGAAAAAAGGATGCAGAAATGATTAAAGCAAAGCTTCCCATTTTACATTCTGAAGAGGACAACTTAAAAGATAGAGTACAAATCAAAAAATAATTAAATTGGCTTCAGCATCTGTCCAGCAGTCCAGGGAACATTTGACCCTGATTTATTCAGGGTGGTTTTCTGGGATAACAATGCTGCTAGTACCACTTTACAAAACAGGAGGTGTTACCATGCATCATTACTAGAATGACTACAATCTGAGCCCCATATGTTATTGAAGATCTGGCAGACTTATGAGATCAAAAGATATGCCCTTCAATAACAACATGAGTCAAACTTGCAGGGATTTCATGACATTGGTTGCAGATGACAGAGTCCTACCAGTAGGCTGGTAGACCAATTTATGAGCCCCATGTGTGAACTTGATCTAGTTCCCCACCCCCAGAATGTTTAATGCCTTATAGATGAAATAAATGACATATGTTAGATAATAATATCAAAATAATAACTGATGTTAAACATGTGACTTCATCGCCATTAGGCCCCACCGAAGCACAGTTCATTTAGTTATCATAATAAGCTTTTGAATGGAATCTTTCTCTGTTTACATCTGAACACTCTAAACATCATAAGCTCCATAAAACCATAAGATGGTTAGGAAGGCACAGATGAAGACCTGAAATCTTGTTTTCCTTTTTTGTATTCTAATAACTTAGGCTCCTCTCAAGGTTACCAAGTTTCATAATCTGTGATCTCAGAGACAAGTTGGAGTCAGTGCAGCTATGGCTACACTATATAGCTGGGGCAAACTGAGGATGCAGGCTATTCCCCTCCATGAATATGCACCCTTGTAAACAAGTCCTAGAAATGTCAGAGAAATTTGCCACCAAGTCTTCACATTAACTTTTCAGCAAATTCCCCTGTTTACTAATTAGGAGGAAGGCCCATTTTCTCCCTGGCCTTTGAAAACTGATCGTTTACTTGATTGCTGTCAATGGAAATTTTCCCATCGCCTCTGATATTTTCTTTTCATCTCTTCTGGGTTGTTTATTTTTAATTACTTAACATTTTTGCAGCCGCCTCTTTTGAAAGCTTCTCAAATTTAGGGCTAAAAAGCCAAATGATTCAGTTCTGTTCCCCTGCCTCCTATGCAAACAAGCAAAGGGAATTTCATAATGTAGCATGTTTTATTCTGCTACAACTCTAGAATTATGCATACATAATCCACATTTCTGAGAATATTGCTCAGTACAGAATCACTTTCCACAATTCTTTAATTAAAGAGTAAATTATCTATGTCATTTATGTCTGAGATAAACCTTTAAAAAGGTCCCCAACTGTCTTTTACCTCATCTTCTCTTATTGTATTAGGACTATTTCCCTCTTTCTTATGAAGGTATAGAGTGACAGAGACAGAAATGTTTGTCTGATCCAGTTTCTCTCCCACACCCGATGTGATAACGATATATGTTAGTGTGGAAGATAGTCAAATCTTACTTCTGCCACTTTCCCATATCACCATAGGCATTATATAGATACCATAAAAACTTCACGTAGTTTAAGGACAGCCAGTTTACATAGAGCACTCCAGGTCAGCCAAGGTTACTCACTGAGAATTGGTTTTATAAACAACAGAAATAAAAACAAGAAACAAACAAACAAAAAAACCCTTTGTTTCAGACTCACAAATATGTAAACATCCTCATCAAAATATTTTTTTGTGTAAAGTAAAATGTAGTCTGTGTATATAGTGTTTGGTCCAGTTTTGCATTTACTTGTGATTAAATAAATATTAAGGATAAATGAAAATATTCATTTACAAGGTATTTATTGATGTATATAGTATGCTATGTACATATCTAGGCTTTGGAATACAGCACTGATCACATTGAAACTACTCCCTGTAGTGGGCTCATATTTTTTAATGCTTGGTCCCTAATAATAGAACTAGTTGGGAAGAATTAGGAGGTATGGTTTTATTGAAGGAGATGTGTCACTAAGGGCAGGTTTGAAGTTTCAAAAGTCCATGCTACTCCCAGTGTGATCTTACTGCTTCGTGCTTGTGGACTAATGTGTAAGCCCTCAGCCACTGCCTCAATGCCATGCCTGCCTGTATGACTGTTGCCATGCTCCCCACCATGATCGTCATGGATTCCAACCTTCAGAAACTGTAAGGCTCTAATAATGCCTTTCTTTTATAAGATGCCTTGGACATGGTATCTTATCAAAGAAATAGACAGAAAAAAAGTCATTAAGATAGAAGTTGGCACCAAGGGCTATTGTTATGACAAGCCTGAACGTGCTGCATTTTGGAAGACTCCAGAATACATTGGGACTTTGGATTAGGACATGTTAAATGCTAAAAGTAAGGTCTAATAGGCCATCCTAGTAGGATCATGTGAGGAAGTGCAGAAAGCAAAGTGAACTAATGATGCCCCATTCAAGAAGTTCCAGAGGGGGAAAACTATTTGCAACTGGGTTAGAGACTGTTCTTGTGATATTTTAGCAAAGACTGTGACTGCCTTTTGGCCTTGTCCTAAAAATCTGCTGGAGGTTAAACTGAACAGTTTTGGACTAATTTCATTGGCAGAGGAGATTTCAAGACAGCCTAGTATTAACTAGGTATAACTGTGGTATATTGTTTTTAGTAACAATTCTTATGCAGATCTGAAAACTAAAAAGCAGGACAAAAAGTAGTACATAATTTACAATTTGAGGAGGAAATGAGCACCAGGAAATTTAATGTTGAAGCCGAGGCTTGTGGGGAAGGAAGTGGTGCTCTCAGGGCAAGACTCCACCCAGATTATCCTGAAATTTTGAGAGGAAAAGCCTGAGTTATTTTCTATTCCTAAAAAGCAGTAACGTATCAAGGCTTTGGCAAATGTAATTCAAGAAATGGGACCAGGATTTACCTCAAGCAGATAGCTGAACATGGCAGCATCAACCTGGCTCTAGAGTCATGAAGAATATTAAGATTAAAAAGGCTGTGGAGTCTTCCCTTGTGGTTAAGGAGCGCTGCTGAGGCCAGGAGTATGGCAGAAAAATTCTTGCTTGGAAGCCCTGAGAGGCCGCTATATAAAGCTGTGAATGTGATTCTGTATTGTTTTGGAGATCCTGAGATGTTGGAGATGCCAAAACCTTTGAATATCTGCCCAGGAGAACTACAGACAGGAAGTAAATGGAATCAGCCCAAAAGAGTGTTGCTGTCAGAATGGTGATGCCATAAGTCCTTTGACATCAGAAATAGAATTATAGGACTTGAAGTTTGTCCTTCAAGGTTTTGGTTTTGCTTTGATACATTATTCCTTCACTATGAGCCATTTCCTCCCTTTTAGAATAGTTATGTATATTCTGTGATAATGTATGTTGGTAGTATATAATTGGCTCTTTCATTTTATAGGGGTTTATAATTAAGAGATTTCTTTGAACAAAACTCAAAATGATAATGGACCATTAGGTATTGGGAAATATTGTTTTCAAAGTATGTTGTATTGCTTTCCTACTGCTTTTGTTAACAATGCAAAGATGTGTTTGATTAATTAAATTAACCTGAGGTCAGGAGGCTGAGTCACCAAGTAGCTGGATGGAAGCATATGACTTTCTGTGAGATGATAAGCACACTGAATGAAGCATTTCTGATGAAGACAAAGATTCTGGAATTTTCTGTACCAAATCAGACAGGTCTAGTGATAACAAGTCAACAACAGTATGAGTTAGAAGACTATAAAAGCATTACCGACAAAAGATTGCAAAGGTTTGAATATAGTAATGGCAGTGATAATGGAAATGAGAAAAATTTTAGAAAAACTTTTTGAACTAACTGAAAATAAAGAGTAAATGAAAGTGGTAATAATGACAGCTAACACTGAATATGGGATACTAGAAGCCAAGTATTATTTTGAAATGTGAACACACATTGTCTCATTTAACACCCCTGGTGTCCAAGCTGTCTAATACTGTTATTACTGTCATTTTTCTCATGTTGAAATGCAGGTATAGAAGCCATGCATAGTTTTTCAAAGCTGCAAGCTGATAAAGAACAGAGACTGGATGGGAACTGGGGCCGAAGAAGCTTGTCTTATCTTATACTAGACATAACTGATTGGTCTATGTCCTTCCGATTACCAGTTACATGATAGTTACAGAAATAAAGATATTAAATGGGTCACGAAAACAAATAAATAAATACAACTGGTTTAAAAAAAGAGATTTCTTTGAACTTCAGAAGCAATTTTAGACTTTTATACTGTATAGAATGAGCACGAACTCCATAGGCTCATTTACTTAAATACTTAGTCTGATGTTAGTTGAACTGTTTGGGAAGAATTAGGAGGTGTGGTCTTTTTGGAAGAGGTGTGCCAGTGGGGGCAGGCTTTGAGGTTTTAAAAACCCATGCCATTCCTAGTTAGCTCTCTCTGTTTTGTGCTTTTGGATCAAGATGTAATCTCACAGCTACTGTCTTAACACCATGCTTGCCTGCCTGCTGCTTTGCTCCACCTCACAATGTTCATAGAGTCTAACCCTGTGAAACTGTAAGGCACAAATTCCCTCCTTCTTCTATAAATTGGTTTGGTCATAGTATATTATCACAGCAATAGACCAGTAACTAAGAAACTTCCCAGGTTTTCTTATAGTCTCTGAAGGAGAGATAAACACAAAAACTTGAAACAATTGAAACAATATATTCAATATTCAAGAACTCTTGCCTCTCTCACCACATAGTTTCCAATATTCATAATGGTCCATTTCAGTTTAAAATAAACAAACAAAACAAAACCATAGCAGCAAAACTACAACACTGGCTAGCTAAAACAAAATAAGCTCTTGAGTGACTTTACTAAGAAGGAGACATAAGTTGTTTTTACTATGTTCCCCAAACTTTTTAAGACACTTAGAAAAACCCAAGCGTTATTGTCAAGAAATTACCTCACTAGATCACTTATTCATGTGAAAGTGACATTATACGATTGTTCCTTTCCATTTTGGAGAAAATAATGTTCTTAAATATTTCATTGTTTTAATTCCTGTTATATATTTGTAGGCAGGATGAGAAATACATGTTGATGATTTCTTTAAAATCCAATGGATGCCAAAATATTGGAGATAAAAATTAGAAATAAACTCAGTTTGGGTATAAAGAATGTAACATTTCCAGTTGAAAATACAGAAGTTTTGTCCTTTTTGCACATGTTAGTTACATGATCTTTTGCATGTTTCTATAAAATATTAGATGAAGAATAGGTGTTCCATGGGACAGGTTGATGGACTAAAACATCAGACCATCTTTTAAAATTGCAGAGATTATATACCTGGTCAATTTAACATTATATATTATCAACTATAAGTATTAATATAGAGACATATTATTTAATATAGCTGCTAGTTTCAAGTGTATTGTTAGCTACTTTCATAATATAAGAAGATGCATTCAGAGAACAAGCAAGGACTAGTAGCCTGGAAACGCATATGAGAGTTTATCTTTTAGCCGTTTTATTTTCCAGACATGAGACTTTGGATACATTACTGGGTTTACCTGTGTCACATGTCCTCATTTATGCATGAATATGGTTATCAGATTGAGTTGATTATGAGACTGAGTTGTACATGTGAGTTCCTTCAGGATTGCCTGAGGATAAGGTCTTTAGCAATGTAGTTAGTAGCAGTTATTTGTGTGTTAGACCAGAAGCCGAGCACCATGTAGGCCATAACTGCTCACTCCATGCATATCCCCACTACATACTCTCTTACCAACCACGTTTACACTTTGTCCTGGTGCACCACAAGGATTGTGCATGGACATGGATAATGAGAGCAAGTGACTAGGAAAGTGAGAAAGTAAAAAGTTGTTATGTAGACTTGAAAATCTTCCTTTGCTCTGCCATAGATGACAGGTAGATAACAGGCAGGTGATAGACAGACATGTTAACTAAATATTTGCATCACTTAAAGATGTCATTACTTTGAAGATATATTTCTTCCTTTATATATTTGAAATTAGATATCGATAGATTCCACAAATTATATAGCAGAAGATAAATGATTACTTATGAAGACCCAGAATTTTTTAAACTATACTTATGTGCTTTAAATCCTAGGATTTCACTTAATAGTGAGGTCAGCCAGGGGCAGTCATTTAACACTTCTGCCATTCAATGTATTAACTGAAGATTGGCAATTAAGAATTGAAATAAAATTGCATATGAAAATATACATGATTAGAGAATCTGGTAGAAGAAAATTTGGCAACAGTGGTGTGTGGGCATGGTATACTTGAAAGTACATTCTTTCTGTTGTACATACTTTATACCACTTACATATTTACCATAATAAGATATAGTGTTATCCACAGCAATAATAATAATGTGCCTGGAGAGTTGGCTCAGTAGTTAAGAGGTCTTGTTGGTCTTGTAAAGGACCAGGGCTCAACTCTCAGAACTCATATGGTGGCTTAGAACCATCTGTAACTCTAGTCTCATGGTATACAATACCCTCTTCTGACCTCTGAGGTACCAAGCACACTTGTGGTACATGTACATATATATGCAGGCAAATCATTCACATGAAAATAAAATGAATAATCTAATAAATTAAATATTAATAAGTTAAAATAAAATAAGGCAATGGTGTTGGAAATGGTTATAAAATAGTTCTTATCCTAAATTTCAAGAATATGTATTAAACTACTCTGGTCATTTGAATAATATAGAACTTGGGGCTATGTGAATTGGGTTGACTCTTGTTTACATTTTCATAAAACTCCTTGAACAAATGAAAGTATCCTTGAGCACTGCCAGCTGTGCCACTGATTTTCATAGTCTATATACTACTCTCTGCATCTACCTGCTATAGGAGGATTGACTCTCCAAAATCCAGTGATTGAAAATCCAGTGATTAAGTAGAAGGGTCTTAAAATTTATTTTGTATTTTGTAAGTATTTTTTTCAGAATTACATGTTTGTATAGAATGTGTAGTCATTACTTTCACTACTGTTATCTTCCTGTATCTCTCTCCCACTCTCACTGGCTCCCTTTTTCTCACCTAACTTCCCCTACTTTCTTTTCTCTATTTTTATTTTCTGGGGTGCAGTTCTATTGTGCAGGCAGTTATTTTTAATAAAAGTCATGATTCATCATACTTTTAAATGATGTAATTATAATCTTAAAAATGAATAAATAAGATGGTTGGTGGTGGCACACATCTTTAATCCCAGTGCTTGGGAGGCAGAGCCAGGTGGATCTCTGTCATTTCAAAGCCAGCCTGGTCTACAGAGCAAGATCCAGGACAGGCACCAAACTACACAGAGAAACCCTGTGTCGAAAAAAAAAAAAGAGAGAGAAAGAGAGAGAATAATATTTTAGTGAAACTATTAGTTTATTTTCTAGTAGCAAGATTAAAATGAGTGTCTTCAGTCTGGATTTTATGCCTAGAAACTTTGTTATCATTTCATGCAGGTATTTCTTTCCTCTGTAACACATATTTAATGTACAGCCCCAGGAATGTCTCACTATAGGACAGAAAAGAAAATTATAGTCTTTTAATATCAGAATGAGTGCCCAACTCACAAAGAGAATAATTTTTAAAATATTTTGTCAATTCTTTGATAGTTTAATACATTGTAATTTGGTAATATTCATCTTCTTACCCAAATTCCTTTCAGATGTACTGCTCTGCTAAATTTTTTGAACCTTTCAAAAGAAAAGTGGACTTAAGTTCCATTTGGAGCTTTTTATCCTATTATAATTTACTTTACTATGGTATTTTTAAGCATATTGTAATATAGTCTTCAAGCCTTTTATCACATTTTAGCTGATGACTATTCATTATTAGTCACAATTGATTTTTGGTGAACATTATTACATATTTCCATTTGACCTAAAGTTCCACCAAAGATTAGATATTTAGCTGATTGATAAGATTTGCAAGTATATAGTGAGTGAATCACATTTACCAAGGTAAAGTGACCCATCTGCATATGGTTTCTTCCATTCACTTCATAGGGAAGCCTTCTAGCCTTCCATCTTTGATGCCTACTCCTTATGGTCTCCATTCACTTCAAACTTGGCAGCAGGAAGTAGTAAGTATTGTTGGAGTGGAGATGTTGAGTCTATTACACACACTACTATTCAGCTTGCTTACTCAGAACCATTATTGGCAGTTATAGATTGTTGAAAAGCCAATAGTCAACAGTGAAACTTTGATTCCTCATTTACTTCCTTGCCTGAGTATAGAAATGCCTTGGAAGCCTCATGAGAAAAGTGACTATTACGCAAGGCAAAGTGGCACTAATATTGGATTTCTTTGGCCACCTAGTGTGCAATAGCAATCTGAAATCCATCTTACTCTGGACATTTTAATACAGCTGGCATCAGCTCCTGTTTCTCTTTCTTCTTACAGTGAAGATGGCTTGCGAACTGAGATCGGTTCTGTGGTGTATTCACATAATTTGTTTTGTTTTGTTTTAGACTACCGTGTAGCTTAATGGTTCAATGAGCATGGCATACATCCATGTTGCTTTCAATTTTGTGTTTAGCTATCTTTTCCATTTACTTTTAATGGCATGATTCTTTTTATATAAAGAAGAACCTTCTAAAAGTTTTTAGCCCTACTCACAGTGTATTCTTTATCTCCCTCTATTTCCTCCTCACCCTCCACGTCCTTCAGTATCATTTTCGTGTCTGACACATGTCAGAACACTCAAGTTACTCCCCTAGAAAGCTAGCCTGTTGTTTCTCACTCATGTGTAATAAAAATGGACAACATGATTGTTTTAAAGGCATTCTTGTTGAATATTAGTACTCAGTGCTCTGCAGCGAGTGGCCTAGTTATTTCAGTCATAGTAATTTAGAGGATAAATAAGCTTTTTCTTCCCTGACACTTATCTTTGCTTTTCCTCTAAAGGGAATGAGTATATTTCATTTATCTTTTTTCTTTATCCTAGGTGTCTTTTACATCATGTATCTTGATTCCATTCATTTCCCCATCCCCAGGCATCAGTCCTGGACCCCTGATGCCACTCCAAATAAAACATAATTAAGAGAAAAAAGAAAAAAGTTAGAAAAAAAATTAAAAATCTCGTCATGGAAGCTGCAGTGTGACACAGTAAGGAATGACATAGACCCCTTTGTGCCTAATTTTTATTTACAAGTGTTCATTGTAAAGAGGTTTTGGTCTTGTTTGAGGTCTCTGTTTTCTCCTAAACTGTCAATGCTGGGTCCTCACTAGGACTCTTCCTGGGTATCCTGTTGGTCCTGGGCATCTGTAGAGTTGGTCTGCCAGATGAGAAAAGGGGACAGCTTGTCCATGTTTACCACTGTAATACTGGCTCACCCACACCTGTGCCAAAAGCATTGGCTCTCCTGCCCTTATGACCATAGGGCCAACTCTCCCACCTGGCCCAGGCATTGATGGACAGGGTAAAGGAAGGAAAGCAACTCTTCCCTGCCTATGCTGCCACAAGACAGATGGGTAATGGAGAGAGTTCTCACATGCTCACAATTTCAGAAGTGGCTCATAGACACCTTTGCTAACAGAGTTGACCCTAGTGTACTGCCCTGTCAAGTTGCAGGTCTTGCTTTCCTGAGTGTTGCAGCTGGTGGGAGTCAGGGACAGCTCTCATACACTTTTGACCACAGGGCCAGCTTTCCCACCTGGCCCAGGTGTTGATGGGTGGGCAGGGAGGGGGTCTTTCCTTCGTCTATGCTGCCACAAGACAGATGAGAAGTGGGTACAGCTCTACCATGCTTACTACTTCAGGATTCATTTCTCTTTTAAATTGTGAGAAGTATATGTATCAATTTTTGCTATTTTAATCGTTTTCAGACTAAAGTCCAGTGGTATTGAGCACATTCACAGTCCTGTATAACTGTTATGGATGTGTATTTGCTGACAAAGTTGTATTTATCTCAAACAGAAACTATGTACCCAGTAATCAATAACCTTCAATTTTCCTCCCTCTGCTAATCCTTTGTCACCTCTACTTTACTTTCTGCCTCTCTCAATAAACTCATTCTCTATATTTTACAAAACTAAAATCACATATTATTCTTTTTTTCCCAAGCGTACTTCATTTAGTGTAATGTTCATTTTGTGTCATATAGCAACTATTTAGTTTCTCTGTAGAACTGTCCAACTGTCTAACATAGAATCTGTATTATAATCTTTCATAATGGTGGGTACAGTTTCAATTGCTATTCCTTCTATTGTGAGTAAAAAATTACTCTTCATATATACATCTAACATTATCATCACCTGCTCCATTTGAACTGGTGTGGTTATAAGCAAAATCATGAGACATCAGAAGCTCTTAAGAGAGAGTTCAGGAAAGAGTCACTCATTTCTACATCAGTATTGAGGTAGATAGGTAAGGTCAACCTGAATAAATAAAACATAACATATTTTGGTCTCAAGTGAGTTCTTAAAACTCATACAACAGGAAACATTTTAGAAGTTTACATTCCTCTCTGTCTGATAGATAGAGCAGGGAAAGAAATAAAAATGCAAAGTCCCCCTATTCCTTAGAGATTAAATCTTTGACTTAAATGGGTACTTTAACAAGATGCATGGCTTATCAGGTTTGAAAAAAGAAACCTGTGGCCTTACATGATAAATGAGAACATTTCCCAGCCAATTCTTAATTTTCCAAGTGACGAACCTGATCCTAAAGATAGTTGAACAATTGAAAATCACCTTAAGTGTTCTAAAACAATAAAAGATTACTGGTGCCCACTGTTTGTTAGAGTCCTTTGAAGGCTCAAGATTAACAGACTGTCTATGAAGAACTGTGAGTAGAGGTCTTTCACCAAAATAGAACTATATTTGCATAGTGTACATAGTATCTGTCTTCATAGTCATGTAACTCATATATTCTCCATTTTTCTACTACAAAACAAAAAGAAGAGTAAAACTTAAATAAATCGAATGACAGGCAGAGTCTGATGCTGAGAGGGAAGCCTTCTCTCAACTGTTGGAATATTCTCGTTAAGACCAGGCAAAGGATGGTATAAGATTGTTATTCTTGTACCAGTGGAGTTTTCGTTTAAGTAAGACACTGGGTTTTCAAAGGGCACTCAGGTTCACATAGAGCTTGTTTCTATCCTGGTCATACTCATACAATTTTTGCTTCATTCTGAGTAAGCCATGAAAGGTCTATAGGCTATTTCTTTGTAAAAGGCAGTTGAGCTGAATTGCTGTTTACACATTACATTCCTTCAGAAGCTGAGGTGGAGGTAAGAAGTGAGTATATTTCCAGAGCTCAAGATTTTCTGCCCTTACTTCCAACACAGCTCTCTTCTTTCTATGTGGCTTAACTTTGGGAAACATGAATTATTTTATTGGAGAGAGAAAGACAATGTCCCATAGCAGAGGTTGTGGAAAGGAACCTCAAACATGGACTAATGATCACAAACAAATCTCTGTTATCCCAATATGAATTTTAATTATTTCCTAGATACCAGACTGAAAAATGACAAATAGGCACTTGAGGTACTGATAGCTTTAAATAAGTATTGCACAATACTGTAAGTGTTAGTAAAGATCAGAGGAATAGGTGTCTCCACAGTGCACTAAAACTACCAGAACCAAAATCAGAACATTATAAGTTTACACTATGAAGTTCTTGTTTTGTTCCTCAAGAAGCTACTCTGGTATTCCCCCATGACTATGCTTCTTGTTCTCTCTGTGTGTATCTCTGTCTGTCTCTCTGTCTCTCTGTCTCTGTCTCTCTCTGTCTCTCTCTCTCTCTCTCTCTCTCTCTCTCTCTCTCTCTCTCTCTCTCTCTATCTATCTCTCTCTCTCTCTCTCTTCCTTGCTCTGTGTGGGTTTTTTTTTGTGTGTAATATATGTATTTTACTAGGATTATGTTGCTGATTACTCTTCTTATTTCTAAGTTGTTAAAGTGTTTTCATATGTTTCTGGTGTTTCTCACATTTCATCCTGTTCATGCTTCCATAGGACATTCTATATCTAGCCATGGATATAGAATTATAAAGGATACTAGCATATGGATATCCTATGTATATTAATTATGCTTTTAGAAGTTTCTGCAGGCTGAAGTAGACTTTCCTTTGTTTTACTCAGTAGTTGTTCTATATTCTGTGTTTATCAACATCAGCTATACAGTGATAATTAAAAAAAAATCTCTACATATGTGATAACTTCTTCCAGAATCTCACTTAGTAAAAATATTAAGAACAAGTGGTTGACACCTGCCAAGGAGTCTTCGAGGTGCTAGCAATATACCTTGAGTGAGTAATCAGACAAAATCACCTAGCCTACCAAGCTGCTTGTGAGTAATCATAGTGCAGCTATAATTTACAAGCATAACTTGAGATTGTCTCTTTAGTGAAAACAGACCCAATAAGGGCCAAGAACAAAAGCCAGAATAGCAGCAAAACTGCTCAGAGAAAATTTATATTGACATATGGATTAAGACAGCAGCTCAATCAGTAGAGTGGTTACCTAGACAGCATTTAGCTATGAGTTCAATCCCCAGCACCACATGAACTAGGTATATTGGTGCACACCTCTAATCTTAACACACACAAGGGCAATGGAAAATTAATAATTTCAAAGTCAACGTCTTTGTCTACATAGCCAGTTTGAGGGCAGCCTAGGCTACTTGGGACTCTAAAAAATAAATAAAGGTTTTAAAGAAATTACATCAGCTTACACATAGGCAAGAGAAGTAGACCACATCCCCAGCATATAATCTATTGGTAGGATTCTCCCCCTCCACTGACTTCTAAGGAAGCACAATATTTCATCTGCACTTGAGCAGCTTTCTACTACAAGACATGAGCAACTGTATAACCAATTAAAGGTCACTATGATCCACATAAGATCAAAGAGCAACAATTTTCCTTGTTCTTAGCGGCGTTCATGTTTTTTCTTTACTCAGGCATAATGAAAAAAAAATGCCTAGGGGACATTATAAAATTAAAAACAAAAGACAATTGAAAAATAATGTTATTGAATTGCTCAAAAATGAAATTGTTATAAATGAAATACCAAAGTGATTATCATCCAAGTGAGTCTCACTATTCAGGTGTGTGTAAGACAATTAACAGTTCTTTAATAAGATGCATAATGTTTTTGTCATTAACACTTACAAAATAAGGGAATTCTCACATTTTCCCAAAGATAGAATAATTGATGGTTATAATTCTTAGAGCATCGAATATAACTACCATTATCTAATTTTGCTAAAAATTTTAATATAGTCGTGTTAGATCAAAAGACATTGACACATCTAACTAAATGGAAAAGTTTAGAGGAGCAGGAAGAAGAGAAATGAAAGCATGTATAGATCTATTCCTAAGGTTTTCTAAAATAATATTGTGGATTTACAACAAAATGCAAGCAACCTCTGTTGCTGAAATTTAAGACATGTTTTTAGGGATCAGTATGAATTTGATTCGTACAACAGTGCTTTTGGAGTGAGGAGAGTTTCTGGGTCACAATAAAATAATTAGTGCCAAGGTGAAATGTAATTAACTGAAAGGAGGGGTGGGTAAACCAGCTCTTCATTCACTTTTAGGGAGTAGTTCTTTATATTGAAGAGATCCCTAGCTAAATTCTAATAAGCCGTAAAGGTCTAGATTCTGTATTATCTAATCAATGACATATTGCTAGTTTATAATACATCAAAAAATTCTACATATCATTTATTGAACATTTATGTTTAAACTTCTTGGTCCTACATCTTGGAACATTACTTTGCAACCCATTTACTAGTGTTAGAGGAATGTTCAGACAATGTATGAAACCACAGGCAGGTCTTTTGAGAACCTTCAGGTCATTACTACTCATCTTCAGTTAGGATAAGGTAAGGGGCTTAGGGTTAGGGTTGGATGGAGCTCATTAAATTTTGATATACAGAGTCCTTATCCTTTAACAAACAATGATTGTACAGTATTAGAATTATCTATAATTATAAATTAAAGACAACATAACATTTGAAGAGAAATAATATATTTGCTTAAATAAACAAGAAAGAAAATTCTTCCTGATAGTAAAATAACCCTGAAATCCCATCATTATGACGAATTTCTATTTAATAAGATGTATTGGGGTGTTGTCTAAATAATGGCCTGATCATATTTTCTTGTTAATTGTCATTTTTTAAAGTCAATGTAATCCAGAGTGTTTTTACTCTAGCTAGTGAAAAATTTGAATAGATACAAGAATCATATGCTTAAATTTACTTTAGTGTAACTGTGCATTTTGTTTGAAGATAAAATGCAAACACTCCTTCAGTCAGCCTGGAGGTATTTGAAGAGGAGATAATTAATTCAACATATGATGCTTTAAATAAAAATGACAGTGATAAAATTACTGTCCCTATTGAATGGTCCTGATCTTCTAGAGTGAAATTAATACCCCTAGTTTCTCAGAAGCTGTAGTCATTGTAATTTTAGAACTGAGGGAACATAAGAAGAGATACTGAGGCTCTTTCTCAGCCCTGTTTTTCTTCACTTAATGTCATAATTTGCTCTCTGTTACTATGATGAACATTATGACCAAAAACAACTTGGGAAGGAGCAGGTTTATTTTACCTTACAGGTTGTAGTCATTATCAGAGGGATCTCTAACAGTAGCTCAAGGTGGGAGCCTAGATTCAAATACTGAAGAAGACAATGTGGAGAAATGCTACCTACTGACTTCTTTACTCTAGATTTCTCAGTTACCTTTCTTAGACAGCTCGTGACTACTTGACCAGGGATGGCACCATTAGCAGTGGTCTGGGCATTCCTTTCCATTGGGCAATTTAGAAAATGCCCCATAGACATTGCCACAGGCCAATCTTATCATCTTCTTCCCAGATGCCTCTCCATTTTCGTCAAATTGGCAGCTGAATATAAATGTGACACTTAGTCTTATACACAATTTTTATATCAATAAAGCTTTTCATTATCCTCCACATTCAATTTTAATTTATTGTTTTTAACCATTAACAACATAATTTCTGATACTTATTTTGTAATTCTCTCTTGCAAATTTAGACATAACACCCCTACAAGACAACACTATGCCTCTTCATAGAATCATAATTTGAATTATAAGACACAGATAATAGTTGACAGTCAACTGTAATGCATTACCTTTACTTGAACATTCACCTAAAAAATAGAAAACACCTGAGGAGTATTTTAAGATATGGTGCATTCTGCTTTCCCTGATCACTTCCTCTTTGCTTCCTAACATAACTCTATCTATAGTTAATTTGGTACAGTGTAAGGGGCCCAAGACTACAAAGGAATATGAACTCTTAACTCTGGTCTGATAATAGAAATGATCAAATGCCACACATACACATCAATATGTTAGATACTTTGGCTTTTTTCCCATTTAACTATCCTAAATTATTAGCATATGTATTCTCACTGGAATTTACTCTTCATGTGAAGCTTAATCGTTAGAGCAAATATTTAAAAGCAAATCCCTCTAATGTCAAAATCCAGGCTAGTTTCCAGGGATGTTATTTTAGCATCAAATTTCAATGTCATTATAATCTTTCTTCACGTACGATCCATAAAAAGTAGCACAATCCTCCATGTATAACACTTAAAGATAAAATGTTACATTTGATGGAAAAAGTAAGTGCTCATTACTGTTTTAATGTGATAGTCACTGGTATGATTCAGGTATGGTGTTCTTATTTACTGATAAAGCTAACATCACAGAACTAGAATCTTCAACTTTCTGTCTTCATCACTTAGCCCATAGCTTTGTAGTCACTAAAAAAATTACTGTCACTTACAAAATCTCTGTCTCCAATCTGCATAACAGTGCACTCCACATGAATTAAAAGCCTTGATGTAAAGTCTGCAACTCTGAAGCTGTTATCATGGGAAAATCCTTCATGATAGGGTCAAAGGCTAGCAGTTTTTAATAGGACTGCATTTCAGGGGGAAAATGTCAACAATTGGTCCCAAGTTTTTAGAAAAGCTTTCACAGATAACAGAAGTAGTTAACCTGGAGAAGAAATAACCTATAAAGAGGAAGAAAAATCTTTGTAAGCTGTACCTCTGACAAAGAATTAATACATAGAGCATACAAGGAACTGGGGAACAATACTGAACAAGAAATGAAACAACCTACTCAATAAATGAGTTAATGAACTGGACACTTCTCAAAAGAAAAAATCAAACTTGATTAAACATATTAAAATGTTTAATCTCACTGTGCATCAGAGAAATATAAACTAAAACTGCATTAGACTTTCATTTTAGCACTGTCACCATGGCTGACATCAAGAAAAACAAGTACAATGTGTCCTGGCCAGGGCCTGGGGAAAGAGAAATCTTTGTTCATTGTTAACTGCAGTGTAGACTGACAGAACCAGTGTGGAATTTAATATGGAGGTTCCATAAAAAAACTAAACGTACATGTGCTATAGCTCATATCTACATTGCTTGTGGGATTACACCCAAAGTGCCCCTCATCAACATATTACAGAAATACTGGCTCATCCATGTTTATTGCAGTATTATTTGAAACAGCTGTTGTTCAGCCAATTTAGGCATCCAAACTCCAAAGATGGAGGAAAGAGAAAGTACATACATGCAAATATGTATACACACATGTCATTTTAACAACTCAAGTTTTATATTGATGGGAGGTAGAATTTTTCAAGTGTATCTTTAAAAACCTCACCTCATCTTCATTTCATCTTGTAAAATAGCTCTTTTTTTCATTTATTTCATATTGTCTTGAATCAGTCTTGCCCTCCTTATTTATTGCCATTTTTAGTTCTATCATATGTATAAGCCATGTCTCTATGTATGTATACAGTTATATATAAATATGTATATATGTCCACATATATACATACATATGCATACAATGAAAAGGAAATGTCAGTAAGTGGAGATAATAAATATCAAAGCAATTAAGCCAGTTTCAAAATGACAACTATCATATTTTCTCTTTTATGTGATACTTAAGTCCTTCTATAGATACATAAAATCACACATGTATGTATGCTGTGGGATCAAGCTTTTGTACTCTAGATTAATAAAATGCTGATTGGCCAGTAGCCAGGCAGGAAGTATAGGCAGGATAAGCAGACTAGGAGAATTCTGGGAAGAGGAAGGCTGAGTCAGAAGAGGCCAGGCCACCATCCAGCGAGCAGCATGTAATGGTACACAGGTAAAGCCACAGAACACGTAGCAACATATAGATTAACAGAAATGGGCTGAGTTTAAATGTAAGAGCTAGTCAGTAGTTGGCCTGAGCTAATGGCCAAGCAGTTTTAATTAACATAAGCTTCTGAGTGGTTATTTTATAAATGGCTGCAGAGTCCATGGTGCTGGGCAGGACAGCAGAAAACTTTTACTGCATACTTATATATGACACTAAAGCCAAACTGTTTAAGAAAGCAAATGGGACTAATAAGTAGTATGCAGGAGGGCCTAGGTATATGCAGCAAAATGGACTCTATGTACATTATATACTTGTATAAAGATGTCTTTATGTAACACAAAAATATATAAAATTTATATATATAATGAAAAAATTTCAAAATTCTGTTTTATGAATCAATTTTTTAATTGGCTAGGGGTAGAAAATTTCAACTGTTTCTCTACAAATCTCCTCTAGTTTTCAATGTATAAAATAGCCATTTTAAAATTTATTTCATATTGTCCTCAACCAACATTGCCATCCTCTTTTCCTGCCATTACCTCTTTGTGTGCTGAAAGACCTCAGTGCTCATGGTGATCCTATGCTTGGAGTCATTGTTGACATATGGTGGCTATTCAGGAAATATTTGTTCACTGAGTCAAGGTCCCAGCCTCTCTATCTTTTAATTTGTAGTTACTTGCAAAGCATATAACAAATATACTTAATTTAATTAAGATACAAGTTTAGACTATTTACATATGCCATTCACATAAAACTGGGATGGCTTCACAATTCCTTATGGTCTTTCTTTGCACAGACTTTCTTTTCAGAAGGCTAAAACTTTGCTGCACTCAATACTTACTGCTAGCATCACAACATCCTGAATGAAGTCCTCTTTGTCCAGATGTGGCCTGGATGACCTTAGCTGACTGTACTGAGAAGGAAGGTATACTCTAAGAAAAGAAAGCAATAGAGTTCTCCAGGAAGCTCCCTTCCCCTCTGGACATGTTCCCAGTTCTCTCCTTTTATTTTTGCATGGCCAAATACCCCAGGATGAAGATGAAAGCCTTTGGCACATTAGGAGGAAAGGACATTTTCTTGAAGTAAAGCCTTCTTGGATTGTCCTGTCAGGAAGAAAACATCATGATTTGGAACTACAATGTGAAGGAGAATTTGTGAGGTGGTAGAAAAGAGTTGTGATTTCAAAACTGCAAATGTTTATCATAGTTTACAAAGAAGACTACATTTAAAACTCCTGAATGTTTTAAATGGACCATTCCCTACTACAAAGAGGTTGGGCAAGGGCTTTTTCTGCAGTAACATTGACACTTGTCAGATCAATGAACTTAATTTAAATGGGCTAAACTTCGTCTCTTGGCAACAGGAATCACAGGAATCGGCTCCACTTTCTCAAGAGGAAGAACGTGCTTTTCAATATTTATGAGCTTTATTATTAACTCCTGTCTTCTCTCCATCCAAAGGGTGGCTATCCTATTGAAAATCCCACAGGTTTGATTTACAAGAAGGAGATTCACTTGTAGCTTCCCCCTCCCTCTCCCCCACCTCCGTCCGGGCCATCTGTCTGTCTGTCTGTCTGTCTGTGTCTGTCTGTCTGTGTCTGTGTGTGTGTGTGTGTGTGTGTGTGTGTGTGTGTGTGTGATTCATTGTGATGGGAAAAAATCTTCCCTACACTTCTTTAAACATGTTAAAAGCAAAGACACTGCAAATGATGTCTTTAATAAATCCACACTGTGTCAATCAAATGCGTTCTATTAAATAGAGGAGGAAATGACATGTTGAAAATAGATGAGAAAGACCTCTCAATCACTGGATTTTGGAATCAGGTTCTGAAATCCCTCTGTCCAGTGACCCTAAGTCCCAGAAAAGTTTTTTGGTGTTTTGTTTGTTTGTTTTGTTTTGTTTTAACAGAGAAAAGAAGGTGGCAGTTCAAGTAAGTGCTGGTGCCTGAGACTCAACATGAATCCATTCAGAATTGGGAGCACGTCCTATGCCTGTGCACAAGAGGAGTTCTCTGGGATCACATTTCATCAGGTTCTCAACTCAGAGATGAATAAAGATGAGAAATGGTGGAAGGAAACACATGCAATTCCAAAATTAAGAAATTTTTAGAAAATATATTTTTTCTCTTAGTTGAGTACTCAGAAATGATGTAGTTAGAGATGAACCAGTTTCCCATTCAGCACGCATCTGTCATCCATGAAATGATAGTGACAACTTCTTGTACTAGTGATCCTGCATGTGAAGGCTGCAATCAACTGCAGCTCCATAAACTGCCAGGTTTTGCATCTTTAATTTGAGAACATCCCCCCTCCCTCTCTCTCATGTGCGCACACACACACACACACACACACACACACACACACACACACGTGTGTGTGTGTGTGTGTGTTGGTAATTTCTAAAGGATATAAATGCTTTTTATCAAAATTATATTAAAAGAATTTGAATTTTCTGATATTGTTCTGAATGAGTCTTGAAAATAATTGACAAGTGTGAATTCTGCTGAAAGGAACAACAAATCTAAATGGCTTTTTATTTAAATGCTTCAGATGCATGAATACAATTTTATGTTTTAGTTTCAAATTTTCACTGCATTAAACTCTGTTTTGTTTTTTTTTTTTTGAGCTGAGGTAAACTCTGGCATTTTTATGGACAGTTGTTGTTGATGATGTTTAAAACTCTTTGGCTCTTTATTCTTTGCTCTTTTGAGGGCCTGCCACCCAGCTCCCAAATAAATCACATGTGGAGGCTTATTATTACTTATAAATGCCCAGCCTTAGCTTGTTTTGCTTCTAGCCAGCTTTTCTTAACTTAAATTATCGTCCCTATCCTTTGCCTCTGGGCTTTTATCTTTCTCAATTTCTGTATATCTTTTCTTTCCTTCTTATTGTGTGTCTGGCTGTGTAGCTGGGTGGCTGGCTCCTGAAGTCTTTCTCTTTCTCTCGCTCCTAGATCTACCTTTTCCCCAGAATTTTCCTCCTATTTATTCTCTCTGCCTGCCAGCCCTACCTCATCCTTTCTCCTGCCATGCTATTGGCCATTAAGCTCTTTATTAGAAAAATCAGCTGTTTTAGATAGTCAGAACACATAGTGAAGACAGACAGCTTCACACATAAAATAATGCAATACAACTTTGCATCATTAAAACAAATGTTCCACAGAATAAACAAATGTAACAAACCTTAATACACTATTCCACAACAGACAGGTATTTGATGAGATGTTGGTCTACATTATTATTATTGAAACTGCCAAAGTTGTTTATTTTGATAACAGATTACACATTAAAGCTTATGTAACATATTTGCTGGCTAAATTCTATAAATTTATTCCATTAAATATAATTTGGCCAAGAATAAGTAATGAGAGTGATTTTCCTAGTTTATCTGAACTCAATCACTATACATGTAAATGGTGTGCTCCCTTTATACTCATTCACTATGTTGTCTTTAAATGCAACATTGTATTGGACTTTTCATTTTCTTTAAATTAATGTTATTGAGACAAACTGGTATTTCAAAGAAATGAGACAAAATACACAGAGATGGCTGAAGCTATCAGTCACAAAAAGAAATTGCCATTTCTCAAAACATTTTTGATGTCTATGTATCAAATAAAATAAGGCATGGCAAAGAAGATTCATCTCTTTTAATTCAGGCAAAGAGAAATGATAGCTCAAATGATATTGGTACCTTTTTTTTCAAATGAAAAAAAGGGAAAACACTTCTTTAGTGATTTTTAAATGTGGCTTCACTGTGGTGATATTGTGTTCCCCAATATATTGTGCACCCTAATGAACTTATCTGGGTTCAGAGAACAGAACAACCACTAGATAGACACAGAGGCCCAAAAATGGTGGCACACACACCTTTAATCCTAGCATTTCAAGGGCAGATATCCATCTTGATCTCTGTGAATTCAAAACCACACTGGAAATAGCCAGGCATGGTGACTGATGCCTTTAATCCAGGAAGTAATGGCAGGAAGCAGAAAGGTACATAAAGTTTCAGGACCAGGAACTAAAGTCTGGTTTAGCTTTAGGCTTTTAGCAGCAGTTCAGCTGAGATTCATTCTGGATGAGGACTAAGAGGCTTTTAGTCTGAGGAAACAAGATCAGCTGAGGAACTCGCAAGGTGAGGTGGCTGTGGCTTGTCTGTTTCTCTGATCTTTCAACATTCACCCCAACACCTGGATCCAGGTTTGTTTTGATTAATAAACTCATGCTACACTTCACAGATATTACTAACTCACTAAAAGCAGAGAAAAAATAGAGTAAGAATCATTTTCATTACAAAGAAGACTACATTTAAATTCATTTCATTATGGATGAAGAAAAATTAGAGAAATGATAGGGTTTTCTTTTTGTTTAATATTTCTTTGTGTACATATATATGTACATTTTTGTGTGTGTATAAGGAATTTGTGTGTGGGTGTGCATGTACACACATAAGTGGAGACATGTGAAAGCCTAAGGTTAAAGTCATTAGTCTTCCTCAGTCAATCACATTACACCTTACTCTTTGAATTTGAGCCTCTAAGCTGAACCTTGAGCTTATCAACATTCATAGTCTCACTACCTATCTAGGTCCAAGGACTCTCCTATCTCTCTGCCTACTGGAATTTCACACTAGTGGCCATGCCTAAGCAAAATTTACATGCATTTTGAAGCATAGGTGTTTTCTTGTTCCCAGGCTTGCCCACAAAGAGATTTACCCACTGAATCATCTTTATATCCCAGGTATATACCAATGCTGAAGAAATAGTATGTCAGATACATGGAGATTTCTATTAACCTTATATATAAAAATGTGTACTCTAATCTCTTACTATATTCTAGACATGAAAATTTAGATAATATGTATGGAGGACAACACCCTAGGCACAGATAGATACAATGCTTTCCTCTATTGACAGACGGATATAGAACTAATTTCACCAAAATAAAATTAAATTTAAATTAAATACTTAAAATTCCACAATATGGCAATATGTGAAATCATACATATAAGCCTTGTAATTAAAACAATTATCAATTTAACAAATATTTTAAGCATTCACTCTACTAATGATTTTAATATAGATTATGATATTTCCACCAAGAATATATATATATATATATAATCAATTCAGGCAAAGTTAAATGTTAATAGGATATATTATAGAAATGAAAATGAAATAGAAGAGCAGTTCCTATTGTGTATCCCTCTAATATGTGTGTATTGGCATAAGGAATATGGAATAATCTACCTTATTAAAAATAAGTGTGGCCGGGCAGTGGTGGCGCATGTCTTTAATACCAGCACTTGGGAGGCAGAGCCAGGCAGATATCTGTGAGTTTGAGGCCACCCTGGTCTATAAAGTGAGTTCCAGGAAAGGCGCAGAGAAACCCTGTCTCGAAAAACCAAAAAAAAAAAAAAAAAAAAAAAAAAAAAAAAAAAAGTGTGGAAATTTAAGAGAAAATAAAAACAGAGGAGAATTTTAAAAGCAAAAGTATAATATTACATTTTAATTAGAGAATTCAAGGAAGTTCCAAAACAAATAGCAGTGTTTTATCAGAGTCCTTATAATAAAGAGAATAGGATTGTGCAAAGTAAAACCTAGAGAGGTTAGAAAACTTGTCTGAAGGTATAATATATCAGATACATGGAAATTTTTATGAATCAAAGATAGATGCTATTTTTGACCCATGTTGACTCTATTAACCTGAAAATTTTACATTTACTCTACTAATCACTTATGTCATATTGAAATTAAATGCTCTTAATATTTATTTATATTCTTTTGTATTTTAAATATTATGTATAAGTACACACCTTAATATATATGGAAAGTAGAATAAAATATTTGTTATTACAGGAGATTTTTGAGGTTCATGTTTGTACTAACAGATATCTATGTACAAATATTTAATACATTATACATTCCAGCAAAGCACATTATATGGTTTTTTTACTCAGATATTCTAACATTTAAACTAATCTCTTAGGAGAAGGAATAGTAATGTCCTAATAGGTAGAAAATCTACTTGACTCAAAGTCCAATAGCTTTCTTAAAGAGTGAAATATACAATACCAATGCAGGCAATGCTGTGAAAGAAGTTTTGTGCCAAGATGAAAGATGTATAAACTGACATAAAGAGACTGAGCAATAGGTCATCAATCTTATCGAATAGATCCATATTTATTTTATTTTATTTTTGGTGCATAAATGAGTGTGTCTGTGTGAGGACAGGCACCAGGGCATGTGTATGCTGGTCAGAAGACAGCTTCCTGGAGTTTTGTTCTCTTGCTACCTTTTGAAATGTGGACAGAACAACTCATCTACCTGCTTAGCCTTCTGGTTGCCTCAAGTATCTCCATGTCTTTATACATTTTTAATGCGAGATAAAAATTATTTATTATGTGTAAAAGAGTTGACTTTCAAAAAAATCATTTTTCAAACCAGGTTTGTTGATGCATGCTTATAATTCTAACACTTCTGAGGTAGAGGAAGTGGATCATGAGTTTCAGGTAAGCCTCAACTACTCAGTTAATTCCAGGTCTGCTGTGGGATATTCTCTATGCTGTGAATGTGTTGCTCTGGTTAGTTAACAAATAAAGTGCTGACTGGCCAGTAGCCAGGCAGGAAGTATAGGCAGGGCAAAGAGAGAGGAGAATTCTGGGAAAAGGAGGGCTGAGGCAGGAGATGCTGCCAGCCACAGCCATGAGTAGCAACATGCAAGATACTGGTAAGCCACACACTATGTGGCAAGGTATAAATGTATAGAAATGGGTCAATTTAAGATGTATGAACTAGATAGCAAGAAGCCAGACCCATTAGGCCAAACAGTTAAAATAATATAAGCGTCTGTGTGGTTTTTTTTATAAGTGGGCTGTTGGACTGCCTGGCTTGGCAGGACCACAAGAGAAAACTCTAGCTACACAGGTAAGCCTTTGCTACATGAAACCATGGTTCACCTTATGTACATATATATAATATGGAATATTTGGAAATAATATGTCTAACAGTAAGAGGTTGTCTAAGGAAGTTATTCTATAATTCTAAAATTAAAACATTTTTCAGATATTAAAGTTCAGAATATATACATATATATATATATATATATATATATATATATATATATATATACAGTTATTTATTTAGTGACATGGAAACATATATACTGTAGGTAGTGGTTATGATAGTCCTTTCACTTAGAGAACACTTAATCAGCTTATCTCTTATTATTTTCATCAGCTGTTAGTAACAAAATCTATATTGGAGTTAAGATCATGAAAAAACTTTATATATGTGTGGAATGATTATAGATAGATAAATATTTGATGACAGATTAAGACTTGTCATATTTAGAACATGCTATTATAGTATTTTGAGTATGCTTTGTTTTATAAATGATTTCTCTAGATAAGTTTTGAAGTTACCTATGTTTTGAAAAGCATTAGCTCACTTCAAGTAGAAATCTATTATAGACTCATCAGGGTTTATGGAAGGTTCAGTGATTTGATTCACCAGATGAAGCATATGGAAGTTCTGAAATATGCCTAATAGGCATTCCTTAAAGACCATCTGAATTCTAGCTATTTGATTTGCAAATACTTATCTGCTAGCCCTCAATGGCATGTCTCTAAATCATGTATATGACCTTTTAACAAATCAATTTTATTTGGAAAAATATACTATCTGAGATCTTTTTCAAACAGCTCAGAGACAAGGCTTCTAAACAAGCAATTTAGAAAGGTCACTTACAAGCAATTAACATTTAAACTTTACTTTCTTACCTTTTAATATCCACCACCACCCCCAAAATTTTGGAAGGATTTTAGAAACTACATGAGCTCTGAATTCAACTTCAGTGTGCAGCTCTCTTGTTCAGCGAATGTTTGAATCGCCACTACAAACAGAAAGTGTCACCTTTCCTTTGTCCAGGATCTTCTAAATTCAGCACTCAGTGATAAAAATAACAGTTGTAGATGTCTAAATGGAAGCACATTGGCTGACATTCTTTTGAAATGTCTTGTGTTTAGGCATGTTGCTCCTGTCTTGAACATTACTAAAAGTCAAATCAGTGAACCAGGTCAAACTTTACGTTAATAGCCTATTCAAATGTCCATACTTTCTTGCACATTTCTCAAAATCCATAGACAGCCTACTCTTGGGACTGTTTTCTTCATTTTTTTTGAAAATTCAAAATTCTTCAGTAATATCCTTATTCCTCATTTTATGTCTCACCTGTTAGATATATTTAGCTTGAGTGTTTAACATCTACTTTTAATAGCCCCCCCCACTTTTCCACTATTTACACAGTAAATATAAAGCACAGAAATCTGAGGATCATATATATTTGGCCAATTTATTTAATTTGTTCATTTGCTTATGTGTAGGTTCACCAAACACCTCCATGATGTAAGAAGCCCTCTTAGGTAGATTTTATACACAAGTGTTACTTCCTTCATGAAACTGTTTAGCCATCTATTAAAATGGCTGGATATTGAAGAGGATATAAAACTTGGTAAGATTTGGACCTATTAAAATAAAACTCTTCTCAGATAAATAACCAAAATATTTAAAATGAATAGGAGCAGGCTTGTAGATCCAGGATAGATTTTCCCTTACTTAGCATTGTACAGGTTGTACATACCTTAATATCACACACACACACACACACACACACACACACACACACACACACATAATCCTAAAAAAAAAGAAACCAAAAGTTTATTTCACTATGAGCTATCATTTATTGTTTTTCTAATTTTTGTATATGAAGATTGGTCCAATCATAAAAACAATTGTGAGAGGTTTTTCTATCAATTATTGCATTGGCCATCAAATGAAGAATAATAATCAGACTGTTAGCCCCATTCTCTACCAAAACAATATACTTTAATAATTTGTCAAAATGTCAATCAGTTTTAAAGATAACTGCAAAATTAAGAAATCAAATAATAAAAAAGAAATCAAATCATATCTTCTGTATAATAATCTAAGAACCAGGTACTGCAGATATTTCAGTGAACAAAGCCACATCTGCTCCATTCTATCACATGTTTTTCAAGCAAAGAAAAGTAACACAAATACTCTGTAGATGATGTGTTACATAAAATGAAGGCTAAGTTATACTGGATACCATGTACAAACAGTGAATTTGAGTAATTAAGGTAGAAGATATGTAAGGTAATAAATAATATTAATACATTAAGTGAATGGATACACAGCCTTCAATCAACATAAGATGAAGCTGGATGAGTAAGAAAGTAGATACACTGTGATACTCATGATACCTTTGACAATTTCATCTATATAGTTATTTATAGTGTTATAACAACTGATCTTCATGGTTAGCTTGTCTCTATTTATAATCACCTGGGATACACATATCTGGATTGTGTGTAAGAGTAATTTCAGAAAAATTTAAGTGAGGAAGAAAGAGCCACCCTCAATGTTGATGACAGTGTCCCTTGTCTGGAGTCCTTGAATAAATCAAAAGGGACAAAGAAAAAAAGCAAGTATCAGTATTGTCCCTCATCTTCCTATCTTGGAACACAGTGGGACCACTTGCTTCATACTCCAGCTACCACAGAAGCAGCTTTTCCTTGCCATATGTCTTCTCCACTGTGATGAAATGTGACCTCAAACTGTGAGATAATAAACCCTTACTTCCTTATGTTTCTTCATGTATAATATTTTGTTAAGATAATGAGTAAAGTATCACAAATAAACATCAATTGTATTAAATTAATAACTATCTGCAGTTTATTGGGATTTAAGCTTAAATTGGAACTTGAAATTTAATCTTTTAATTAACTAAGCATTATAAGCAATCATGCATAAATCATCATGAAAGTTCTTATGTTTTAAAATACGTCTGCAGTAAGAATGCAGGTAAGTCTTTTCCCTTTAAAAAGTTGAAATTAAGCCTGAAAAGCATTGTGCTACAATATCCTATTTTAATGAATTATAAGATTAATATTATTAAAATAGTAACACTATACAAAACATTTTACAGGTTTAAAACAATGCAGTATTCATTGCAGGAAAGGTTATTAAAACTATCTATGGAACAGCACAAGTTACCAAATATTTCAAGTGATTCTGGAGCAAAATTACCAAAGGGAGTATTTCACACACCTTGACTTTGAAATGTCATACAAAGCTATAGAATCCAAAATAGCATAGCTCTGGTTTAAAAATAAATATATGGGCCAATGAAAGAATAGATTCGGAAATACATCTACAGAGATATAGCTAACAGATCTTTGCAAAGATAGAAAACATACATTCAGTAGAAAAAAGACAATGTTTGATAAACAATGATGGAGAACTGGATGGCAGCATTCTAAAAAATGAGACACCCTACCTCTTATCAGCCACAAAAATCAAATAAACATGGTTTAGAAATACAAACATGAAACATGAATCTATTAACCTACTAAAATTATTTAGAACTTTGGAATAAATAATTTTGAATATGAACACAAAAGCATGAGTAATAAAAAATCTGTAAATTAGATTGTGTCAAATTAAAACACATAGCAAAACTAATAACCAAAACAACTAAAGAGAACCCTCCTGTGTGTGTGTGTTTGTGTTTGTGTGTGTGTGTGTGTGTGTGTGTGTGTGTGTGTGTGTGTATGTATGTTTGCCATAGTACTTGTGTGAAGGTCAGAGAACAAAGTGAATCAGTTCTCTCCTTCCACCATGTGGGTTCTAAGAATTCAACTCAGGTTATTATGTTTGGCAGCTAGTTGCCTAGGAAAATAGTTCATTAGACCTCTTCTAAAAAGGCAACAATATCTGAAAGATGTTCAATATCACCAATCACCAGGGAAATGAAAGCAAGAATCATAATGAGATAAAATATCACCTCTTTGTGGTCAGAGTCAATACTACCCAAAAGTCTAAAAATAAATAGGACTGATAAGGATGGGACAAAAAAGGAAACTCTAAAAGTTTTGATGGGGATGTAAGTTAGTACAACTACTGTGAAAAAATATTTACAGAAATCCCTCAAAAACAACAACAACCAGATGTTACTCAGTTTTAAAGAAATGACATCAAGATGAAGGAAAAAAAGAACAGCTTATGTTCACTGTAAACATATTCACAGAAGTCATAAGTTAATTCAGCCTAAGCACACACCAACAGATGAGCATATGAAGAGAATATATACCCTGGAATACCATCTGCATGTAACAGATGTGACACTGTTTAACTTGTGACAGCACAATAAACCCAGATACCCCAAATTCAATTAAATGATGCTGCTCACAGACAATGATGATTTTGCATTTGCACATGTAAAATCTAAAGACTTTTTCCTTAGGAATAATAGATATAACTGGATTTTAAAGAGTGAGGATGATAGAAAATAAGAGGACAAGTTAGTCAATGGATGCAACATCACAATTAGACAAGAGAAATTAGTTCTGATACTTTAGCACACAGTATAGTGACACACAAGTTTGTGAAGCATTCCATATGTTTTGAAACTCCCTGGAATCTATGAGGGTGACCCTAGTGAAGACTCCCAGTAATGGGGAATCTGAAGCCTGAACCAGCCATCTTCTGTAGCCAGGCAAGACTTTCAGTGGTGGGACTAGTGCACAAAAACTTCAAACTAATCTTTCTCAATGGAATGTTTCCTAATAATATTATGCTATAATCATAGATGGCCCCTAGCCCAACTGTTATTATCAGAGAGGCTTCATCCATCAACTGATGGGATCAGATGCAAAGACCCACAGCCAATCATTAGGCAGAGCTTGAGAACCCCATGGAAGAGGGAGAGGAAGGTTCCTAGAAAATAGAGGAACTGAGGACACCACAATAACACAGCCCATAGAATCAACTAAGCAGGACTCCTAAGAGGCTCACAGAATGAAGCAACTATCAGGGGGCATGTATTGGTCTGAGCAAGGTCCTCTGCATATATGTTATAGTTGTGTAGCTTGGTTTAATTGTGGGATCCTAACAGTGGAAGCAGATGTATTTCTGACTCTTTTGCCTGCTCTTGAGACTCTTTTCCTCCTGTTGAGTTACTTTGCCTAGCCTTTATAGTATGGCTTTCACCTTGCCTTAATGTATCTTGTTTTGTCCTGTCTGGCTATTGTTTCTAGGGATATGCATTTTCTGAAGAAGAAGTGGAGAGAGTGTTGTGGTGATATGTTGTGGCCCCCAATATATTGTGCATTCTAATAAACTTATCTGGGGGCAGAGGATAGAACAGCCACTAGACAGACATAGAGGCCAGAAAATGGTGGCACTCATACCTTTAATCCTATCACGTAGGAGGCAGAGATCCATCTGGATCTCTGTGAGTTCAAAGCCACACTGGAAACAGCTAGGCATGATGACTCACACCTTTAATCCCAGGAAGTGATGGCAGAAAGCAGAAAGGTATATAAGGTGTGAAACCAGCAATGAGAGTTGGTTAAGCTTTTAGGCTTTTGAGCAGCAGTTCACCTGAGATTCATTCTGGATGAGGACTCAGAGGCTTCCAGCCTGAGGAAACAGGATCAGCTGAGGAGCTGGTGAGGTAAGGTAGCTGTGGCTTGTTCTGCTTCTCTGATCTTCCAGCATTCACGCCAATAACTGGCCTCAGGTTTGATTTTACTAATAAGTACCTTTAAGATTCATGCTACAAGACAGTCTCCAGATGCCCCAGAAAGATTGTAGGTATGTGCTGTGGAATTTCTGATTTTGTTAATTTGAATGCTCTCTCTCTGTCTTCTGGCTAGTTTGGATAAGGGCTTGTCTATCTTGTTGATCTTCTCAAAGAGCCAACTCTTTGTTTCATTAATCCTTTGTATTGTTCTCTTTATTTCTATTTTATTGATGTCAGCTCTCAATTTGATAATTTCCTGGTGTCTGTTCCTCCTGGGAGACTTTGCTTCTTCCTGTTCAAGGGCTTTCAGGTGTGCTGTCAAGTCACTAGCGTGAGATTTCTCCAGCTTATTTACGTGGGCATTCAGTGCTATGAATCTCCATCTTAGCACTGCTTTCATAGTATTTCTTTCTTTACTTCTTCCTTAACCCATTGGTGGTTCAGCTGAGCATTATTCAGTTTCCATGAGATTGTAGGATTTCTGTAGTTTTTTTCTGTTGTTGAAATCTAACTTTAAACCATGGTGGGCTGATAGAACACAGGGGGTTATTCCAATTGTTTTGTATCTGTTGAGATTTGCTTTGTGGCCAAGTATGTGGTCGATTTTAGAGAAGGTTCCATGGGGTGCTGAGAAGAAGGTATATTCTTTTTTTGTTTGGGTGGAATGTTCTGTAGATATCGATTAAGTCCATTTGAGCCATAACATCAGTTAAGTCCATTATGTCTCTGTTAAGTTTCAATTTGGCCGATCTGTCCAGAGGTGAAAGTCGGGTGTTGAAGTCTCCCACTATTAATGTGTGGAGTTTATACATGATTTAATCTTTAGTAATGTTTCTTTTACATGTGTGAGTGCACTTGTGTTTGGGGCATAAATGTTCAGAATTGAAACTTCATCTTGGTGGATCTTTCCTGCGATGAGTATGTAATGTCCTTCATCATCTCTTTTGATTGATTTTAGTTTGAAGTCTATTTTGCTGGATATTAGGATGGCTACACCAGCTTGTTTCTTAAGACCATTAGATTGGAAAGTCTTTTCCCAGCCTTTTACTCTTAGGAGGTGTCTGTCTTTGAATTTGAGGTGTTTCTTGTATGCAGCAGAAAGATGGGTCCTGTTTTCGTATCCATTCTGTTAGTCTGTGTCTTTTTATAGGTGAATTAAGTCCATTGATATTAAGGTATATTAATGACCAGTTATTGTTCGTTCCTGTTGTTATTTTTATTTTTTGGTGGTAGTGTGTGTACTTACCTTCTTTGGGGTTTACTGCTGTGGTGTTATCTATTGCCTGTGTTTTCATGGGTGTATCTGCCTTCCTTAGGTTGGAATTTTCCTTCTAGTGCTTTCTGTAGTGCTGGGTTTGTGGATGAGTATTATTTAAATCTGGTTTTGCCTTGGAAGGTCTTGTTCACTCCATCTATGATGATTGAAAGTTTTGCTGGGTATATTAGTCTAGGCTGGCATCCATGGTCTCTTAGTGTCTGCATTATATCTGTCTAGTTCCTTCTGGCTTTCAAAGTCTCCATTGAGAAATCGGGTGTTATTCTGATGTGTTTGCCTTTATAAGTCACTTGGCCTTTTTCCTTTGCTGCCCTTAATATTCTTTCTTTATTCTGTATGTTTAGTTGTTTAATTATTATGTGGCAAGGGGACTTTTTTGGGGGTCTGGTCTGTTTGGTGTTCTATAGGCTTCTTGTATCTTCATAGGCATTTCCTTCTTTAAGTTGGGAAAGTTTTCTTCTATGATCTTGTTAAATATATTTTCTGTGCCTTTGAGTTGGTATTCTTCTCCTTCCTCTATCCCTATTATTCATAGGTTTGGTCTTTTCATGGTGTCCCAAATTTCTTGGACATTTTGGGTCATGACTTTGTTGGTTTTAGTGTTTTCTTTGACTGATGAATCAATTTCTTCTACTGTATCTTCAACACCAGAGATCTTCTCTTCCATCTCTGCATTCTATTTGTTTTACTTGCCTCTGAAGTTCCTGTTTGTTTACTCAGATTTTCTATTTCCAACATTCCTTCTGTTAGTGTCTTCTTCATTTTTTCTATTTCCCTCCTCAGGTCTTGGATTGTCTCCCTTGCTTTTTCATGATTTTCATTCAAGGATTTATTGTTTTCTTCTGCTTTAATTGTCCTTTCCTCTAGTTTTTTATAGCATTCTTCCCATTTTTTGTCTGTTCCTTTATTTTTTTATTTCTTCTATATAAGGCTCTGGCCTCTTCATGATGTTACTTATAAGGTTGTTTTCTTCTTCTTCCATTCCATGATGTTCGGGTCTAGCTGTTGGAGAAGGGCTAGGTTCTGGTGATGCTGTATTGCTCTTTATTTTGTTGTATGTACTTCTGCCTTGATGTCTGCCCATCTCCTCTTGTGTTCGTTCTTGGTCTTATCAGTGTACTTGGTCCAGAGAGAGCTGACAGATTTAGGGAGCCTCTCTCTGGTCTAGATGGAAGCTCTGGGCCAGATGGGAGCCCTGGTCCAGATGAGAGTGTTGGCCAGATAGGAGCTGGGGGGCTGGACTCTGAGTCTCAGGAAGTCCCTGGGGTCTCCTTATTTTGTCCAGATTGGAGCTCCTCTTGTCCAGATGGGAGTTCCTCTGGTCTCTGGTCCAGATGGGAGTTCCAGGGCAGGATGGAAGCTTGGGGCTGGTCTCTGATTCTCAGGAAGTGGCTGGGGTCTCTAGCAGATGGGTGTGGGGGCAGGGTGTGGAGAGTGCAGTGCCTGCCTGCAGTCTTGGAAAAGGGGAGCCTTCCCACAGGGTGCTCTGATTGGCAGGAAACTGGGGCCAAGTTGGTCAGGTCCTCCCGGGGTGGCCTGTGTCCAGGGTTGGGACCCAGGTGCAGTTGCCTCTCGGACTATAACCCAGGCACTCCGGATTTTATTTTTAAAGAGAAACTATGCCCTAGAAGTTAAGTTATTTGTCTAAAGTTTCAGAAAGGAGTAGAATCATGTTCAAAGTTCTTATTCCCTAGATTCATGTGCTAAATGCTCTGTAAACTTTTATTTATTTTTCCTTATTCCAGCAATATCAATAAAATAATCAGTGAAGTTGTGTGATGGTTTGCATGCCTTCAATTCCAGCACTTGGGAGGCAGAGGCAGGCAGATCTCTATGAGTTCAAGGTTAGCCTGGTCTACAGAGAGAGTTCTAGGACAGCTAGAGCTGTTACATAGAGAAACTCTGTCTTGTGAAAACAAACAAATGAAAAACAAAGCAAAACAAAACAATGTTCAGTGAAGTCAGGCAATCATTTTAATCAGCTTTATGAATCAAAATTAAATTTGTTAAAATGTTGATATCAATAATACAATCTAAATTTGTATTTTATTTCTTATATGAGATTAATATCCTGAAAACCAACCACTTCCATTAAAATGTTCAGGATGGATTCAAGTCCACAGTTCTTTCATTTTTCAAATACTGAATTTATGCTATATTTGCTGACTTACTGATATTTGACTTTAAAAGTCCTTGATTGCTATATGTTTAAATTCACAATTGCTCCATTATTCATCTGCTACAATAATTTCCATTCATCATCTTCTGCAGTGATTTCCTTCTTTCTTTTCATAATTCTGTATTTTTGGTTTATGACTAATTCATCTCTGGATGACTCAAAAATTCCCCTCTGTTCCTGCAAATCTGAAATAATTTCACTTCTCTTGAGATCACCACAGTCACTATTCAAATTTCAATCCCCAAATGTCACTGCTGAAAGCCTGAAATATTTTACTCAATTTTCTTTTTTTTACCCCCAAAAGAATTATGATGCCAGCTATACTAACCTGAAAGTAGTATTTCAATACTTTTAAAACTTTAAATAAAATAGTCAAGGTTATCTATACTAGATAAGTCAATGGGAAAAATAAAAATATCAATATAATCTTATTATTATTCAGAGGCATAGCTCAACAGGAAAACAGAGCCCATGGTCAAAGAACAATTGAAGGTACACACTTTTAAAAGCTGTAATAGTTTAAGTGTAATTTGTCTCTGTGAAAGCAAGGAAAGGAGAAATAATTGTCCTTTGTAATAGTTCTATGACAGTGATTTAGCAGATTCTTATTGGACATACCATGTATTACAGGTTATGCTGAGTCTTTGTGCTTACTCTTACATTGCTTACAGTTCAATAGAATCACAAAGCTAGGTTAGAATAATTGTGTGTGTGTGTGTGTGTGTGTGTGTGTTTACGTTGAGATGATGTTAGAACATTTTGCATTTAGTGAACAATGGTGAGACAAATGACAAGAAAGAAAGATCGAAAAGAAGTATATCAAATATATTAACAAGTAGTTGCATTAGAAAGTAGTGATAATCTGGTTGAAAAAGACGTACCCGGGGACATTTCTAACAAGGAGTAGAATATAGAAACAGGACGTGTCAGAGTGCCTGCAAAGAGCTGTTCTTTAAGTTAGGTGACTCTAGGGAAAACATTAGACAAGGACACATGGAATGAGGGACACAGTGACACAAGGACCACAGGGCAGTGTGCCTTATGTGTGTAGCCTTGGTCAAGAACACTTCAGAAGCCTTAGTCATTTTTATTGTGGGGTTTATTTAATATTGTTAATATTTACTTATTGATACTTTTAATTTTTACTTACTGAATGTGCATGGGTGTTTTGGCTGTACATATGCCTGTGTATCCATGTGTGCCTAGTGTCAATGGAAGCCTGAAGAGTACATGGGATGCTCAGAGACTGCTATTACAGGTGATTGTGAGTGACCATGTGTGTCCTAGGAATTGGGCCTAGGTCTTCTGGAATGACAGTCACTGTTCCTAAAACCAGGACATCTCTTCAGTTCCATTGTGGAGTTTCTCTACACAAATTCAATCAGTCTGCCTGAATGCACTCAATCAGTTATTAGTAGTCCAGTCCTCATCAAAGAGAGACTCGGAAGCGCTCAAAACATCTATAATTTGTCTATTCCTGACCTGGTGTTACCCTGCACTGTGTGATATCATCCTAAGTTCATTGAATTAAAAAAAATAACAAACAAACAAACAAACAAAAAGCAATTTTAAATACCATTTCAGTTTATATAAATAGGCAAGAATTTTTTACCTAAAAAATTGTAGAAAAGGAACTTTGTTTTTAATTTTTATTTATTTTTTTTGTTTTGTTTTTTTTATTTTACATACCAATTCCAGTTCTTCCTCCATCCCCTTCTCCCACCCATCCACTCCCTCATCTCACCCACCATGCACTCCTCAGACAGGGTAAAGCCTCCCTTGGGAAGTCAACAAAGTCTGCCATACTAAGTTGAGGTAGGACCAAGCCCCTACCCGCTGTGTCAAGGCTGAGCATTGTATCCCCACCCACCCTAGGGAATGTGTTCCAAAAAGCCATTTCATGAACCCTGGATAAGTTCTGGTCCAACTGCCAGGGGTTCCCCAAACATATCTAGCGACATTACCTGTCACTCATATTCAGAGGGCCTAGTTTGGACCCATGCATGTTCCCCAGCTGATAGGCCAGAGTCCACAAAAGAGCTCCCACCAGCTTGGGTCAGCTGTCTCTGTGGTTTTCCTCATCATGATCTTGACCTTATTTGCTCCTTTTGATGGGAGTAAAGATGGCATAAATGGTGCCCATATGCACACAGACACAGACTCACATGGATGTGGATACCCTCAGAAGACAGAAGGAAATGCTGGATTTCTTGGAACTGGAGCTACAAAAGGTTGTGAAGTGCTCAAAAAGTACTAGGAGTCAAGCACCAGTCCTCATTTCAGAGGAGCAAGTGCTCTTAACTACTGAATTTTTTCTCCTTCTTTAGTTATCATTTTATATAATTTTATCATTCAACAATAAAAATGATTTAATTATTCAAAGCTATATAAAATAAAATTTAATGAAAAGGAAATCTGAAAGTGAATCAATATAAAACAGCTAATTCCTAATTAAGGTAAAGTTAAATAAATATCCACATAAAATGAATAAATTCAAAGAATATATACAAACATCATGGATCTAAAAAGTATAAGAAATATAGTGATAATAAGAACTGAAAGTCTTTAATTTCTTTCTTTATTTCTTCCTTGACCCATTGGTGATTCAGTTGAGCATTATTCAGTTTCCATGCCATTGTAGGCTTTCTGTAATTTTTATTGTAGTTGAAATCTAACTTTAAGCCATGGTAGTCCAAAAAAATACAGAATGTTATTTCAATTTTTTTTTTCTGTTGAGATTTGCTTTGTGACCGAGTATGTGGTCAATTTTAGAAAAGGTTCCATGGGGTGCTGAGAAGTTAAATTCTTTTTGTTAAGGTGGAATGTTCTGTAGACAACAATTAAGTCCATCTGAGTCATATCATCTGTTAGGTCCCTTATTTATCTGTAAAGTTTCTGTCTGTCAGATCTGTCCATTGGTTAGACTGGGGTGTTGAAGTCTCCAACTATTAATGTGTGGGGTTTGATGTGTGATTTAAGCTTTAGTAATGTTTCTTTTACATATGTGGGTGCCCTTGTATTTGGGGCATAAATGTTCAGAATTGAGACATCCTCTTGGTGGATTTTTCCTGTGATGAATATGTAATATCCTTCCTGTTCTCTTTTGATTGATTTTAGTTTGAAGTCTATTTTGTTGGATATTACAATAACTACACCAGCTTGCTTCTAAAATCTATTTGATTGGAAAATCTTTCCCCCAGCCTTTTATTCTGAGATAGTACCTGTCTTTGAAGTTAAGGTGTGTTTCTTTATGCATAAATAATCTTTAACTTTTGTTACTTAATTTTTTAAATGAACTTCACAAAGAAATTCTGAAAGAAATTTTCAAAAAGAAAATCATTTTGCAGGTGTGTGATTGGGTTCACAAATGAGTAAACATGGATAGTTAGGAGAATAAGAATACATATTCACTAAAGGAGAGATACAAGTAAAATGGTAGACAATTAAAAATAGCCCTTAAGTGTTGAATATCAGTTTGAAGTTAACAGCATAATATATTCTCTCATATGAGCATGTAATTGCATCCTTGTGTGAGTGAGTGAGCATGAACACACACACACACACACACACACACACACACACACACACACACACACACTTTTCCTTAGCTCTGTTTCCTGAGTAGGTCAATAAGCAGCAAGTTTCATGAAGCAATAATCTCTACACTTAGACTTTTGAGTCTACTTTTCTACAAACAGAAACCAAATCTTTTTGAAGAAATGACTACTTTCTGTCTGGTGCAGAAAAACCAGAGGATTTGGATCAACATTTTGTTACAGAAAATGAAGATATGTTCAAAATCCAGTGGAAAATAGAAAAGGATATGGAAAATAATATAATTTAAAAGGCCATCACTTACAAAGCTAGAACATTCTAAACATTGAGAAGGAAAGTCAGGATCACAGAATATAAAATAGAAACTCTGTCTACACAACAATGGTAGAGGAAAGTGAGAAGGAGAAGGGTGGATAATAAGGAAGCAAGAAAGGCAGAGGGAAGATAGACAAGGAACAGAGATGGGGAGATAAAGGGATTGAAAGAGATGGGAGAGAAATAGTGAGGAGGAGAAAAATAAAGGGAGATTATGGACATTTGGAGATAAAGGAGATGGAGAAGAGTAAAGGACAGCAGGAGAAAGAGAGAGAAGGAGAAGGGGAATGAAGGGAGAATAATAGGAGGAGAGAGAAGGAGCAAGAAGAAAGAAGGGCAATAAGAAAGTAAAATAAATCTCTCTGATAGAAACACAACTATAAATGTAGACTTATATTAACAATTGATTAATGGCTTAAATGATGCTATGAACACAGTAGCATCAATTTTAACTTTATACAGTGTAAATTTACTTTTGTAAGGCAAATAGCTAAGGATTTCATCCAGAGTTATATGTTAACAAGTTAAATATGAGCATGTCACTAAAGAACTCCTTCAGATCTCTACAGTCCTTTCAAGCTTTGTGAAACATAAAAAAACACTCCACATGTTGATTCAATGAGCTGAATTTTCATTCTCTTTGACAACCCTGAGTTCTGTAACAGTTTGATACTATTGATCTTTGAAATCATTTTAAAGTTTTGAGTTTAATTGATTCAAGTAATCTCATAGTAATAAAATATTTTATTTGACATTATAGTTCCTCAAGATACAGGATACAAAACAGGACAAGTCAAAATTTTAAAGGAACACACCACAAAACAAGCAATCCAGTTTCTCTTTTGCAGAGCACCTTTTCTTAATTAGAGCTGCCTTCACAACCATGGGAGAATGGTCTGGTGTGAGTACATCCCTGCTGTTGCAATTAATAGTTGTTACTACTCTAAGTTTTGAGAGATTCATTCAGGCACTCCATGCAGCAGGCTTCCTCGTAAGTGTCATTAGTTAAAAAAAAAAACAAAACAAAACAAACAAACAAACAAACAAACAAAAAAACCCTCCTAAATGCTAAAAGCAATCTCCTGTCTGGTTTCATCTGCCAGGTAATACTTTTGATGTTCATGGAACTTTTAAATGTATATGACTCCTTTGATCTGACCAAACATTCACTTATGAAAATTATATGCTCTCTGAATTTGTATATGCAAGAAATTAACATAAAATGCATCTGAATTTCTTCTCTTAGTCACTACATTTCTACTTAGCAACCACCAAACAATCTCTCATTTATCTCCTAGATTTCTTCCATGACATGAATTCTACTAAATCTGAGATTTGAAATCTAAGGTCTGATTGCATGTAGGAGAGTTTAGACTGTGTATATCTATACTCGAACATCACAATTAATCTTAGACTGCACTCAGAATGCAAATTTTATTTGCTTCCTGTAATATTTCTTTTCCATTCTTTTTATTTCCTTAAGAGTAATATATGCTCTCAGGCTTCCAGACTATTCCTCCTGTCTCCACAATTCATTTTCTCCTTCTCTTCTCCCCTCTACCACAGAAATAACTTAGTAAAACAATAATAATGTTGATTTAAGTGATAAAATGCATTTGCTTTTAGAACCTCAGCAAATATTTTTCAACACTATCTTTCTATCTTATCTATCACAAATCTATCTTTGCTTTGCTCTTTTTGAAAATGTGTTATTTTTTTTCTTTTTTTCCCCCTTTTTTATTATATTTGTGTTTTAATTTTACAAATCAGCCATGGGTTCCCCTGTCCTCCCCCCTCCTGCCCCCATCTCCACCCTCCCCCCATCCCCTCCCCTCCATTGCCATATCCTCCAGGGCCAAGACTCTCCTGGGGATTCATTCAAACTTGGTGGATTCAGTATAGGCAGGTCCAGTACCCTCCTTACAGGCTGAGCAAAGTGTCCCTGTGTAAGCCTCAGGTTCCAAACAGCCAGCTCATGCACTAAGGAGAGGTCCAGGTCCCACAGCCTGGATGCCTCCCAAACAGTCCAAGCCACTCAACTGTCTCACTTATCCAGAGGACCTGATCTAGCTGGGGGCTCCACAGCCTTTGGTTCACAATTCATGTGCTTCCATTCGTCTGGCCTTTTGTCCCTGAGCCTTTTCCAATCCTGGCTCAACAATTCATGCTCCCACAGTCCCTCCTCCTTCTCAACAACTGGACACACGGAGCTCCACCTGGGCCTGGCTGAGAAACTCTTCATCCACTTCCATCAGTCACTGGATGAGAGTTCCAGCCTGACTGTCAGGGTGTTTGGCCATCTGATCACCAGACTAAGTCAGACCAGGCTTTCTCTTGACCACTGCCAGCAGTCTACAGAGGATACATCACTGTGGACCTCAGGGGACCTCTCCATCACTCTGCCCACTCCTTTTCTCATGTGGTCCTCATCCATCATGGTCTACCATTCCTTGTTCTCCCTTTCTGTTCCTGATCCAGCAGGGATCTCCTACTCCCCCAAGCCTCCCTTCCCTCAAACCTTGCCCTTCATTTCTCCCACTCTCGTCCAGGTTGTTCATGTAGATCTCATCAATTTCTCTATCATTGGGTGATCCCTGGGTCTTTCCTAGGGTCCCGTTTTCTAGGTAGCCTCCCTGGGGTTGTTTTACATCTAGTATCCTCCTATGAGTGAGTACATACCATGTTTGTCCTTCTGAGTATGGGTTACCTCACTCAGGATGATTTTTTCTAGATCCATCCATTTGCCTGCAAACCTCATGATGTCATTGTTTTTCTCTGCTGAGTAGTACTCCATTGTGTATATGTACCATATTTTCTTTATCCATTCTTCAGTTGAAGGGCATCTAGGTTGTTTCCAGGTTCTGGCTATTACAAACAATACTGATATGAACATAGCTGAGCAAATGCCCTTGTGGTATGATTAAGCATTCATTGGGTATATGCCCAAGAGTGCTATAGCTGGGTCTTGGGGGATATGGATTCCCAATTTTCTAAGGAAGCACCATATTGATTTCCAAAGTGGCTATACAAGCTTGCATTCCCACCAGCAGTGGAGGAGAGTTCCCTTTGCTCCACATCCACTCCAGCATAAGCTGTCTTCTGTGTTTTTAATCTTAGCCATTCTGACAGGTGTAAGGTGGTATCTCAGAGTCGTTTTGATTTGCATTTCCCGGACATCACAGCAGTAAACCCCAAAGAAGAGAAGTACACACACACTACCACCAAATAATAAAAATAATAACAGGAACAAACAATTACTGGTCATTAACTTCCCTTAATATCAATGGACTTAATTCACCTATAAAAAGACACAGACTAACAGAATGGATACAAAAACAGGATCCATCTTTCTGCTGCATACAAGAAACACACCTCAAATTCAAAGACAGACACCTCCTAAGAGTAAAAGGCTGGGAAAAGACTTTCCAATCAAATGCTCTTAAGAAACAAGCTGGTGTAGCCATCCTAATATCCAGCAAAATAGAGTTCAAACTAAAATCAATCAAAGGAGATGATGAAGGACATTACATACTCATCACAGGAAAGATCCACCAAGATGAAGTCTCAATTCTGAACATTTACGCCCCAAACACAAGGGCACCTACGTATGTAAAAGAAACATTACTAAAACTTAAATCACCTATAAAACCCCACACATTAATAGTGGGAGACTTCAACACCCCACTTTCACCTCTGGACAGATCGGCCACATTGAAACTTAGCAGAGATATAATGGTCTTAACTGATGTTATGGCTCAAATGGACTTAATTGATATCTACAGAACATTCCACCCGAACAAAAAAGAATGTACCTTCTTCTCAGCACCCCATAGAACCTTTTTTTCATTTTTTATACAATATATTTTAATCCTATTATCCCTTCCCCCAACTCCTCCAGACCCTTCACACTTCTCTGATTGGAACTTGTGAAGGTCTTGTGCATGCTGTCATTATCTCTGAGTATTCATATGTATATCAGCACTGTGGTGGGTGGAATGGTTCTTACAATCTATTTTTTCTATCACAAAAATCCCTGAACCTTGAGAGGATGTGTTTGATAAAGAAATTCTCTTTAGGGTGGAAAACTCCAAAGTCTCTCACTCTGTACTTTGGTAAGTTGTGGGTCTCTGTAATAATTACCATCTACTACAGGACACTTCTCTGATGAGGGCTGATGGACTCACTGATCTATGAATACAGCAATATAGCATTAATAATAATTTCAGTTATGTTCCTTTAGTAGACTAATATAGTATTAGGTTTTTTCCCCCTAAAGCCCATGGCCTATCTATCCTCATGTTATTGGCTACTTTAGTTATGTCATGTGTGGGTTCCATCTCATAAAATGAGCCTCGAATCCAACCAGAAACTGGTTGTTTATTTCCTTAACATTTGTGTCAATATTATAAACATATCTTGATGGCAGGTCTGTGTTTTAGGTCACAAGTTTTGTGGCTGAGTGATATTGATACATACCTTATTCTTTTAGTAACATGCAAAGTACCTTCCAACACCATGAACATTTGACAGTAGGCTTTAAACTTCTGGTTGAGCATCAGTTCTAGTTCTCCACTTTTGATAACATAGTAAATAGTATCTTAAAAAATACAGCCTTACTGTCAGGTTATGGACAATAAGTAATAACCATGGCAACAGCTTGTGGTGCTTGGCAAAGGTTATAGGCTCACCTTTGGCCAATGACTCGACAAAGTGTAACTCATTTTTTGGTTTCATTTAGTGGCATAAGATATCTAGTTGGGATATTGTCTCCCCCATCATATGGTGACTCCATTTACATTCCTTTCATATATGGGTGTATGTGTATGTGTGTGTGTGTGTGTGTGGTGTTTTAGGAAGATGCTGTAATAGTGTGTTTTCTTATGGCTTTTTAAAAAGGTATTTAGTTGTCTCTCCCTTACCCTACACATTTACCGCCACCCCCACACACACTTAATCCTCCTGTTGTAGTTTCCCCTTTATCTCTTTATAATATTACATTATTGGTGAAGTTATTAAGGCCACTCCACGTAGTTAAAAGGGAGGTTTATTTTGTGGGGTAACTTACAAATGAAGGGGTAGGTTGCAGGGTCTGGCAAAGGTATAGCTCAGTCTGGCGGTGTTCTCTGGAGAACTCTGCTGGGTCTACCTCCAGTGTCCAGGGTCCCAGAACCAAGAGAGAGCCCTCCTCTTGATCCTCAGTCTTCCGCTCCCTCCTCTGCCCCGCCTTGTGGGCGTGATCATTACCGAAGCCTCAATGGGGGTTGGAACTTTCAGGCCAATGTTGGGATGGCTATCCACTACATTACATTGTATTTCTCCTTCCTTCAAAGAGCTCCAGCTCCTGCTTGGTCTCTTATCTATGTAACCTCTATGGTTATTCTAATTAAAACACATATCTAAAGCTTAAATGCTAACATCCACACATAAGTAAAAAAAAAAAAAAATCAATATTTGCCTTTGGGAGCCTGGGTTATCTCATTAAGGGTGATGGTTTCTAACTCTATCAACTTAGCAACAAATTTCATCTTTCCTAACAGCTGAATAATTCCACCACAGGCAACGTAGTGTCTTTTTTTTTTTTTTTTTTTTTGCCGGAGCTGAGGACCTAACCCAGGGCCTTGTGCTTGCTAGGCAAGCACTCTACCACTGAGCTAAATGCCCAACCCCAGTGTCTTAATACCCATAGGTTTTGGTCTCAATCAAAATCAACTCAACTCTTGCCTATATCTTTGACCAACTGAACTCAATTGTTTGAAGCCTCAACTTTGTTTCTCTTTCCTAAAATAGATATGACAAACCTTACATCAAAAATGCCAATAATAAATATTAGCAAACAATTTCAGATGTTATCACTTTGTGTTGCCTAGAACAGGATGAATTTGAGCTCCTATGTTTTGAAGAATATGCAGATTTCATGTCGTACCTCACTCAAGGGTTGCATCATCCTTATTAGTTGACCTTGACATGGTACTTAAAGTTTATTCTAATAGAAGCGAGATATGGAGTCAAACATGATTCTGGAAATGGAGGAAGCAGGTTGATCATTAAAGCTCACCCTTGACAAAATAAAGGTGACCTGTGATAATTTATAAGTAGGAGAGACCTATAATTGAGTGGGTTCTGTATGTGCATGTATATGCTGGGTCAAAGGAGAGGAAAACAATTCTTCTATTTATTCATTTATTTCACCATCTAATCCAAAGGTGCATAGCATCACTTTTATGTATGTTAATGTGCATATATATGTATAAATTATTATTATAGTCAAGAAAATCAACATACCACCTTCTCAGATGATGTGTGAATGTAAGAGATATATCTGAAAAATCTTGTTGTCTTGGCAACCTTCTAGTATAGACTGCAATACCATTTATAGTCAACAAGATATTCATTAGATTCCTGGGTACATTATTAATTTTATGGAAGATAATTATATGTGGCCTTTAAATAAACTTCTACTCAGATATTCTCTATTGGCCATTTTGACTGAACTTCTACATAGAAGACATGCATGACTGAAAACAAAGATTTTATTCCTTAAACTGCTCAGAATCTGTGAACAATGACATAATTCAATGTTTATGTGTGATAGCTTCTCTTTGCTTTCTACATCATCTGTCTTGGTCTGTCCACAAACAGTGATATCATAGTGATAATACAAGCAGTGTTATCAATAATTTTTAAATTAAACTACACCATATGCTTTGGGCCTTTACATAAATTCTTTTCTCTCTTTGGTTAGTTGTTTAACTGGTCTCATTACATTGTTCTGTCAGGAAATGAATGTAGTGTGGTGTTCTTGCCTCTGAAGACCTACCTATCAATGTAGTACCATCATCAGAGAATTCTCAATGTTACATGTTGACCTTTGATATGAGCAAGGATGTTTGCCTGAAGGGAAGGTCTTTGCAAAGGAACTCAGAAGAATCTAACCACTACCAGAATGCAGCAGCAAATCCATTAGGCTTTAGCAATCAATTGATCATATTGAATAATTTAAATAAGGAAGGAGAAAGCAAGAAAGAAGCAAATGTTATGCAGTAATCCTCCCTTGGGGGAATTACTTTATCCAGAGTGACTTAACAAGTGGCTGGAATTTTACAAAAGGTATTTCCCTTTTATTGACTATATTACTGGTGAACCCTCACATTTTACTTTTATATTTTTATTATATATCTTACATGGATACTTTGCTGTTATTGTACACTGTTCTATACAGAAAAAAAATGAATCAACTTTGGTGACTTTAAGTAACTTTTTCAGAAAACTTTATCAGCATACAAAATGCCATCTTTACTTGTGTGCCTCTGCAATTGTTATAACTTTCATATACTACCTTGAGAATAATTTGCTCAAACCCACTCAGCTGTTGGTATACTTCAAGTGATTAATAACTTGGGGCCATCAATATCCCCTCTCTGCCCAATCATCTCAATTGTGTTTATATTTTAGAATAAGTGAGTAGGAAAAGGTGTGTTGAATCAAAACAAAAAAAGAGCATGTTGGAAACATTCAGTAATAGATCCATTTCAAAGAAGTTTCAACTTTTATAATATTTTATTGATGAACAATGAGGCAAGATCTAGAATATAGTTTTTAAGTTAAATTTAAGGTCCTGAAGGTGTTGAATTTGTGAGGTATAATAAGTAAAGGGGAAAAGATTTCTTCCTGAGGAACACCAGGCATTCCTAGAAATAAATGTACTAGCAATCCTATCTCTGCCCTTTAGTTTGTTGATATCTCTCCCTATTTTTCAGGTTGTAAGGTAAGAGCTGACTCACATTGCAGATACTTCTACAATCTTTCGAGTATCAACTGTCATCCATGTTAGAGCTCCCAAGCAGTCGTTAACTGAAGAAGGCATGAAATCTGTTTGTAATAGAATGAGTCCTGTCTTGTTAATAGAGATTGCTATAGCTTCTTCATTCCTGCCGAGCCTCCATTCTCTCTTTGGGGAATTACAAAATTCTTCAAAAAATCCATTTCATAGGATGTTGTGAAATAAAAAAAAAAAATTATACACATTTGGCTGATATAGTCACCAATAAGTGTCATTATAAAATTGATTATTGACTAGGGCTCCATATCTATGTGTGCATGTGCATTTGTGTGTGTAGAATTTGTTTGCTTGTTTTTATGACTTTGTTGTTTTGAAATGGATTTTAATATGTCACACAGGCTGGTATTAGACTAGTGACCTCTTTCAACACAATCCTCAGCTTCCAAAGAAGTACAGACCATGGGCATGTGTCACCATGTCAGTTATTTCAGTCAGCCTGAGGATGGAATTCAAGGACTCTATGCATCTACCACTGTAGAGCAGGATATCTATTAAGCAAGCTATAAACAGCCTCATTTCTCTACCAGTTTATTTGCCTGTCAATGCTCCCTGTTGGCTCTGTCCACCATGGCCTTCTAATTCATGGCGCTTTGAGAATTTATTTGGATGACTCTTTAACAAGGCTGTGAAGGTTGCATTGAAGGAAAGTATTTGGAATTATGACTTTGCCAATTTTTTTTAACATTTTCTCTCTCAACAAAATTATCCCAGTCTTCACCACACAAACATACCACATGAATATACTCTACATACAACACCACACACTCACTCTCACACACACACACACACACACACACACACACATACATGGAGACATACATAAGTTTAGTGCACAAGTTCTTCATTTTTCTTTGAGTGAATTCACTCTGACTACTTTCTGAGGGAATAGTAACCCTCACTTAAAAATGTCCTATACATCCTCAAGGTTTCCTCACTCAATCATTTCTGATTTCCTCAAAATTTTCAGGGTACCCACTTAGCTCTCTGATTTCCCACTGTCACCCAGAGGAGGCCAGTTTTCCTAGACTGTTATTACCCTTCTTTCTGATGGACTAGCTTGAGGACATCTCAAGTGTAGCAACCTCTCCCTTGCTCACTGTTGCTGCTATTGAATGGAAGAGTAGATGATACCTAGAATGCCCAGTGAATATTAGCTGAATGAACAAACAGATAACTTAATATTCTAATGCTAAAGACACATTCAAAATGTGTGTTAAAATTTCTTTTTCAAAAAATATTTTTTTAAATTTTACATCCCAGCCATAGTTTCCCCTCCCACCTCTCCTCCTAGTCCCTCCCCATAACCTGCTTTGTCCCCACACTACCCCATTCAACTTACCCTCCATTTCTGGTTTGGAAAGGGGATGTCTCCCATAAGTACCAACAAAACATGGCATATCAAGTTGCAGTAAAACTAAGCACCTTCCCGTATATTAAGGCTGGGCAAGGTGACCCAGTATGAGGAATGGGGTCCAAAAGCCATCAAAAGAGTCAGAGACAGCCCCTGATCCCACTGTTAGGAGTCCCACAAGAAGACCAAGCTACACAACTGTACATATATGCAGAGTGCCCAGATCAGTCCTGTGCATGCTTAGTAGTCAATAGCTTCCTCTGAATTGCATAAGGAACAGAAAAAGGTAACAAGGGGGGAAGGAAGATGTTTGGTCTCCAGCAGTTCTAACATGAAGGCCATAAGGTGATGTGAGAATTTCTACTTACCTATCAAAATCAATATCTACTTAAAGTCAGAAAATGGAAATCCATTTGAAATAACTTGTAAATCATAGTGAGATTTTTTTCACCCTTGGGCAATCATTTTTATTTTTTATAAGATGGGGAAAAGAAGCAACAAATACCTATTTCCAGCTTTCATCTCTATAGTTACCATTTCCAAATATCTTCTAGCACCAATACAAATAAAATAAAAATGCAAAAAGTCACTGCATTCTGTGTGAATACAATGGATGAACTTTCCTTGAGTTTCACAAACTTTGGGGAATATTAATTCAACTTTTCAGTAACAGATAAATGAAAGAAGAAAGGAATCAGCTATTTGAATAGCATTCAGTTTTCCTGCTGCTGATGTAACTAATCAGAACTCCTGGTTGTTATTGATAACACCTAGAAACACCCTTCCCTCCTTTTCCAATTCATGACCTCTTCTTTAATTTCTCTCTCCCTCTCAGTGTGCGTCACAAACACACACACACACACACACACACACACACACACACACACACACACACACACACACGATTCCCTTTAGTGCTGCTCTTATGTACATGTGATTAAGATTGACCATTTGAAATTGGATAACCTGCCAGGGGTCTCATTCCCATAGAAAACTCACCAGCACTGCCTCCAGCAACCACTATAGTTAATCAAGGAATGGAAGGTTGTAAAATTTTCCATATTGACATGCCAACTGGAGTAGTCACCAGTCCACGTTATTTTCTGATACAGGATATTTCACTGAACCTAGAACTCAGGAAGGGAGCTCATCTCCCTGACCAGGTAATAAAAGGAATCTTACTGCCTCTACCTCTCCAGCACTATAGTTACAGGCACATGTCACCACATGTAGCATTTTACATAGGTGCTGGGAAATTTGAATGCACATTCTTGTGGCTGTACAGCACTTTGGTGGCTGAGCCATTTCCCCAGTATCTGTCTTGCAAACTTTTGATCATCAGTTTAAAAAGATAAAATAAATCAGAAACTCAAAGTTCTGTAGCATGAATCTTAAATGGTCTTATTAATAAAGTCAAACCTGAGGCAAGTTATTGGAGTGAATGATGGAAGATCAGAGAAGCAGAATAAGCCACGGCTACCTCACCTCACCAGTTCCTCAGATGATCCTCTTTCCTCAGACTGGAAGCCTCTGTGTCCTCATCCAAATGGGTCTCCACTGAACTGCTTCTCAAAAGCCTAAAAGCTTAACCAGGCTAGTTCCTGGTTCTCATGCCTTATATACCTCTCTACTTCCTGCCATCACTTCCTGGGATTAAAGGCTCACTTTCTGGGATTAAAGGTGTGAGTCACTATGCTTGGCTGTTTCCAGTGTGGCTTTGAACTCACAGAGATCCATCTGGATCTCTGACTTCTAAGTGATAGGATTAAAGGTGTGTGTGCCACCATTTTCTGTCCTCTATATCTGTCTAGCGGCTGTTCTGTTCTCTGCCCCCAGCACAATATTTTGGGGAACACATTATCACCACAAAGTTCTTTTCAAGTATTCTTGATACTACTCAGAAGTAAAAGTATGAATGTGTAAAGTTTAGAGTAGCAAGCTGACTAAGTAGCCTTTCAGTTGGGTAAATTTGTCAGGATAAATAATTATTTAAATTTTTTGCCTTTACAATCTTAACACATAAAAACTAACTTGTTCAAAATGCAAATCTCGTCATAAAATTCTCATTGAAAAACAGAAAATAAAATAAAAATCTTAATGATGGTTGCCACCTCTTTTAGCAAGCTGCATGTATGTGTACCAGGTGTGTGGGGTGCCTGTGGAGGACAGAAGACGGCATCAGATATCCTGGAGCAGGAGTTACATATGGTTGTGAGCCACTATGTAGGTGCAGAAATTAAACATGAGTCCTCTGCAAGAAGTGTTGTTGATTTGGGGCTTTTTGTTTGTTTGTTTGTTTTTACTCTTTACTCTTTGGTGGAAGACACCACTCAGTTCCCAAATAATCACAGGGAGAAGTAATCTTTCTTAGGAATGCCTGGCCTCAGCTTGCCTTGTTTCTAACCAGCTTTTCTTAAATTATCCCATTTATCCTATGCCTCTGGGCTTTTGTCATTTTCTAATTGTGTATATCTTTTCTTTCTTTCTTATTCCCTGTCTGGCTTTTGGGTGGGTAGCTGGTGCCTGACATCCTCTCTCCTTTTTCTCACTCCTAGAATGGTTTTTTCCTCCCATTTAGTCTCTCTGCTTGCCAGCCCCACCTATCCTTGCTCCTGCCTAGCTATTTGACACTTGGGTCTTTATTAGATTAATCAGATGTTTTAGACAGGCAAAGTAACACAGCATCACAGAGTTAAACACATGCAACATAAAAGAATGCAGCACATGTTTGTATCATTAAACAAATATTCTACAGCATAAACAAATGTAACACATCTTCAACTAATATTCCACAACAAACAAGTGTTCTCAACTGCTGAACCATTTCTCCACCCCATCAGGAATTTTTTGTTGAGAACTCATCCTGTGGTAGGCATTCTCTTAGGCCAGGAATAGAGATGAATATCATTATCCACTTTCTCAAGGACTCGCAGTATGGTAGGAAAAGCTGAACCACACCACAGGTCAAAAGCAGAAACCATGAGTGAATAGATTTCCATTTTACCTAGGTGGATCAATTCAGTCATTTGAACTGAGTAAGTCCTTTCTCATTTCTTGAACCTATTTATCTACTGAATTAGGACACTAAAGATAAACACCTCACTGGGTTACTGTGAGTGTCAAATAAACTAATGTATTAAAATATATCACATACTATTGGTAACAGGTGAAATTCAAGGTGAATTTCTGTTTAATCAAAAAATACAGAAAACATTATGCAAATGTGAAATGAGGGACCTGATTCTGTCACAGGGAACTGGAGAAAGCTGTTCAGAGGAAGGATATTCAGAAGTAAGTTTGGAAGCAATGTCGGAATTTTCCAAGTGACATTGCTAAGAGAGTTTTGTTTTTTTTTTTTTTTTTATTATGGCAACATTCTCAAAAATGTATTCAGAATAAATATCACATGGTGTCTAGAGCAGACAGTGTAAGTAGGATAGATGGTTGAGCCTGGAAAAGGAATCCATGAGACATTCAAAGGAGCAGAGCAGATTTCTATTGTAGAGAGATCAGTGGGCTATGGCTTATGAATCATACTTTAGAAAGCTAAAATATTAGTTAAGGACTACAGGGCATGAGGTGATGGAATAGGATGGATGAAATGATGAGATAGTCTGTTATGGATCTTGAGCTGTGACCATAAAATCATAGCAGAAAAAGAGAAAGAAAGTCTGGTCCTTTTGTCCCCCATGAAACTCCCCTTCATTTCAAAGATGTTCATTTTCACCCTCACTTCCTTCCAATTAAGAGCTCATATTTCCTTCTCTTGGTCATCCTTCTTTCATGGCCTAAACACACACACACACACACACACACACACACACACACACACACACACACACACACATTTCAATGTAGATTGTACAGATAAGGTAAAGCATACAGTGTTTGTCTTTCTGAGTCAGGTTTATTCCACATAACTTAATGATATCTGGTTCCAGCCATTTTCTTGTTGGCTTAGTCAGTGTTCTATTGCTGTGAAGAGATGCCATGACCAAGGCAACTATAATCAGAGAAAGCATTTGATTAGGGCCTGTTCACAGTTTCAGAGGTTTAGTCCATTATGATTGTGGCAGGAAGCATGGCTGCCTGCAGGCCAATGCTGGAGCAATAGCTGAGAACTACATCCTGATCCAGAGGCAGAAAAAAAAAAAACCCTCTGCCTTAACATGGTATTTTTGAACCCTCAAAGCCCACCCCAAATGACACATTTCCTCCGACAAGGCCATCTCTACTCCAACAAGGCCACACTTCCTAATCCTTCTAACTTTTTTAAATGGTGCCACTTCTTGGTGATTAAGCATTCAAATATATGAGCCTGTGTAGTTCATGGCTACTCTTATTCAAACTACCATACCTGTAAATGTCATGATTTCATTTTTATTTACAGCTGAATAAAATTTTATTGTATATATGTACTATTTCTATTTATCTGTTTATTATATCTAGGGTGTTTCCATTTCATAGTTATAGTTAAAAGGACATCAATAAACAAGAATGTGCAAACATCTCAGTGGTATGATTAGGAGTCTTTAAGTTATAATCAGGAATGGTATGGCTGGATCATATGTTAGTTACATCTTTACCTTTCTGGGGATATTATTTAAATTTTGTGACTACTATAACTGTTTGTATTTTCCATCTCCTTGGCATTATGCATGATCATTGGTTTTCTTGATGGAGCCATACTTACTTGTGTGAAATGGAATATTAAAGCAGTCTTAAGTTGCATTTCCCTAGAGGATAAGAATGTTGACTACTTTTCAAAATATTTATTGGCTATTTGTGATTCTTCAGGAGTATTGTCTACTTAGTGCCTTAACCCATTTATTGACCACTTATTGATTTTAAAACTTCTTTTTGGTGTTTAGTATTTTGTAATTGTAAGTTTTTTTCTAGTTATCAACACTGTTCTTATGTAGAAAACCTTTTTTCATTCTGTAGGCTACCTTTTTGCCTGTGATTTGTTTTGCTAAAAAGAGGAGTTCCCCCCCCCCCTTTTTTTCCCTCAAGCAGTGTCAAAGGTCCAGGACTTACAGTAGCATTTTTATTTATTTTGAATTAATTTTTGTGTATGATAAGAATTGTAGATCTAGTTTCGTTCTTCTCTACGTGGAAACCTAGTTTTACTAGCACCATGTGCTAAAGAGCCTGTATTTTCTAATACGTGGTTTTTCAGAACTCTGTCCAAATTCAGATGTGTGTGTGTGTGTGTGTGTGTGTGTGTGTGTGTGTGTGTGTGTTTCTGGGACTTCTATTCTATTCTACTGGTCTACTTGTTTATTTTTTGAGCTAATATCAAGCTCTGTGGTTAATATGACTCTGTGGTATAATTTGAGATCAGGTATACATTCAACTAATCTACTTTTACTTACTTTAGTTATTCTGTACATTTTGTGCTTCTATATAAATTTAAAAATTGTTTCATAAAGCTTTGCTTAGAATGTTGTTGGAATTTTGTTGGTCTGAATCTTTGTATAAGTTTTTTAATAGCATAGTTCTTAAAATATTATTTTGGACAGTCAATGAAAATAGGAGGTCTTTGCATTTTAGTATTGTAAAATTTTCATCTCACCAAATAGACTTATTCCTAGATATTTTTTCTATTAGTTTAATTGTGAATTTATTGTTAGATTTTCCTAATTCCTTTCTTAGAAAGATTTTTTTAAGGTATAGAAAAACTACTAATTTTTATAAGATGATGTTTGCATGTTGTTGTGCTGCTGGAAGTGTTTATCACAGAACTAAGAGCCTTCAGCACCTTTAGGATTCTCTGTAATATAGGATCATGCCATGAACAAATAGGAATAATCTGACTTCATTTTTATTTTATTCTTTGTCTTGTCTTGCCATGCTTTTCCAGGCATCAAACATTATACTGAATAAGACAAGAATATCCTTGCCCCATTCTGAATTTTAAAAGAAATGATTCTATTTTTCCTAATTAGTATAGAATTTGCTAAAAGAGTTGTCACAAACAGTGTTTATTACATCAAAGAATTCTCTTTCCATTGCTAGTTTCTTCAAGGCCCTTAACCATAAAGGTTGTTGAACTTTGTCAAAGGCTTTCCATTCAGATGACTCTAAGTCCCTGTATATTCTATATTACATTTACTAACTTACTTGTCTTTTCTTTCTGGAATAAAGTCACTTGGTCTAGGATGTGATCTTAATAATTCCTTCTATTAACTTTCCAAAAAAACATTAGGGAACTGTTTGCATCTATGTTCAGAAGGAAAGTTACACTAAGGTTCACTCTTTTTTATAATCTGTTGATATCTGCTTTACAGTATACAGAAAAGCTTTTTTGCTGGTTTTAGTTTGAAAAACCAACCTAAAGATAAGAGTCTCTCACTATTACTGTATCATGACCTTTCTGACCTCTAACACTTTTTAAGGCTTGTTTTATGACATTGGGAGTCATAACAGTTGTTGCACAAATATTTTTATGTGTTATATATTCTTGAGGAATTTTTTCTCCTTATTAGTAGTTTTCATTTGGATTTTGCACTATCACATATCAGAATAATTCTGTCAGCATATTTTTGGCACCATCCACGTAGCTGACTTCTGTCCTGTGACTCTCAGTTTTCTGATGTCATTAACCATTAGATGTGTAGCCAGTGTGTGTTTTTTTACAGACATTTCTAGATTATTTTAAAATATGGTTCATGAAACCTTTGTCTAGTAAATTTTGAGCTGAGGCCATTTAAGTTTAAGTTTGTTATTGTGAACAAATTCTTATGGTTTTAAGCCCGGCGTGGTGGAGCATGCCTTTAATCCCAGCCAGCACTCAAGAGGCAGAGGCAGGCAGATCTCTGTAAGTTTGAGGCCAGCCTGGGCTACAGAGTGAGTTCCAGGAAAGGTGCAAAGCTACACAGAGAAACCCTGTTTCGAAAAACCGAAAAACCAAAAATAAATAAATAATAAAAATTTTAAAAAATAAAAACAAACAAACAAAAACCCCAAATTCTTATGGCTTTACTATTGATATTGTTGGATTTGTTATTGATCTTTGGCTGATTAGATTCTTTCTTCCTCCACCCGTTTAGCATAGAATGGTTGTCAGTTAACTCTGTTAGGGATGATGGAACATGTTGTCACTGTCTTTTGTTCATCTCTTATCTCATGAACTTTACTGTTTCTAATACTCTTATGAATAAGATTCTCTTTCCTTTTATTCCTGTCTATATAACATTCCTTTAAGTATTTTCTGCATGCTGATTTGGTTGTCTGTCATGCATTGTCTTAGTTTGTGCTTTTCTGGGAATTATCTTCTTTCTCCATCATTTTTCGTTTGTTTGTTTCTCTGTGTAGCTTTGCGCCTTTCCTGGAACTCACTTGGTAGCCCAAGCTGGCCTCAAACTCACAGAGATCCACCTGCCTCTGCCTCCCGAGTGCTGGGATTAAAGGCATGTGCCACCACCGCCCGGCTTCTCCATTGATTTTAAGCAATAGCTTTGATGGATATAACAATCTTGTTTTGTGGTTATTTACCTTCAGAGATTGGAATAAATCGTTCCATGATTTCCTGGCTTTTATGATTGCTTGTGGAATGCAATAGTATTCTTATATTTGCTTTGTAAGTGAGTTGGCCTTTTTCCCTTACAGCTTTTTATATTGATTTTTGCTCTTCTATTTTTGACACTTTGACTACAGCATATCTTAGAGAGTTATCTTCTGAGCATTTCTATATGATGCAGCTTCTATTTATATGTCAATTTTGTTCTACTTTGAGAAGTTATCTAACATAATTTCATCGACTACATTGTCTGTGACTTTAGAATTTATCTCTGCTCCTTAATAAATATTGTGGATTCTTGTGTTTAGTCTCCCAAGGTGTCCTGGAGTTCTAAAACTTCTGGTTATGCTCTTTCCTTCCCCCTGTCATGTCTCAGTGGTTTATTGTCCCGTCACCTATGTCCAACATCCATAATATTCTTTCTTTGTTTGACCATGTTGTTTCATTACACCTTCCATTATGATTTTTCATTTGAGAGATAGACTCATTTGCAGCATTTCTGTTTGATCTTAATGTCCTTGCTAAGTTTTCTTGCATATATTTCTCTTTGTCTTATAAGTTACCATCTCATGCATTATGATAACTTTCTAAACTAGTTCCTATGTTGATTTTCATTCTTCATTCATAAAGAGTTGTACATGTGATCACTGATCCTTTATTCAAAGGAAAACTCAGAAGTCTTTTTTCTGGCATTTCTTAGTCTCTTTTCCCAATGAGTTGTCAGTATGCCATAATACTAAGGAGGTGGCATAGTGCCTCGTTTTCTCATATTTTGTGTATCTTTGTTATTATTTTACTTCTGTTGGGATGATAGATGTTTAAGTTTTCATTTTTCTCTTTTTTGTGTGCTTTCTTTTGAAAGTGTTACTCATTAGTCATCTTCATGTAGGTTTATGATCCTTATTGATACCCAGTGGGGAAGCTAACTGTAGGAACAGACACAGTGATCTGACAGTAGACCTATCATTAACTCATGAGCGCCATTTGTGTCTTTGATAACATTCCAACATGGACTCATGAAGAACATGAATGGTACAAAAGTAGGCTATGCTATTTTAGAGCTGAATGTACCAATAACTAAGAAGAAAAGGAGAGGATAAGTAGAAAAGTGAGGTGAAAGTGTAAATGATTTAGGTTATATGTTATGGGCATGAGAAATAACAGAGAAAATATATAACAAGTGCAAAAATGTATAACTATACACAGATTAAGATATTTTGGAGAGAGTCACTGCTCTTTAAGTAGGGTGGTGACACTGCTAGGTTCCAAATTAAGTCAGTAATCCTTGCCTGAGAGTAATTTCTGCTGAGGGCAGCTTCTATGTGAAACTCAACTTCATGTACATATCCCATTCTAAATTCTCCCATTCTCAACTCCAACCTCCTGCCTGCCAGCTACAGTTTTACTTTTTGAAGGCTGGTGATCCAACTTACCCTGCAGGGCTTTCTGTGACCGAGGCTCTGAGAAGGTGTGGTACACTCTCCAGTGCTTTCCTCTACCTCTGCCACAGTGCTTCTCTCCTTAGCTGGATACCAGATTTTTATTTTTGTTTGTTTTGCTGTCACATGGGATTTGAACACCAGGCAACGGTTGTGGCAGAGCCTCCTCAGGCCAACTACTAAGGACTACCCTTGCAGATTCTCTGTTTCAGTCTCTCAGGCTACATTCCCCTACAGTCTCCAGAGCTCACATGCTGCTTCTGCCTCTCCACCCATAATATTTTGGTGATATATTGTGTATCAAAGAAAGCTTGTCTGAGAATCATAGGACAGATTCAGCCACTAGATTAAATATAGAAACCAGGCATTGGTGGCACACACCATTAATCCTGGCATTCAGGAGGCAGAGATCCATCTGAATCTCTGTGAGTTCAAAAGCACCCTGGACTACATGAGACTGATTTAGTCTAGGAGAGAAACAGAGCCAGACAGTGTTGGCACACAACTTTAATCCCAGTAATTGGTAGACACATATGTCTTTAATCCAAGCACTAGAAAGGAAGTGAAATGGCATGGTAGAGAAAGACATATAAGGCACGAGGAGACAGGAACTAGAAGGCTTTCAACTGAGGACTCAGAGGCTTTCAGTGAGAGGATTCATGGGGATAGGATCTCACCTTCCATTTGGCCTGAAGAATCAGTAGTAGTGAGAAGTTTCTCTAGTGCCTTGTCCCTTTGTATCTGATCTTTCAGCATTTACCCCAATATCTGGCTGTGTGTGTGTGTGTGTGTGTGTGTGTGTGTGTGTGTGTGTGTGTGTGTGGTTTTTTGTTGTTGTTGTTGTTGTTTTTTTTTTTTTTTTTTTTTTTTTTATTATAGGACCATTTAGGATTCATGCAACATAGTATATTCAGCTTGGTCATGCATCTGCATCGTGGTCTGCCTTTCTTTCCTTACAGTGTCTTTTCTGGGAAGGGAGCACATATCCCAGGCAGCCATACTAACCCCATTCAGGCAAAAGCAGTGAAGTGTGGAAGTGTATCAGTTTTCATCCCTCTCTCTTTTCTGTGGAGCCATTTCTTGAGCACACATTATTTCTTAGTGTAACACCTGTCTTTATTTTCTGAGAGGTTTTGCCAACTTTCCTGTGTTTCCAGTGTGCTTCATCTCTTTCTCTTCTAAAAGTAGAATTTACTCCTTTCTATCTCTGCTCATCTCTTTTACTGGATTTTACTGACGCAGGGAGTAATCCTCACTTTAACTAGGACCTCCCAATTTCTCTTTTTGTCAATTACTTTTACAAAATCTAAGTTTCCTTCCTTCACAATGAATTTATGGGGTAAAAGGACTCTAAAATTCTCTTTGCATATTTCACAGTCATTGTACAGAATTTAAGATAAAATTATTCAATAATTTAAGTTGGGGATGGGAAAGAATATAATCAAAACACATTGAATGAAAAAATTAAACTCATAAATACAAAAGGGAGAAAAATTATCCTTAAAATTTTTAATGGCACTATAAATAACAGAGGCTCACAAAAATAGTCTTGAAATTTATCCCACAAAATGAAAAGGACAGATACAGCTCAAGATCTACTCATCATTCTAATTTTTATATCATTTAAAGGTGTTTGACTTATCACAGATTATGAAGAGATGTATTTTTAAAAGTGGTTGTAGATCCTGAGCCTGATGCTCCTCAGTGCCTACCACACCACTATCACCTCCTGCTGAGGGAGTGACAGTGTTCCCTGCCCTGAAGAGAGTCAGTAGAGCCATCCTCTACACACAACACCTCAGCATTCGAAGGATTCCATTGTTTTCTGAAAACTATGAGCACATTTTCCAAGGCAGAATACTGCAGCCCCGTTTTCATGCACCTCTGCACTGTCTTAACTGAAAAGCATTATTGATCCAAGCCTGTGGAGAGGCTGGGAGCTGTCCAAAACGGTGGTCCTTTTTCTTCCTGTAGCAGAAAACATTCAGTCTCTTCTGAACCACCATCATCAAAGGAGTCTTCAAAAGGAAAGGGGGAGCATGGGGGCTCATCATGTAAAAATTCCCATCAGAGCAATGGGACATTTAACTGGAAAGCCCAGTCAACACACTCAGGCTATAAATTTGGTGTTCTTGCTGAGGTTGTTAATCAAATGCAAATAGCACATCAGCAAGGACATACACATCCTCTAACTCTAAGGAGATCTCAGATGAAATGCAGCATTTGAGTTTGGGGCTCAGGCAGAAATGATGGTTAAGGATGGAAACATTAGTCAGTGATTACTCAAAGGTGGTGAGGTAGTTGGATATGTGTCTTAAGTCAAGTGCAATGGAACGATGCCAAGGCCTGTCTTAGACAAGCATGAAAAGGAGAGTTAGAGGAGCTCTTTAAGATACATAGGAGAAAAGCTGCATTCTCAGAATTCTGCCAAGGCTTGAAGGGACCAGGTAATGTTTGCATATTACCCTTTTAAAAAGTACTTTTCTTCAGTAATAAGAGCTATCTGATTTTTGTGGCTGAATTCCAGAGACAGTGAAGGTGTCCTATTGGAGAATTAATGGATGAAAAACTAAACAGTACCTAAGGGCAACAGGCTCTTTCTGTCATGTGGGATTCTGCACTGAGGAGAGTGGTCCTTGTTCAAGGAAGAAGCCTACTTTAGGGTTTAAGATTCTTAACAAACACCTGGCTGGCACGTGGAGAGATCACTGGACTCTTATCCTTGTCAAACAAGGAATGCTTTTGTCTTCCAATAGAGTTAGAGGCATGTAATCAAAATCTTTGTTGTTTGCCCTTTTACCTGCTTCTTATGAGTGAGAAGAGAAACAGTTCAGGTCTTAGAACAAGTGTGAATTACTAAACCCAGAGTGTGTTTCAACACAAAGGGCTCACAAGACACTGAACTCTCTGCTAGCCTTCAGCTCCTTCTTAAGAGAAGGCATTTGGCAGGGCATGAAAGCAGCCTTGCTATTTACCTGATGTCCAGATGGTGGCTGCCTCCATTTTTCATTCTTATTCTTTCAGAGCAAGTGACCGGACAGTCTTGAATGCAGGATTTGTTTATTTCAAAAGGATATAGTCATTATTAAATCACTGAACAGGCCTTTTAGAAAAGTAATGAAAATATCAGGAAACAGGTCAGCAAGATGGCTCCATGTAGAAAGTTGACCTTCAGCCTAGCCTAAAGACCTGAGTGCCACACCACAAACAGGGTTGGTGGAAGGACACTCCAGCAAGTTGCCTTGTGCCTTCAGATATAGTCAGTGACGTGTGTGTGCAGCCCCCATCTTTATGAACACCAAGTAAATAAGTCAATGAATAAATAAATATAATTTAAGAAAATCAAATGTCAGGCATCATCTTTAGCCCCTGACTTTCTAGAGCCAGTGTTTGGATGTGACAAAAAAAGAAAAAGAAAGAAAGAAAGAAAGAAAGAAAGAAAGAAAGAAAGAAAGAAAGAAAGAAAGAAAGGTTGTGTACTGATGCTAAGCATAAAAGCACATGGATTTACTGATTGGAATACATGCTGTGCCTCTTGTTAGTTAATTCAGCAGTAAAGATTTGTGAAATTAATAAGACAAAAATGTATCTGAGGAGAATCAGACTTAGTAGTAGATGGACACATTCTTGTGTCTGCTTCTGTGTCAGTCTGCTGTGGTTCCACATGTCAGGGTTGTTGGGAAAGTCACCATTCACTCACCAGAGGGCTTGGGGGTAGGTGGGGAAGTGCCAGCAACATGCAGTATGTGATATTGAACCATGCACATTATAGAACAGTTTTGAGCTCCCTACCCATGGTCCCCATATTAAATTTTGAAAATTGTTGCTCTTCAAGGAGGAGCTAAAAGTTCTTTTTTCAATTGAATTCCAGCAATCAAAAATATAAATTTAAAGAAGACCACATCATCTTAAAGTGCAATAACTATTGAAGTAAATGAATTCAGAAAATCCCCAGGGACTCCACTAGACAGATGTCTGGGAAATAATCAAATGTGGTAAATTTCATTAACACTAATTGTTCACATGATGAAATTTTCAATGTTCAGATATTCAAGAAAAATGATAAGTGTGTAATGCATAGTTGTGCATGTTGTATTAAAAATAGTTTGTGGACTATTAAATATAGTATAAATTCACAAAGTAAGAGCATTTCTGGAACTATAAACTGATAAGAATACACTATTTAATGGATACAATTTTTTAAAAGCAGTTTGAAAGACCTTAATTTGAAAACAAGTTGCAGCATTGTACATTTCATATTATCCCACATAGGTTCACTCAGTTAGTTCTACCTCTTATTTGAGAGACTATTGCGCCATTGACCTTGGATGATTCAGCCAAAGACACATGTTCTGTGATAGAACTACCACCCAGCCAAGAAGAGGGAAGAGTGACAAGAGGTCATTGCTTTCTGTTAATCACTTTACTGGCTGCTATATTTAATTGAGATCAGATGGAATAAATTAGCAAGCAAACCAAGACTTCCTGTCAGGAAAAAAAGTTGTTATACATCTAGAATTTGGAAAGGCTCTTTTTCTTGTTTGCCATAATATTTTCAACTCAAATTAAAATATGGCATTTAGCAAAGACTTCAGTTACAAGATGACATTTGAGTGGGCTTCTGGATAAAATGAAGCAGTAAGCCAGAGAGACTTTGTATTAAGCCTCCACTTTACAGGGAAACTAGGCTTGTGGAGGATCTCAGGAAGGCTTATGCATGGAGTGTCAAGAGAACAAGGAGACCGTTGTCCCATAATAAAATGGGTAGAGGGAGAGCAGAAGGCATTTGGCAAGGGATAGGATGGTTCAGTCTATGGAGCTCAATCATCCTTGAAATGAACATATTTGAGAAAGAATGATAGGCTATAAATAAAGCAAAGAGAGTGTGCAATAACTGACACCTATTACAATTATAGTGTGCCAGGCTATGCCCTAAATATTTTACATAACATACCCAATGCTCATAAAATCATAAGTTACTGACACATTAAGAAAATTACTGGTCATTAAAGTCTTTAAGCCAGTACTAAGATTAACTCTCCAAACCACTTTCACACAAAGACAAACATTTTCCTGAAAGGAACCTCACTGGTCATTAAGATAAATTGGTGACTATTGTTGCATTTGTCAGACATAATTCTCATATTTACCTTTGTCATGAAGCAGTAAAAGTGTGGAAGCAACAACATGTTCTGACAGTGTTCCAAATCAAGAGGGTATACATTCTATATTTGCTCACATGAACATACTCAGTTCCACTTCTTACATGAGAGACTGTTGAGCCATTGACCTTAAATGATTTATTCAAAGATGCATGGACATATTTGGTTGATGGCATATCTCTGTAGGTGACCTGAAAGGCTTCCTTTCACAGATGTTGGCAGAAACAGAAATGAGTCCAGAGAATGACAGCAAACACAAACTTGTCTAATGACCTTCTGGGATTGTAATGATTGCAAATAGTTATCCATCAGTGAACAGGTAAAGTTGACTCCCGACTACATTACCCTGGGAAAAAGTACCCCAGATAGTGGCTTTCCATGAGGGTCAGAGAAAAACACAAGACCTAAAGAACACATCACAAGTATTTGCAGCTAGTAATTAAACTTGATTGTGTCAGACTTTGAATACTAAAGTACTAGCTAAGCTAAATCATAAGTTTTATTTATTTATTTATTTATTTATTTATTTATTTATTTATTTATTTGTTTGCAGATGCTAGGAAGCCTTTGAGTATCCATTTGAGAAATTCAGAGCAGTCCACACAAATGAGAAATGAGTCAGATAAAGCCAGGTTAACAAAGGCCATGCATAAAAAGAGAAGTAAATGCTAGAATGCTATCCATAGCATTATAAGCAGAGATGTTAGGATAAAAGCCTGACATCTAGAAGCTGAACAAGCTAGACTTGATCACAAATTCTATGGGCTTATAAAGAAATGAATAATGACAAAAGGCTGAGAAGGGAGTTTTGTTAATGCACCTACATTCAGAAGGACAGACAAATAGATCTAGGGGCCAAAAGCTATCTTTTAGATTCTGACATGAACTTTAGTCTTATGAAAAACTGCAGTAGGGAAAATCTCATGGATCACTCTCCACCTACAGGTTCTGTAGGTAGCCCTTGAGGAAGCACTTATCACAGTCTTCCTGGAGCGAAGGAGTCAATGTCTAATTGCTGGTTCTGTGGTGCATTGAGGAGGCACTCATCACAGTCTTCCTGGAGCTTCATGGGTCATTGTCTAAATGCTGGTTCTGTGATGCACTGAGGAGGCACTCAGCATAGTCTAACTGGAGATCAGGTCTTATCAGAAGATGAGTTCTCTTGCTGCAAGGTGCAGCCTCACCTTCATGGATGACTGTCCTCATCTGGAGATAAGGTTGGGGATCAGTTCTGGGAAGTCTAGTTCTTCCCTGGATCCATGGTGCCTGTAGACTTAGAGCAGTGAATGATCTTTGTACTATTGGCCAGAATGGAGGAGACAGACATAAAAGGATGCAGGGATGCCAGGATTTACTTGTGGTTTTAGTTATCTTGTGAGACTAATTGAGGAGTCAATGCTTTCCCCCCAAACAGCTTCTGAGTGTCCATTTCAGCATCTAGACAGTAAGTAAACAAATGTATGAGGACCTCAAATGTTTGCTCAATTTGTTTATTCAAAAAAATTCTCAGTCAAGTTGCTCAAATTTTCCTCAGAGAAATCTAAGATATTTTTTGGCATGTTTTAAAACACTGGCAAACCCAGAGACTCAGCAGCCAAGAACCCAGGCTGCCATTTGCACCTGTGCCAGATGAAAGTCACTGTCCGTCCTTGGGCCATTCATTCAACTATTTTGAGATCTCACTTTTCTCACAGACAAATGCAAAGTGCAACTCTTACCATGTATTCATTTCTCCTTTGAGATAATTTGTGATGTAGTAGGAAGTATGGGCAAGGTTCTGTCAACACCTCTCTGCTAATTTATTATCCTTCTTTTACTTCCCCCAATGAGATTTAACATCTTAAGGCTTACTTGACTATTCATTACCCTCCACTTTTTCAGTTCTTTATAAATTTGTCAGAGTTGTGTTTCCTTCAGTTTATGGTGATAATCCTCTCATTCATATGTCCTGTCTACTTAGACTAACCAATAATCCTAGAATACTGAGATGAGATCACAAACATATATCTACAGACATTCAGGGATTAACAAAATGCTGAGTGGGAATAAAATGTTGGCTGAGTATTTGATGAAGATAATGATGATCAATAGCAGCTACTGCAGGGAGCATACTGTCTCAGTGCCAGCCGTGTTGTATAATACCTTATTTCACTCCTAGGAAAATTTTCCAACCTTTATTATAATATGAATTGAGAAATATAAAATTTGATATAGAGTTTAGTAACACAGAAAATCATAAGTCTTTAATAAATATTTTATAACAATTTAGGTTTTAAGTCTCTCAAACTTAGAGAGACCAAGGGACCTAGAGTAAAACCAGATGCTATTGTCCTAAAACAAATAAAAACAAACAAACAAACAAACAAATAAATAAATAAATAAATAGATAGATAGATAGATAAAAGTAGCAATACTATGACTTGTAATGACATTCTGCTACATTCATAAATCAATGCCTTGCTCAGCCATAATCAGAAAAGCTTCCTCCTGTGTCAAATGAGAACAAATATTGAGATCAAATGTCAGACATTATGCAGAGAATGAGAGACCTTGGAATACTCATGGATCAACATAAACTCTTAGAACAGTGTAAATGTGATGTCTCCATCAAATTCATGCCTCACAACTCTGGGAACCCTCCAGAAGATGGGAAAAGATTTAAAGAGCAAGAGAAGATTGAGAACATACACACCACACACACACACACACACCAAACACATATAAATCAACATGATCAACACACATATGATGCATAGAAACTGAGGCAGTATACACAGGGGCAGCATGAGTGCACCAGATGGGGTCCTAGAGCTGAAAGAAGTGGACACATACCCCCATCTCTAATCCAAAATCTCCAATTGATAACCACATGTAAATGAAAATTCAGTTTCCTCCAAGGGTGTCCCCTTGGAAAAACAAACTATGCTTAATGGTAAGCTAGATGCCAACAAAAAACAAATTCAATGGCATCTTTGTAAGTTTATTGTCTCATAACATCTTGTAAAGGCTTTTCCTTTTCTTTCTTTTCTTTTTTTAAATTTTATCTTACTGCATTTTATTTATATTTATATTTTATTTTATTTTCATATTTTCCTTTTCTCTTTTACCCTATAGGTCATGTGTGTGTGTGTGTGTGTGTGTGCGTGTGTGTGTGTGTGTGTGTGTGTGTGTGTTTCTATTTTAATATTTTTATGAGTTTTCTGAGTGTGTGGACCAGTGGGTTTCTGTGCCAATATCTATTTCATATGCCTTCTCTTAGGTTCTTTTTCTTATATTTGTTTTTTCCTATTCATATGTTACTTTTTGCTTTATCTTTTTTAAGTGCAATTTATTACTATCCCTAAGAAGACTGTTTTTTCAAAGAAAGGATGTGATTCTAGATGGACGGGGAGATAGGGAATAACTGGAATAAAGTAGAGGGAGGAGAAACCATATCCAGAATATATTATGTGTGAAAAAATTTATTTTCAATAAATGAGAGAAAGAAAAGTGCAATTGTTGCTTTTGCAAAGGACTCAGTATTGGTTTAGAGTACTCACCTGGTGGCTTATAATTCCTGTTCCAGAGTACCTGATGCTTTTTCAGAAGGGAGAAACGGGTGCTCAATAAACAAAGGGAGCACACATATATATACATGCATGTACTCAAAGCATTCAAATACAAAAGATGAAGACTTTTTTTAATAGTAAAGACTTTTAGAACTTTTGTAAGATAAACATTTCATGAAAATGTTTTAAAAGTTTGAAATTTTTGTTTTTGCCCTGAACTGATCCTACGCAGAGGGAAAATGTGAGAATTTAATACATTCCTACAAGTAAAACCACAGAGAGCATATTAACATATGCATTATATGAAAAAAATCAAGATTCTGCTTATAAATTATAATTTTGCAAACTATCACCACTGAGAGAAGTAGTACAACTTGGTGGCTGAAATCTTTTTACATTGTTTTAGTGCTCTCATTGGAGATTATAATATTTTAATAAAATTACTAATGCAAACCAATAAGTATAAGTAGAGGTATAGCTCACTGGTAGAGCATTTACCTAACATGCCCTTAACACCAGTTCACCAGCCACAAAAGCTTCTTTTCATCCAGTCTCTAGAGTCTGGAATGGACCTAAGAAAGGATGATAAACATGGCATCTTGTTGTTGTCCTTGTTTGCTATTATTCTTATTATTTCTTTTGCATTTTCATTTGCTTGGCTTTGTACTGTAACTCGCTATGGGAATTTCCATGAAAAATGACCAAACATACTTGTATATGTGAACATTTGATACTGTTGGTGGTGCTGTTTGTGTAGGATACACAGCCTTGCTGAAGGAAGTGTCTTGCTTATGGGTTGGCCTTGGCGGTTTATGATTTCACTCCATTTCTAGTTTGTTTCCACTGTTTCTGTGGGATGAAATTTGGTCAATGATCCTCCTGCTCCAACTGACTTCTGCTATGCTCTCCTTGCAATTTTCAACTCCCCTTTTGTACCATGAGCCAAAATAAACTCTTTGTTCTACAAAATAAGTGAATAAAGTCTCAAAGTAACAGACATGTGAATTCAGGAACCTGTGTATGTAGTTCAATTCACTATGCTTTCTCTTATAGTCTTACGTATAAGGGTACCCATCATTTTAATGACTCATCCACCTTTATAGTTTCCCTCTAACAATACACCACTCTACCTACTGTCCATTCATGGATACATTTATTCATCCTCCCATTCTACTCAAAACTCTGACATCCATCACTTTATGTACTTATCCAAATATTTAGCTAACTTTGCATTTGTACACTAAACAATCTATTAACAGTCTGGCCATCCATCCAATTCACCCATTCATTTCCTTCTCTACTGCAAGTCTTACCAATCTCTCCATTTATTTGTTTAATCAACTGCCTACTTATTTATTAGTTCAATCATTTCTAATACATCTATTCATTAATTCTCCCCCTTCATTTTTCTCTTCTTATCAATATATTCATTCCACAGCATTTCACATTGGTTCATTATAGTAGACTTTTGCCAGACACATTATATATTAAGGTAAGTAAAATGTGCTTGTTGCCCTAGAGTATCTTACATGCCAATTTATAGTCTCTCAGAAAGACTACTGGTAGGAAAAGTACAAATAATTTTGTCTAGGGAGTAAGTAAATGATTCAATAAGCACTTCTTAAAACAAATTTTAGACAAATCCAAGTTCAAAAGAAACATATGAGCTGACACGATGGAAAGAAAGGAAGTATTTCAGACAAAGAGGATATAGAAAGGGCATGTACATTTATGTTAATTATATAACATATGTGAAAGGGTTTGGCATTACCTAATTTCTATTATTCCATGCTCTCATGATGATAAAATTACTGAATAATATCTAGTTATATAGCTAATGAAACATCAAGATCATATTTTGCAGCTCCCTTCACTAACTGGTTATGTGTTACCTTTTATTGATGCTTTAAAATTTTTTTTTCCAGAGCTGAGGATTGAACCCAGGGCCTTGTGCTTGCTAGGCAAGCACTCTACCACTGAGCTAAATCCCCAACCCTGATGCTTTATAATTTAATATAAATGCGATTGATGCATGAACTATTCCTACTGTATTTTAAGGAGAGAAGTCATAATCTCCTCTTTCCTGTATCTCTTCTGGCTGGAGCAGTGGTATGTGATTAAATTGCCTTAGGGCACATAGGCAAATACAACTTTCTAGATGTGACAGAGTATTGGAAATAAGTATAGAGATCCTGATGGTGTTTTTACTGATGAAGCCCTTCTAGGTTGAGGTTTGACATTATACCATATATAATCACATCTAATTTATTAATTGTATTATCATTTAGACTGCAATATCTTAAGATGGAATGACTCATTAAACAGTAGACAAACTACATGGCATTGCTTTGAAGTACCAAGGGAGGCTCTGAAGATATAACATATCATTAAAGCTTATAACTCAGTCTATTGTGGCAAATCTTTGGAAATAAGTGTCCATTTGTCTGCAAAGCAAATCCATTCTTGAAAGTCTACGCACAAGAGGAAGTCACTAGAATTTTTGGCTTTATTGTATTTTTGGCTCTTATTTCATCTTTTAGTAAATGCCCAGGAAAGACAGGTTAATACTGAGCTGTAAAACAGTTAATGCCATTTAGAAACAACAGATCTGTGAACAAATGTATCCCTGAATGCAGGTTGCATTCTATCTGACAGAGAATCTAGAAATTTATGATGCAATAGATTGAAAAGGTAGGTTAATTTTATTTCTTAGGTGGGGATTTAGTTCAGTGGTAGAGCACTTGCCTAGCAATCACAAGGCCCTGGGTTCGATCCTCAGCTAAAAAAATAAAAAAGTAAAAAATAAAAATAAAGCTGGAAGGCTCTTAAAATGCACTTCTACTAGACAAAAGGATACAGAGCTCAACCATTTAGTTAAAAATCATTAGTCAGACTTTGGTGCCATTATAATGCCAAAAGTCAAATCAAATATGCTACCTCTCACCCAAACCTGTTACTATAGTTAATTGAAAGATAGTAAAATTTCTTCTGAGGGAGATAAAAACTCTAGGATGCATAGGATTTATAGAGAAGTTTTTAAATAACAAATTTTGCAGACATAATCATTTTAAATTCTATATCCTATTTTTGGGGTTGGAGAAATTATAAATGTACTGCTTTCAGTCTAATAAGAACTCAGGCCAACAATTAAGGTATTTTTCAGTCTAGGAGACCTATGGTCACAGAGCGTTGTAGCATGATTGTTTCTTCCTAGGATGAGTTGAACTCTTAGCCAGTGTGGGGTAGAGGTTGCTATGGTGACCTATTGAAGTGTGGCTCCATACTCAAGGCTATTAAATAAACAGGACAGGATAGTGATAGATATTAATATTCCCTGGTAGAGAAGGGCATTGAATCATGAAGTCCTCACTTGAATTCCTGAAGGCTATTTCCCTTGCCTCTCAATCACAAGCAGTCTGTGCAAGTCCTAGAGACTATAGGAAGTCTAAGGATGACTGAGAATGAGACCCTATTTTTGCTATTTCTGTGAATTCACAACCTATGGTGGGGGTAGAGCTTTCAAGAAATGAAAGTGCATTTGAACAACCCATGTTCCTGTAAGTAATATCTCACACATTCTTTTTAAGCAACTGTGAGATTATGATTACAGAAAATGCCATATCTTTTTCTACAAGGCTGCTTGACTGATTAAAACTTCAGTGTGGAGAGTGGACTATTACAAATAAATCATCAAAATACCTTGGGCTCTTTTTATCTTCCTCAATATCTATTTATTTCTCACCTCTATGCTTGACCTAACACCTCGTGACTAACAGTTGCAACCTCTAGAGAGTGTTAACTTAAGAGATCACTATCTTCCACCACCTCCCAAAGAATGTCATCAGATAGCATTTGAGTCTTATAGCAAAGGTTTAATTGTTTTTCTCTGGCATGCCTGTTGTTATTTCCACGGATATATTTTAAAAAATGCCTTGATATATGAACTTTATGAAACTTTTCTATATTGGAATGTGTTAATTGGGAAAACCTGATTCTACATTCCTAGTAAAAGACAACATTCTGTCATATGTGGCTCAAGATGAGAGAGCTGTGTTATCTGTCAGTACAACTCCAATAAACTCATTGGTTTACCAGGTTGGACCTGAGTCAAATGATTTCTTTAGTCTGTTGTTCTCTATGATGAATAGATATTTGTGTATATATACCTAAGGAAAAAAATGTAAAACAAAACAAAAAATGGGATAAAATTGGTACAATAAAAAGTATTCTCAAAATAATATAAATGAAAATTGAGTAAAATTATCAATAGATATTGAATTGTACATTCAGAAGGATTAAAGAGAGCACAATAAATATAAAAGTATCATCTAATTTTTAAATAATATCTTATTCCAAAAGCTGCTAACAAAAGATGGAGACAAGGTTTTCAAGGTAACCAAAGAGTAATGTCAAATTAAATAAGTAGAATAAGAATAGAAATTACAAAAGACTTCTATTCAGAAATCCAGCAAGCTAGAAGAGTGAGATCCTTAAGATGCTGAAGGAAAAAAGAAACATTCAAATGCTAAGTTAACCAAAGTAATCATAAAAGTAAGAAAAAGTGAAACTAATTGCTCATCCATACATCTATGTTGAACATGTTGAATGTTATCTAATAAAATTTAGTCCAAATAGATCAGAAAAATTCAGTGGCAATGTTCAAAATATACCAAAATTTACTTTTGGAAACCAGTAATGATAAATGTCTCTAATCATATCATTGGGAGATAGATGAAAAAGAATCATCTTTGGCTACATAATGAATTCAAGGCCTGCCTGGGGTACATGAGACTCTGTCTCAAAAGCTCCCCTCACTGAAACTGTCACATTAGATAAAAACTAAGTCAAATAATGTTATGAAATGTATAAGGAATGTATTAATCTTACTGTAGTTCAGAAGGTTGTGACAACATTCCATAATCTAAGTGGTTTGCAAACTAAAAAAAAATGTTTTTTTTTTTAATTTTATAATTTAATTTAATTTTACATATCAGCCATGGATTCCCCTTGTCCTTCCCCCTCCCCTCTTAATTCCCCCAGCCCACCCTCCATTCCAATCTCCTCCAGGGCAAAGACTCCCCTGGGAATTCAGCTCAACCTGGTAGATTCAGTACAAGCAGGTCCAGTCCCCTCCTTCCAGGCTGAGCAAAGTGTCCCTGTGTAAGCCCCAGGTTCCAAACAGCCAGCTCATGCACTAAAGACAGGTCCTGGTCCCACTGCCTGGGTGCCTCCCAAACAGTTCAAGCTAATCAACTGTCTCACTTATCCAGAGGTTCATAATTCATGTGTTTCCATTAGTTTGGCTATTTGTCCCTGTGCTTTTTCTAATCTTGGTCTCAACAATTCTCGCTTATACAATCCCTCCTTTTCTCGCCAATCGGACTCCTGGAGCTCCACCTGGGGCCTGGCTGTGGATCTTTGCATCCACTTCTCTGAGTCATTGGATGAGATTTCTATCACAACATTTAAGGTGTTTGGCCATCTGATCACCAGAGTAGGTCCATTCCAGCTTTCTCTCGACCATTGCCAGTAGTCTACAGTGGAAGTATCTTTGTGGAATTCTGAGGCCCTCCCTAGCACTTTGCTTCTTTTTTCAGGTCTGGATTTTGGAGGCCTGAGATCAGGTGTCAGCATGGAAGATTCTGTGATATCCCTCTTCTGCCATTTCCACATATTCCCAAAAGAGGGACAACTATATATTGGATGTTACTTTATGAGAACTATTTATGAATACTCCACCATCATGACCCAAGTCCCTCTCAAAATGCCACCCTATACATCATCACATTGAGATTATGGATTTGCTGCATTGACATTGAGATTCCTATACTTTGTACTAGTTTAAATATAGTTGCTTGTATATGATAAGTAAAAGAATATAAAAAGATAGTGTCGTCATTATACAATGGGGAAGCTAGAGTAACAATAATAATATCAAAGTAGAACTCAGACCAAGAAATAACATTCAGAATAAAATGTTATATATTGTGGTCATTTCTGGATGATTCTCTATGGAAACCTGATTTTATATGCAATAATGATCATTATCTCAAAATACATAAATCAAAATCTGTTAATTCTAAGGTGGAAACATACAAGTCTAGCAGAACATACAGAACTTGGAGACGTTAATAATTTTTCTTAATAACTAACAAACAGAAGAAAAGACCAAAATGTCAAGAAGTGAAGGGAAAACCTCTTGAACAATAGCTATCCTCTTGACCTAATTGCATTTTATGAAAAACATTATCCAAAATAACAAAAGCACAATGTTCTCCAGTACACCACAATAGACCATATACTGAGTAATTCAACAATTCATCAACTTACAAAAGTAAAAGTCACACTAAATAGACCATTGGCTCATAATATGATTGACCTAGAAATGAAAAACAAAAATATCTGAGAAAATATATACAATTAAAATTAAATAATATAATTATAAATATCATGAAAGAAAAAAGAGAATCTCAGTGGGTGAAACTGAAGTGCATGGAAACACAGACAGACCAAATTTTCTGAGTTACTGGGTTACTGGGGTATAAGTAAATAAGCGCTTAAATATAAAGTTAAAGCATTAAGTCTCAGAAGGGAGGAATGTATACCTTACATAACTCTCTCAAATTCTAGCTGAAAAATAAATGACAGAATGAACAAATACAAGGCAAGTGAAAGAGAGAAAGTTATAAGCTTAAAACACTTAAAATTAAAAACCGAAAAGCAACAGAAAAAAGCTGACTATTTTGAAAAACAACTGATAAAATTCTCATCATACTAGCAATCAAAAATAAAATACATCTTTCTGTATCTTCATGAACATTAACATGATAATGAAAAGCTAAGAACAGTTATCTAGCTTGCCTTGGGTAAATTATAAGAAAATTTCTTCATAGCAATTTCACTTTTGCTCCAGTGTCTTGTGTGGGATTTACTTTGGGTCACTGGATCATGAAAGCTACAGCTGACCTTGATTGAAGTGAGAATTCATAGTCTAAGGTTTGGAGGATTCAGGCTCATGTAGTAACTCAGATTTCAAGGTCCCATTTTTTTGGGTGAGGGTGGATAACCCAGCATGGAGCAGGCAGTTTACACAAGATGTCTGGGTGACCAAGGGGCACACTATGGCAGATAATTCCTTCTTTTAATATTGAATGTCCTCTCAACAATAAAAATGAAAATAAGGAATATCCTCATATTTTTATCTATGTTCATGACTACCTACAGTAAAAATTGTATTTCCCATGATCTCTTAATCTAAGTGTGGCCAGGCAGATAGGTCAAGCAATACTAATTTTCATATGGAGAATGCAATGTCATATAGTTTGTTATGTAACTTTCAGCTTTTAAGAAAAAGCACAATCTGTTTCCATTAGAAGGCTTTTTAGTAAATAAATTTGTTACAAAGTAACAGAAAATCTCAGACATTCTGTCCCTTGGCAGTCATAACTTACCAAAACTCATTAAATAAAAAGTATGTAAAGTGAATATTCCTGTGTTTATTGAAGATCAGCAACCCCAAAGTACCTAATCTAACTTATGGAGGAAGAAATATAACATTAGTCAAAAAACCTAAAAGACCATCAGTGTCTTCATTATAAGACCTGAATGATCAGAGTGTGGGCCACCTGTCTGAGGGCAGAGGAAGAGAAAGTGCAGCTGCTTTGGAAGATGCTACCAGAGGGAGCCAAGAAGAATGGGTTGCCCTACTTGAGAAGTCAACCACATAGTAGAAGCCTGGAGTGTGTGTGGGGGGTGAGGGGTGAGTGTTGAGTAGAGGAGTCCTAAAGGCAAAAACAAAACAAACAAGAAAATTAAAGACCAGCAAATATACATAAGAACAATGGCAGTTCAACAATGTGTTTGAAATTTGAATTTTAACAAGAAGCTGACACTTGGTAGTAAAGAGAGAAGGGGGAGGGATAAAGGGAGAGAGAGAAACATAAACCTTGGGTGAGTAGGGGGGTTGGGAGGATCTGGAAAAAATTGGGGGAAGGCAAAGAATATGATCAAAATATATTATCTGAGGAAAATAAATAAAAATACATTTAAAAGAGTGTGCTTTCGACTTACACAGCTGGACTGAAGAGGTTGAGAGACACTTATGGAATAGAAATGATTTAAGAAACCAGTGGGGGTATTTTATATGATCTCATTTAGTTGAAATGTCCAGAACAGGCCATCCCAGAGAAAGGATAAGTAAATTAGTGGTTTCCAGGGACCGTGGTTAGTGCCTGCTAATGGGCTAAAGGTTTCCTTTGGAGTCATGGAAATGTTCTGAGGTTGCTGGTAATGACTGAAAACATTGTGGGTATTATGAAACAGTAGGATTAGATTGTATAAATGAGATTCCAGTATCACTGTGGAATTCATGCTATAGGGAGGAGGGGGCAAGCCTGGAGCTATGGGGGCTTTGTACTCTTAACAGGATACTGAAGAACTAAACTGGGCACAGGTCACAAGGCAGGCTGAAAGCATAGTGGATGAGACATGATTTATCAGCCATTTAACTTTTGTTCCTGCCCATTCAGATCCTGAGAGATAATCTAAAACACTTATACTTAAGAAACATTTCAAAAAATTTAAAAAAAAAAGAAATATTTCATTATTTTCTGCCTCAATTGTACAATATCCTGGCTGAAAAATAAATGTTGCTCTTTAGTCACCCAGATCTGAAACACTGTCAGTGCTTACAGGAACCCTCTTTCACAGTCCAAACTGACTCTCTGCAGATATCCTTAAGCACTAAATAAACATTTCATTATACAGAGCTCATAAGGTCTCAGGAGCTTTTCCATCCCCTAAATTAAGGTCCAAGTTCAACCAATCTTAAACCCATAATCAAGTGAATATCTCTCTATCAGCAGTCTCTTTGTGGAAACCATGCAACCATTCCTGAGTTCCCATTAATTAGAAAGTTCCTGAGTATTAATGGAAAGATGAGAGCCAATGGGTAAGATAAATTTTAAGTCCTATTTTGCAAAAGGACGACATACAGATTTGATAACAATACCTTAACCCAAGGTTAGATGTTCATGAATTACTTAACCTACGTGATAATTTATTTAATTTGTTTACACATAACAGCATATTGACTAAAAAGGAATGGTATGAATATTCTTCATACTAGTTGATCTGAATATTAAGAAGGAAATACAGTATGGTAGATAAAATTGTATCTGTCCTTCCATTCATTGTGTCCATAGAGTCTGAATTATAGTCATGTCTGGATACTCCACTATGCATGAAATAATGTTGGATTTTTATATTCCTTGTTATCATGCATGCTGTTATCTTTGGTGGCAGCACACACTTATTTACTAATTTTTTTTTTACTAAAGTTTTTAAACTTATTTTTCATACCAACCAAAGTTTCCCCTGCCCCCATCCTCTTGTTCCCTCCCTCACCTCCTTTCTAACTCACTCCCCCCCCATCCATTCCTCCAGTCTCCACTCAGAAAGGGTAAGGCCTCCCATGGGAGTCAACAAAGGATGACATATCAAGTTAAGGCAGGGCCAAGTTCCATCCCCCTGCATTTTCTATGTAATAATTTTGTACCTCAAATAGTGTTATGTTCTTGGTAACTTTCCCTGACTTTCTTTTATGATTAGTATGGGTTAATTGACGATCTTCAGTCTGTAAGTAATATCCTGTATATAAGCATTCAGTTCATGTGTATTGTCAGATAAATATCAATTTAATATTCATATTAGTGTAGATTACTTGAATTGGTTCTTACAACAAATAGATCACAACATTACTCAATCATGGATCTCTTAGGATCCATGGAGGTAAATGCATCTTGGAAGCAATCCCCTATGAGTACCAACATCTTTAGATCCTTAAGTTCCTTATATAAAATTGTATAGCTCTTGTATATCCTAAGTACTAACTCATATGCAGTATATATCATATGTAGGTCATGGACAGTGTAAAATACAAGGTAAATAATAAGTGTATTATAAATGGTATTGTATTTGTAGTATAAATAAAATAGTCTACTTTGAATACAGATAATTTCCCTCTAATATTTTGACTAGTGGTTGTTGGGGTATGAGGGGGAAGAGCACATTGGTATGAAGGACCAACTGTCCAGTAGGTCAAACAGTTCTTTTTTGGCTGATATTTCAAAGTGAGTCCCACATAAGTTAGGAATACTTGCTTTCATTTTTTTAGTCTTAGATTCTGCTAATCCTTCAGCCAAGAGGAAGAAGAAATAAGGCATGCATTTTTCTTTGAAATCTGGGGTATAGTAAGAAGAAGGATCAGCAGGTAAATTCTAGTAGTTAAGCTTTATAACCTGCATTTGATCCCTATGGTCCACATGGTAGAAAAAAACAACTCCTGAAAATTGTTCTCTGATCTCCACATACACATCCTGACCCAAGAATGCCCACACAGAGACACTAAATAAATAAATGTGCTTAAAAACTAAATGAAAAAAAATGGTTCTGAAATGATGCTTATCATTTCGACTTGATTTTTTTGTACTAGCATAGGAATCTTGCTGTGTACCTATAAAGAAAACATGGTGATTTTGACTAATCAGCTTATAAAAACAGTAAACTAAAATTAATTAGACTAGCTGAGTCACCAAGATTCAGACTGGTATCTATTGAGGACAGTGGGCAACACAGGAGCTGTTTATAAGTTGCCAGGTGAACATTGCATGTTTGGAATCAACATTTCTAACTGGTCCATTTTTCTTTTGTTTTCATGTCATTAAATGCACAGCTTGCAGCTGGTGCTCACAGTACACACAGCCCATGGCAATGGCATTAGAAGCCTAGTCACAATTAACAGACAAGTACTGACAGATAAAATTCTTGTGCTAAACTTTCAAAACAAATTTTTCCTACATCTTACTTCCTGCATTCTTCCTTTTTCTCTGTACATTCTTACTCTACTTTATTTGCATTTCAGCCTATGTAGCAGTGTAGAGGAGAGTGTTGGTCTCAAATATATGCCATTATGCTTAAGAATTGAATGACATACAAGAGGCAATGAATCAATGAGGAATTCCACTGAGGAACTCAGAAGATGTTTCACAACACTTGACTCATTAATGAAGCTTATAAAGATGGAAAGACTTCTCTGAATGTAATTGAAAAATGTCATAATGAACAATAATCCAGGATGATATAGACATGGTTAAAATATAGACATAAACAAGTATATGCGTGTATAGTACATGCACACATATTTCTCATCTCATACTATTAAAAAGGCATACACACAATGATACCGTAATAGAGTGCTCAGAAGTTTGATTTTCAATATCAAGAGCTAGGTCTCCAAGGAGAGAAATGAATGAGTCAGTCCTGAGACAGAAAGTAACACAAGATACTCTGCTCGATAGAAGCCCTCAAGAACCATAAAAAGTGAAATCAGAGCCCATCTTGAAGGAGATCTTACTGACGAAGTCTGGGACATTTTAAATAAGTACTAATGATTTTTCTTCTAAGTAAAATGAGAATTCCTGAAACAGCAATAATATAAATATATATAAATGGATACACAAATAGTCTTGGGGAAAGGGACTGCTTCCATGCAAGCTAATAAATCTGAAGCAAATGATGAGATTAGGAGATCCCAGTTGAAAATCATTATGATGGCTGATTCAGGCAAAAGTTCAGTCGACATGTAGAAAATTGATGAGAAACTTAGTATTAACATCTTCTCAGAGTAACATATTATTTATCAGCTAATAGATACATATTATTTATCAGCTAATAATAACATACTTATTACATTCCTATGGAGAAATCTGACTTGTTATCCATCAAATGATAAATGTTAAAATTAATAATGGTACCAGTAAACTTCCCGTGTTGTCTCATAGAATGCTCTTATGAGAGCCTGGCATAACCTATGGCTTTCTACAGGCTTGTAGACCTTAGTTTCCATCCACATACTATTGTGACAGCCTCCTTGGTTATGGTAAGAATGAAATCATGTGGCAAGCAGAGCATGCCAATTTTCCTTTGAAGATAATTATATTTAGCCATCAGACTTATCATTTTGCATAATATTCAGGTTGTAGCTAGCACGGAGCTGCTTGTGTAATTGCCTATTTGTATTGGTTCCACCTATTTGAGTAGTTAATTTAGTAATTTAATGATGCTTTAAGTGAAATTATTCTAGTTAATGATTATTGATTTGATCCTCAAGAAGAAGGAAACAAAATTGATTCTGAGGTAATTACAACTTAAAATACATATATATTGAGTGGATACAAATGTGGACTGATTAAAGATAATGACTAATTAAACATGATAGAAAATTAGACCCAGGTTGGAGGGAGGCAGATCATCACTGTGAGAGTAATTAAAGCAAAAGTGAGAGATGACTGACCAAGGAGTAAACGGGGTTGCTTGTCACATGGTTTCCTTTCAGGATTGAAGAGAAATGGCCATATGAGTGTTACATGCCCCAAGGGTGGATGCTGCTTTGAGAAGGAAATCACAACAGGTTTGATTGTTCTTGAAGTTCAAAATTGAAATTCCTTGACATCCATAATTCTCTCTCTTCTAATATGCCTGTTTCCCTTATAATCATATGTCTACTATAAAATTATGTTTCCATCTATGAGCTATTAACATGGTTTCATCAAAGGGTTTTGTCTTTCTTTCAGGATATATTGTTACACAGTTAAGAGTATATTACTAGGAATTGGACCAGAATTATAACCACAATTCTTCAATTTAAGGACTTTGTAACATGAAGAAATTGAATATATAGTTTTATATATTATAATCACTTATACATAATTATTATAAATTATAATTTATTATAATTTTTACTATATGTAGTATGTTAAATTTTTAATATATAACAGTGTTTACTATATAATATAATTTGTCAACAGATTCCTATCCCTACATAAGTAGATTTAACAATAGTAGTTTTGTCAAAGAATGCTGTAAACACTATATAAAATGAATGATATGAGAGATTTAATCCTCAATTACTTCTTGGCAGATTTCAGGTTATATTTTAAAAAGAAAAACATGTACACAAATTCCTAGATACTCTTTCCTCCCATGGATGAAATATAAAACACTGTTTTAATGTGGGCTGAATTTAATGATTCGTTTTGAAAGAACAGAATACAGCAAACAGATGTTATATCACTTCTAAGATTGACAGATAAGAACCGAGACTTCCACCTTGAGCATATATTTGTTTCAGAAGCCAGCTAACATGTTTGAAGTTCTTGGCATACCTTTGGAGATGCCCTTGTAGTAGGGCACTAAAAATTCCCACCAGCAACCAAGAGAGAACTGAGTTCTGCTGACAAACACATCAGAACACTTTGAAGACAATGTTCCGCTGGCCAAGCTTCCCTCTGAGACTGCAGTCTAAGCTCACACAATGACTTTATGAGAACAATTTTGTGTTCAAATTCTTCAGGTAATAGACAGTATAGTCCAGTAAACATTTTTAAGTCATTAATATTTGGGGTAATTTGTCCTAGACCAATAGGAAAAAACTACAGTGTAATCCTGATTCTTTTGGCAATTGCTTTCCCAAGGAGTGACCAAGATACAGGAATACTTCGGTGAAAGAGTGCACTCCTTGGGCTAAGCAGGTGCTTTTCTGTGTGGCTAACTCATCAAACCCTATGTTTTAATGTTAACTAAAGGAGCAACAAAGGGAACTCCCCTCTCCTGCTCTTGTTCTTCAGTTTTCGTATCTATTGTCTTGTGAAAGCATCCAAACAAGGTTTTAGTGACTTAATGAATGGATGTAATAATAATACTTAATATATAACAAATACTAGACAGATCAAATGATAAAATTACCATTTAGGTAGTAGCACAGATCATACAAACTCCACTGAGGACATTTGTTCTTTGGTGGACATTAGATTTTCTTCTGAATTTAAAACATTAGATTTCCTCAGTCTAAATGGCTATATTTGAAAAAGTGATCCAACTTCATTTAATTCTAGAAGATCAGAAGCAAACTGATAGATTTGCTTTATGACGTACCTATGAAGTGTGACTGAACTTCTGTGGACTTCAGTTTCAAAACTCTAAATAAAGATGCTTGGCTCCACTGAACTGCATTCACACAATTATACCATGATACTTCCGATTTGTAAATGGATCATATAATTCAATATACACAAAGTTGAAACAATACAAAGACCATTTCAAACTTAGCCTTGGATAGCTCTTCTCAAGAGGTACTTTTATACTTGAGTAATTATCAAAATAAAAGTGAAAGCACTTCACCCAGCATACCATCTTCAAGGTACAGACATTTGTCATAAAACATTCAAAAACAAAACAGTGAAAACTACCAACATACATTTGTGACACTGAAGACATTGCCAGGATAAACCCCACAGAATACTAGAATATGGATGCAAGTTCCCACTCCTGAATCACGTCACTTCCGGGGTTCTCACACATGAATGAGTTATAGAGGAAGGAAGATGCTCTTCTGTAGATTTCAGGCTACTTCATTCTGTTAAAATTCAGAGGGGCTGTCTAATTTACTACTTTGCTTTTCTTAGATGTAGCTTGATAATTTGAGTGCTGGTCATACTAGAATCATTTCAGTCCATCATTAGTCATCCTTACATCTGCAGAGATCTGGATAGTATGTAACTAAATAAACCTCCCAATCCCCCAATATTTCTTATAAAATACACCATAGCATGTGAATTTAAGGAAAAAAAAAGATACGTGGAGCAGACAGATGTTACTGTGGTGGCCTCAGAGAAAGTGGAGCAAACCATGAAGGGAGGGCAGCTAAGGAGGGCAAATGTAGCTAAGGGTCTAACCACTTATCTTCACCATGTCCCATAAGAATTTTAAATCGGTGGAAGGATAAATGGGTATAGACATTATTAAGAGACTCCTCTAGGGCTTTACCAGTGAGTGAAGCCTGCTGCCACCCAAAGCAAAAGCAGAATACAGGAACCTTATGATCACCTACAGAATCAGAGATACTGAACCCAAAGAAATTGCACTCACTGAATGAAGTACAGATTTCCAGCTGTAACTTCTGCTCTATAAGCAACAAAGCTAGTTATCATATGCATCACATGTTAGCTCCTTTTGTTCTGATTATAAATGCATTTGTGTTTTAAAATTATTCTCAATGAACTTTACAATATTAAACTACCACAGAACAAATAAGGTTTTTAAAATAGTAGATTTGGGTGGCAATTTAATGAGCATGTTTTTAATTTGGAAGAGAGGATAATGCTATTCAAAACGTAGATTTTGGTTAGGAATTGCCTTCTTCCCACTGAAACTTAAACATGCACTGATACATGTGTGTGTGTTCATATGTATATGCATACATTTACATATGTACATATAAATATAAATGTCACACTTAAATGCATATAACTTTGCAAACAGATAAGCAGCTGCATGTACAACCTTCTCCTCAAACATATGACTTACATTTTCCCATTATCTTCCATTATCTTTTAGTGTCATATACTACCTGTTGGACTCTTTCCTCTGAGGAAAAGTCCATCATCTAATTTCCTAAATTTTCTTCCTTCTCTTAAGCTGAGACTGTCTTATAGAGGTTTGGAGATAAGTGTGTCAGTCAGAATCATAGATACCATCATGATGTTAATTAATCAGTTTTCTATTAAGCAGTCTTTCTACTTTCCACAAATTTAGCCTATATACTATTATTTTGAAACATACTCAACATTTTTCACTAAGACATTAAACAGGTTGTTGGGGTTGTTTTAAAAGGACAGCTGTGAACCCATAATGCCATAAGATGGACTGCTCAATAAAAAGAGCAGCAGGAAGAACCATAGTAAGCTCCAGCATTAAAAGGTGCTTTCAAGGCACCCCAAAAACAGTTCACAGAGCCATGATGAAATGTCTCTATCAGCATTTCCAGCATCTACAACAGGAACTTTAAAATGTCATGCATGGTTCAGTCATAACTAGAGCAAGTCAAAGTCTTCACAGGTTTTTGGTTATTTGAGAACTTCATACTTGTGTATATGTTTTGGTCAAGTTTATCTCCACTCCCTCCCCTCCAGCCCCTGCCATAGCTCCCCTACCTTTTCCCTACCAACTCCATACATTCTGCATTTTAACTCACTGAGTTCACTCAGCTCTAATAGTATGTAGATGGGTGTGTGGACAAACACTGGGATTTTTTAAAGTTAGAAATTTAGAAAGCTACATCTACTTGGTGGTAATTATGTTCAAGTATAATATACTTTAAACTAAATTAAAAATTATTATGTCTGCGAAAATTCGTCTCATATAAGAGAGGCAAAAGGTACCAGAGCAATTTCAAGCCCTGTTGAGAAATAGACCTGGCACTGATCACCAAAATTACAGTAAGCTGTCTGTGTGATGGTTCCTGGAGGGCAATTTCTTGACATTTCTGTAAACCATATTTCATATGTAAATGGAGACAGAGAAACTTGCTTCTGGGTTATTAAGATGATTATAGAGTCTAAAGGAAGACAGTCATGGCATACTGTAATTTCCAAAACCTGGAAGGAGGGGGCAAAAGGAACAAGAGTTCTAGAGACCATCCTCAGAAATCAGGTAACATCCTGGACTGCATGAAAACCTGCTTCTGAAAGTATAAATGAAGTCAAAGTAACGAAATAAAAATTTAAATTAAAAGTTAAAGCCAGGCGGTGGTGGTGCGTGCCTTTAATACCAGCACTTGGGAGGCAGAGGCAGGTGGATCTCTGTGAGTTCCAGGCCAGCCTGGTCTCCAAAGAGAGTTCCAGGAAAGGCGCAAAGCTACAAAAACAAAAAAAACAAAAAAACAAAAAAACAAACAAACAAACAAACGAAGTTAAAGAAAGCAGTAAGTGAAAGTTATCTGAGATGATGGGAGCTGACTAGGTGACTGTATACTTTCATCATTACTCTTTCAGATATTTTCAGTTGGTAAAAAACTCAAAGATGTGGATTTCTTTGAATTCAAAAAATAATCTACCTGTACAATATCCAAATCAGTATTTCAAGTGTCCAGCAGGATATAGCAAACATCAGGGCTCACTGATCACAACATACAGGTTGTTCTAGATCACGATGAGGTGTGTCTAAATTCTTCACACTGTGACACAGCATTGTCTTCTACAAGCTCATTCAGAGAGTTGTGACAGCAAGTTTCACACAGAAAGGCAATAAAATCTCATAATGTTTTAAATAAGTTTACAGTGTTGTTTTGGGTCACATTCATAGTTATCCCTGGCCACATGTTACCCAGGAAGGACCACTGATTGGACATTTCTTACCTTAAAATGGTACTCAAACAAAATGGAAAATTGGGGGGAAATGCTTTACAAATACTCAGTAAGTCAAATGCTGACATCACTTACAGAGGTACTAAGGCTTAGCGATGGGGCCAGTCATTCTAAACTGGAACCTGACTTCTTAACAACTATGTAATCAAAATGTAGATTTACAATGTATTATGTGTCTCAATGTCTACACGTTTCTTACCATGAGTAAATGTGTTTTGAAACTATTTAAGTTTTCCATTCCACATTCTGGCATTTTAAATGGAAGCACACTGTGGGAATTTTTTAAAAGTATTGCAAAATTCCAAAAAATTTAGGCTTGAGGATTTTTAGAACTTATCCTTTCTAAGCATCTAAGTTATAAAAAGACAAGGGTTTGACTTAATTTTATCACTGTTTTTTTCATAGTTGTAATTTTTCTTTCTTTTTTATTAAGAATTTTTAATTCATTTTACATACCAATTACAAATCCCTTCTTCCCTCCTCTCACCCTTCCTAACTCCCCATTCCATCCTATAAGAACGTAAGGCCTGAGATGGGGAGTCACCAGAATCTGGTACATTTAGTAGAGATAGGTTCAAGCAACCTCAAGGCTGTGCTCAGTATCCCACCATAGGTAGTAAGCTCATAGTCCTTAGTTTTAAAATGTATTCCTACATTCTTGTTGAAATGTGTTTTAGACTTACAAACTGTGAATATATGGTTTCTTTTATTTGTTGTTTTTAATTGAAACAGAATTACACAACCCCCCTCCGTTCCTTTTCTTCCTCCAGTCCCTCCCAACTACCTTTTCTGAACTCCTACATACACATCCCCAACCCTCAAATTGATAGGCTCTTTTACTTTTATTATATTTGTTATGTGGAAGGGGTAAATTTTCATGAGGTCTATTCTTTAGACAAATAAATATAGTCAACTATTGACAGCTAGGACAATGAGAATTAGTTTCTCCCAGGAATGAACCCCTTATTGGTTGTCCAATGCAGAGTCTTAGAAATGATTATACTATTTCCTCACACTATCACCTGATATTTTTCTTTAAACTTAGACTACAATTAGTGGTGCCTGCATGAGCATAGGTGCATGACCATCTATTGGGGAGTGTCTGGCCTTTCAAGGATAATACCCCTGTAGAATCTGACGCACTTCTTACTTTAGCCACAAATCACTAATTGCTCCTCATCTCGAGGTAAGACTTCATGAGCCCTCCTTCATCTATGCTGGGGTTTTTGCTGGTTTAATGTATCTGTTTTAAGTATATACACATTGGTACTGATGCCAGTAAAGGACAAATTATCTTATGCCCAAGAGATAGAAATATAGACCCCTTCCAGCTCCCAGACATCAATCATGGAAACTAAACTCCAGCCCTCTGCAATAGCTTCATTTGTTCTCAACTCTAGCTGTTGCTCTAATAGCCAAAAAATTTAAAAACTCAAGTACTGAACACAAGAATTGACACAAAACCAAGTCACTAACAGGTCTTATGTTAACCACAGTAAATGAATCTATCAGTTTGTAGCACTGTATACCTCATCGTTAGTAACATTCTGACATATACAGACAATGCTCAATAAACATTTGTTGGCTGGGACATCCAGAGGAACTTCTTCATTGCTTGATTTACAATCAAGTTTAAAGCATGTCTTTCAGAGATAAAAATGGAAGCCCTTTGATTTACAGCTGAAAACTACTTCCAACAAAGGTGTTCTAGAAGTATAATAAAAATAACTAGGTATAATGATCCTTTTTTTCTCTATGCTTAGCCTAGTCCCAATAAATTAATTACCTTAGTTAGCATGAAAATAAATAAATTTATCTGTGGCAAACTAACCAATATTGAAACAAATCATCTCAATTTTTTTAAAATTTTCTAATAGAGTGAATGAGTACTACTTCCTGCATAAGCAAAATTACATTCCAAAAATAAATTTCAAATAATAAATTCATTTGGAAAGATTAAGAGAACCTTTGTCCAAATGAAAGAACATTTTTAAATAGATTTATGAATTTCGTCTCTGATGTTTTCAGCATATAAGGGTTTTTAAATATCTGCGAATTCTGAATAGCTAGACTTTGTATCTAAAAAGGTATCAATTTCTTGAGGATATGCTCACAAGTGGTATCATTGGGTCTTGAGGTAGATTATTCCTAATTTTCTGAGAAACCGCCATACTGATTTCCAAAGTGGCAGTACAAGTTTGCACGCCTATCAACAGTGGAGGGGTCTTTCTCTTGCGGCAATCATCTCCAACATAAACTGTCCTTGGTGGTTTTGATCTTTGACATGTGTAAGGTGGTATCTCAGCGTGTTTTGATTTGCATTTCCCTGATATCTAAGGATTTTGAGCAATTCCTTAAACGTCTTTTGGCCATTTGTAATCCTTCTATTGAGAATTCTCTGTTTAGCTCTGTAGCCTTTTTTTTTTTAATTGTTTGATACTTTGATATCTAGTCTCTTGAATTCTTTATATATTTTGGAGATCAACCCTCTGTCAGATGTAGGGTTGGTAAAGACCTTTTCCCATTCTGTAGACTGTCGTTTCGTCTTATTTACCGTGTCCTTTGCCTTACAAAGGATTCTCAGTTTTTGGAGGTCCCATTTATTAATTGTTGCTCTGAGTGTCTATGCTACTGGTGATATATTTAAGATGTGGTCTCCAGGAGGACGCACAATAGGGATGTATGGAATGCCCTGGGAAGGGGAAATAGATGAGATCTCCTGAGTAAAGTGGAGGTGAAGGGAGGCAATGGACAGTAGGGGATGAGGGATGGGAGCATAGAGGAATGGGATGGTCAAGCTGGAACAGGGTTGGAGTGGGAGAGCAATGAGGGAGAGATATCTTGATAGAGGGAGTTATCATGGGGGTAGGGAGAAACCTGGTGCAAGGGAAGTTCCTAGGAACCCACAGGGATGGCCGCAGCTTAGACTACCAGCTATGATGGAAGGGGTGCCTGAGCTGGTCTACCCCGGTGATAAGATCAATGAATGCCCTGTCCCCATAGAGCCTTCATCAAGTAACTGATGGAAACAGATGTAGAGAGCCAGAGCCAAGCACCAGGCCAAGCTCTGGAAGTCCAGTCTAAGCAAAGAAGAGGAAATCTACAAGCAAGGAAGGGACATAAAGACCATGATGGGGAAACTTACAGATACAACCAAATTGAGCTAGTGGGAACTCATGAACTTTGGACCAACAGCAGTGGAGCCTGCATGGGACTGGACTGGACACTCTGCATGGGTGATTGTGTAGATTGGCTGTTTGAGGGGCCCCTGACAGTGGGAATAGGATCCATCCCTGGTGCATGAACTGGCTTTTTGGAGCCTATTACCTATGGTGGGACACCATGCACAGCCTGGATGCAGGGGGAGGGGCTTGGACCTACCTTAGCAGAATGTGCCTGGGCTTTGCTAACTCACCATGGGGGGGCCTTACCTTTTCAGAGGAGGGAATGAGGACATTTTCTGGTGGGGGAAGGCTGGAGGGTGAGTAGGAGGAGGGATGAGGCGGGGAATCTGTGGTTGGTATGTGGAATGAATAAAAAATTTCTTAATAAAAAATAAAAAGGTATCTATTATTTTTTCAAGCTACATTTAGTATGTAAAGATTTGAATTTCAATGACATCACGTTCTTGTTCTCAGCTAGGGAAGCCCTAAATATCTGACGAAGCATGTAAGAGATAGAGGTCTGTTCTATAGTGACCTATTGTATCCTAGTAGGTGTGTACATGCACTGCAGCTGTATAGTCATTTTAACTAAGACTGAGGCTAACACATTTGTTTATCTCATTGTTCCAGGAAAAGCCACATTCTGTGGAAGGAAATCTTCCATAGGAAGCCAGATGTAAATATCCAATATTTCCTCAGAATAGTAAGGCTGTAAGTGTCAATTGAAAGAGTGTTTGTAACTTGAAAATGTCCTAGTAAAAAGGAAGAAAGAAAAATCAAATTAGTCTTGCATATCAAGCTCCATCTGTAACTCCTAACCTAATTCTCTCCATGCTTACTCTTGATTTCTCGGAACCCTTTCTTACATGTCATGTCATCTTTAAATCCAAACCTTCCATTCTGATAAAAAATAAGTTTCTCCAATAGCAATCTCTGAAGTCTCCAGAAAGAAGATGGGGCCCCAACAACAACAACTCTACCCAATCCAGAATGATGCCATGGTAATCATCATCCTACTACACTTCTTACCAGGATTTCAGACAGTCTTACCCATTACTCTAAGAGTTGCTGCAGTTAGTATAACTGGGATTTAACTATGTGAGCTTTCTCACAGTACTCAACAGAGATACCATCTCCCCCTAAATAGCAGGAAGCAATTCTAAGAAAATGATGCCCCTTCTCCCTAAGGGTTTATATTTCTCAGAGTTATGGATGATGGTTATAGGGTTGGAGGTGGAAGAAACTATTAAATTCAGTATTCTCCTTAAGGAAAGAAAAAATATTAAAAAAAAGTAAAAAGAAGAAATGGAATGGATAGGCATAAGATATTATGGTAGATTATTGTATACACTAGTAAACAAATTTAGTAAAATAGCAGCCTTAGATAATTTGCACTGTTACGAATTTTTATAGGTTGATACAAATATAAACTATTTTATATTCCTATTTAAGATAATTTGTATATTGATCCAAATATAAATTTATATCTGTCATACTATAAGTATGTTCTACTTCTGTTTAAGATATTCTGTATACTGATATATATTTAGGATTATTGTCATATTGCATATTGCACTATACATTCCTACCTCTGTTAAAGATATATTGTCACAATTTTAAAGTCATTTCCCTTTTACTGTACATTTGATAACAGACTGTTTGCCTTGTTTACATGAAGGCTTAGTCCTTAGGTTGTTTAGGTAGATAAGACTTACAGATTTATAGTCACCTATGCTTGTCATCTCTATAGTTATGTTAATTAGGTTATCCAGATTTATAGATACATAGGTTGGATGGACAGGTAATCTTCAAACACTTCATGGACCTAGAGAATATGGCATTTAAATAACTTAGAATTCTGTTGATGTGAGACATAATTGCTCCTAGCAGCACCAATTTGATCCAGACGGAATGTTGGGCTTCTAAGACATTGCCATTTGGAAGTTTGTTTTCTTGGCACAAAATGGCCTACTGGGCAAAGAATTGACCTTGCCTCAACTGCTGACAGTATGAATGCTGTCCTTTCTGGACAAGTGGGACACAAGGAAAAGTGACTTCTGAACTCTGCCAAGACAGGGTGACATGGTCTTTCAGAATTCCTGCTTCTGAAAATGGTCTGTCAGATACTCTAGGCCTGTAGCCAATTTGAATGCACCAATGATGCTGAGAAACATTAGATGATTGTCCAAGCTGCCAGCTGTCTCTGGCTACTCTTGCAAGACTCTTGAAAGTTACTTGCATCCTTCTCCTATTTCTCAGGTATTATTACATTCCTTTACAGGTCTTTGATGAGGTTGAAGACTAGCAGTTATAGTTACAATTTTATATATATATATATCTTAGACTATATTAAGTATTAGACTCAGGTTCTTTAGGATAGGACACCTTTTGGAATGATCTTTGTAACATGCCACCTACCCACGCTCTAGACTTCTCTGGATTTTAGTATGTGTTTTTTGCTTGATATTGTTTGCATTGATTGTAGTTCCATCTTATCTAAGTCATTATCCCTCATTACTCCTGGACAATATTTGATAACCATTTCTTTGTATATGGTCTTGTATTAGGTTAGAACCTTCTTATTTAAACAAAAGGGGGATATGTAGTGTGTAGCCATTCGGCCTTGGCCTGGAAGTTCCAACCCCCATTGAGGCCTCGGTAATGGTCACGCCTACAAGGCAGGACTGAGAGAGGATGCTGAAGACACAGGATCCAAATGAGAGGGGTCTCTTTGGTTCCTGGACCCTGGACTCTGGCAGTAGACAAAGCAGAGTTCTCTAGAGAACACCTCCAGACTGCACCATACCTTTGCAAGACCTTGTAAACTACCTATCCCTTCATTTGTAAGTTATCCCACAAAATAAACCTCTCTTTTAACTACCTTAGAGACCTCATTTGAAATGGTCAGAGTTTCTTTTTTATTAGTTATTAGGTAAACATCTTATATATTGGAAACAACTTAAGAAATTCTGAACATCTTTACTTGTAGTAGATCAGTTTTCACTGTACTTATAATGATTAGTCTTCCTCAGAATTTGCCTGAACTAAAATGGAAGATGAGTAAGTCCTGGACATCTACTATGTATCAAATGGCCTACAGTTAACATTAATGTACTATGTGACTAATAATTTGCTAGGAGGGCAGATCTCATGTCCAGTGTCCCTATCTCAGCATAATGATAACAAATAAGATAGAAGGATACAAGTTTTGGATGTGAGGGATATGTTATGACACGGTTTGTTGTAATGGTTGCAAGGGTGCAAGTTTATCAATGTCCAATCTCATGGAGCTATACATTTAGGTGTAGTTTTTGATATGTGTGATGTTTAATATTGATTATTTTTGTAGAATATCCCTTTACACTATGTGAAGATATGTCCCTGTGACTAAGTTAATAAAAAGCCAAACAGCCAGGCAGGAGATATGGGTAGGATTTCTGGACAGAGAGAGCTCTAGGAGAAATAAAGGTGGAGTGAAGAAAAGTGGATGCAGAGGGAACAGACATGCAAGAGGAAAGGTAAAAGTCACAAGTCATGTAACAACATGCAGATGAATAGAAATTGGTTAATTTAAATTATAAGAGCTAGTTAGAAACAAGCCTAAGATATCAATTGGGCTTTCATAACTAATAATAAGTCTCCATGTCATTATTGGGGAGCTGATGATCCTGAGGAAAAAGCCCAAATGTAGATTGTTAACCTGACAGATCTAAGAATCACCTAGTAAACAAGACTCTGGGCATGTGTGTCAAGGACCTCCTACACAGGGGTCAATTAAGGTGGAAAGATTTACTCTAAATGTGGCACCATTCCATGGGCTAGAGTTCCAGACTGCCTAAAAAGGAGAAAGCAGGTTGAGCCCTTGCATTTATCATCTCTGTTTCCTGGATGCAGAAATAAAGGAATGATGAGGTGAGTGAGTAATTAATATATATTCAAAGTAACCAGCTGTCTTATGGTCCTGCCTCACCATGCCTTCTGAACCATGAAAAGCTGCACATTCAACCTGTGAGCCAAAATAAGCCCTTTCTTTTTACATTGTGTTTGTCAGGTTTCATGGAAACATACAATAAACACACAAGAGAAGTAACTCATATAATATGTTAAGCATTAAGTTAAAAGAATGTTCAAAATAGAATAAAATGTTGGCATTAGAAAGGAAAAAGAGCTGCTAACACTTTGAATATATCATTGGAGCCAATTATTATGTAAAGGACTCTACTTGGCATGCCAACGATTCCTTTCTCTATGAAAGGGATGGGTATGATGACAAACCAGTCTCAGAAGTAGTGGGAAGTCTATTAAATCACACAGTCATTGAGTGGAAAAGTTGAGACTGAAATCAGGATTCATAACTTCAGTTTACATTTCCTCAAGACTACAAAATGTTTCCTGTATGCAAGAAGACATGAGCATCACAAGATGCTTTGACATCCTTTATTAATCTCCCATTGTTTTTAAAGCAACCTAACATTCATAAAACCACCCCTCACAAACATACTTCATTCTTTTTCAGCTTATTCAGGCTAATGTATGATTTTCAATGGGGCTAAAAGAAACAGGCAGAGGAAAGAACATGAGCCCTAACAGGCTGTAATGACTATTTCACCTCCCATGGAGCAGCTTTGTCTGTTAAAGAACATGCCTTGCTGTGCCTTGAAGAATCCATTCTCACTGTTAGGATTCCATGGCATCTAGAGGATTCATTAAACTTTTCATACCAGAAAGCAAACAAATGATTTTTGGCTTTTCTCTTGTTTCATTTTGTTTTAGAGATCCTGAGCCAACTACTTGCAATAAGAGGTGTTACACATATTTTCTACAATTTAAACATGTGTGTAAACACACACACACACACATAGACAGACAGACAGATAGATAGAGGTATAGATATAAATATAGATACAAAGTAATTAAATTTCTTTGATTTGGACATTACCTTCTAAGGCATTTACGTACAGATATTTAAAAAGTTATTAACCTAATTTGTATAACAGACTCCTCTTGAGAGATGTGTGATTAACACAGCTCATCTTTAAATGCTCCATTCAGTTTATAGAGATTCAAAGACTTCCTGTTATTTACACAGAAGGCTTTGTCTCTGCTCCATTTCACCTTCCTGCCCACCAATTTTGTATTTACTTATCCCTTTTCTTGTGCTCAGGTCTGATGCTTGTGTGGTCCTTCCCTGGTTTCAAAGCTACTGACAGCAGCATTTCAGGCTTTCCTTTATAGGAACCTTTTTAATAATTGGGTTCAGATGAAGATCAATGAACTACTGAGCAATGACATTGGGGATAAACACAGGAGTGAACAATTTTCTGTAGCTGCTGCTGTTGAAATGGGAATTTCCAACTGGAGAAGTCTTGTGGAGTCCATGCTATCCTCACCATGGTAAAGGGGGACACCAAAATCATGTAACTGCATTTTATATTTCAACTATAAAAGGCTATGAAATTTTAATGTAGATGTAAGGGAATTTGGGAGATTCTGGATCCATGATGATTAGGAAATAAGTGGAGAGGTAATAATGTCCACCATTTTGGATTCTGCTGAAATCTAAGTCAGCCACTCTTTCTTTCTTAATTCAAGTGATTAAAACAAAGACTCAAGTTCATTTAAATACATTATTAATAATGAAAAGAATATGTTTAGACAATTTTTTTAATGTGATCTTGCTGAGTTTGTTTTCTAAGCATTGAGCAGGGAGGACAACCTCTAAAGTAAGTGACTACCTGACACAAATGCACAAAAATATGATTTCCAAATCTTACTTCCAATAGAGTAAAGGGATTCTGACAGCCCCAGCAGGGTTCTATCAAAAGATAATCTTTACAGTGGTGCTTTAGTTAGTAGTACTGACTTAATGCTCTTTCTTTGTTTCATCCAGTGCAATGCAACAATCTAAAATGATAGTTCAAGGATGAATTAAGTGATACATAAAGGAATCCTGTGTAATATATTTCTAATTTTCATAAACTTAAAATATTGCCAAAATTAAAAAATCTATTTCATATATATAGTTACATTTTGTTCATTCTCCATTTATTTATTTATTTATTTATTTTCTTTATTATTATGTGTTTTAAATTTTATACATAAGCCATGGGTACCCTTGTCCTCCCCCCTCCCGCCCCCAACCCCCCCCCCCCCAGCCCCTCCCCTCTATTCCCAGGTCCTCCAGGATCAAGGCACTCCTGAGGATTCAATTAAACCTGGTGGATTCAGTACAGGCAGGTCCTGTCCCCTCCTTCCAGGCTGAGCATGTGTCCCAATGTAAGCCCAAGGTTCCAAACAGCCAGCTCATGCACTAAGGACAGATCCTGGTCCCACAGCCTGGGTGCCTCCCAAGCAGATCAAGCAATTCAATTGTCTCACTTATCCAGAGGGCCTGATCCAGCTGGGAGCTCCACAGCCTTTGGTTCATAATTCATGTGCTTCCATTCGTTTGGCTATTTGTCCCTGTGCTTTTTGCAATCTTGGATTCAACAATTCATACTCTTGCAAACCTTCCTCTTTCTCGACAGTTGGACACCTGGAGCTCCACCTGGGGCCTGGCTGAGGATCTCTGCATCCACTACCATCAGTTATTGGATGAGAGTTCCAGCACAACAGTTAGGGTGTTTGGCCATCTGATCACCAGACTAGGTCAGATCAGGCTTTCTCTCGACCATTGCCAGCAGTCTACCGAGGATGTATCATTGTGGATTTTTGGGGACCTGTCCAGCACTCTGCCTATTCCTGTTCTCATGTGGTCTTCATTTATCATGGTCTGTTATTCCTTCTTCTCCCTTTCTGTTCTTGATCCAGCTGGGATCTCCTGCTCCCCTAAGCTTTCTTTCCCTCAAATCTTGCCCTTCATTACTCCCACTGTCATCCAGGTTGTTCATGTAGATCTCATCCATTTCTCTGTCATTGGGTGATCCTTGGGTCTTTCCATTTTTATTGGGAAATAATTCAGAAAGTTCAATTAATTGAGTATTATTGCAAAGAGCTTCTTCTAGTCCATCTTTTATTCATATGAACATTATTTAATTGTCCTAAATATTAATAACAATGAAAAGTAAAGTGCAATATGCAAATTTTCTCACAGATGTCTGTCTTTGAAGAAAGTAACATTTAAACATGGATTAATGAATAATTAAAAAATAAATCTTACCCATATTAGGAAAAAAACTATCACCTCTAAAATAATATTTTAGTGTATGATAATATTTTACACATTGTAAGATATAATTAAAACCTTGCTCAAATTCACACAAAATATTTTATAAGGAAAGCTTGAGTCAGGAACTTTTCTTTCTTTTTTTGTATATGTGTGTGGTATGTGGTACTTGGATAGAATGCAGATCTAGAGCTATTTTTAGTACTTGAGGACTGCTCTATCATTGAGATCATACACACACACACACACACCACATACTTCTGCATTCTTTTCAGATATGTGCAGTAGGTTAAATATCACATTACTGTTAACTTTGGTAAAGAAAATAGAATGGTTATACAAATTGTAAAGGGAATGAGAACATTGTCAATTTTCTCACTTTTAAAAGTTCTTTTTCCCTGAATGTTTAGAATCAAAGCTCTACAGTATTTGGATTTTACTGGCTGCATTTATTGGCAGGTGTTGTAGTTTGTTCTGAATATAGACTATGTATATTTGGGGTGTGTGTTTGTGTGTGTGTGTTTAATAATGGCAGTCTTTTTACTGAAATCTTTTTACTTAGCACGGTGTCAGCTACAGAGAGTAGCACTTCTGTAATCCCAGTTAGCACACGATAAATTGATGCCGTGAATTTGAGATCAGCCTGAACAATGAAGCATAACCTATCTCCCATTTTCTGAATAAAAACCAATAAATAATAAATAATGTCGGGTGCATATGTACAGCCTGTATCTATGTTCACATATGTGCATACCCATTGCAGAATATTTTCAGTGTGTATGTGAACAAGAGTGTGAAAACAAATGAGACAAGGTTAAATGTAGTAGGTGGGGTTTCAGTATTCAAATTCTGGGGCAATCTGGAAGAATAAAGATTCATGAGTCACTAACTTTGAGAGTAGATTCAATGTGTTTGTCATCCTATCTTTTAAAAGTGCCTGGAAATGATAGTTTCTCAATAAATATTAATATCATTGATGGTTTGTAATGGAGAATGCTCATCCTTGTTGTTTTAGCTTGATTTCCTTCCTAAAAGGAAGTCATTTTTAAAATTACTAATCTTTGTAGTTATGACATAGCTTTCCTCTTAGGCTTTTCTTTTATATAATATTCAAATTTTTATTGTAGCTCTATGCTTCAGTACTAGCAGACAAGTTGTGAACTGACTAATCACAAACTTTCCTTCCCCACAGCAGCAACCTTGCTTTTATACTCTTTCATACACAAAGAAAACTCTTTCACAAACTTGGTAACTTTACTACTTCATTCAGTGAGCATCTAAATTTTTCCTGTGCATAGTGCTGGTGAACATTATGCAATGAACTAACAATCTCTTTATTTTTCTAAGTCTAGGGAAGCTGCTTGCTTAAATTTCAATAAAAGTTTAAACACACAGAGACATTATATGTATATATATATATATAATGTATGTATATTATATATTAAAATCTATAAAATCATTAAAAGCAATTCAGAAAGTAGTAAAAGGCAGCGAGGCACGAATTTGAATGTTAGTGCTGGTGGAGGAATGTAAATCTAAAGAAACTATTGAATTTCAGGTTGTATCATTTTAAAAAATTATCTTGTTTAATTTCTTTGTTTTCCAAACAATTCTGCCTGACAATATCATGAGAAATAAATTTTAGAACACTTTTCCAGTACCCTATGCAATTAGTCTGTGGTAACGCACACACCTAAATGGATAACCAGAATTATCCTTTCTTCTCTGTTATGCGACTGATATCAGATTTGCTTTATATGCATTGGAAAATCCCAACATATTAGAAAGGTTAAAAATCAAAGTCAATATGAAACTATGATAATACTTCTTTTCTTTTTGTATGAAACTCTTTTAAAAATTAATTGACTTTTATTTAAAATTTTTAGATGAAATGTTTAGATATTTTTCTTCCACCTAACTCATATCTCTCCTCACAGATCTTACCACACCTCCCATCTACCCAACTTCATTTTCATTCTCCAGCTCTCTTTCTCTCTTTCTTCCTTTCTCACTCTCTCTCTCTTTCCCAAAATAAAAACCAAATATTAAAATAGACAAAGTGAATTAAAAATATAATTATTTTTTATTTTTATTTTTTTATTCTAGCAAACAACTTTTTCTCCCTTTTTTTATTTATTATACTTGAGTTTTAATTTTACACATCAGCCATGGGTTTCCCTGTCCTCCCCTCTACTGATCCCACCCCCACCTTCCTCCCAGCCCCTCCCCTCCATTCCCATCTCATCCAGGGTCAAGACTCCCCTGGGGATTCAATTCAACAGCATTTCACTATGTAACACAGTCTGTTCTGGAACTCACTATCCTCTGCCATCAGAAGAATGAAAGGCACTTGAATGTTTGGACTGTAGTTATGTACTAACAATTTTTATTAATTCAGGTACTCCAAAATTTTGGAAAGAGATAGAATAATAACTTTTTTTTAAACAAAAACTGTTTTTGCCTAAGAAAATTACATTTTCTAAACAGGCATTATTGATTTAACATGTAACTATTATATCATGGTATTAAATTAAAGTGATAATTACATCTAAGCAATTCTCAATGCTGATATTTAATATGGTGAATATCAATAAATAAATACATACTACAAGTAAAGCTTTTTAAAAGCCTGTCTGTTTCTTATCAGATTGTTAAGACAGTGGAGATGAAAATGTTGACAATGACTTTACTTAATCTTAATTTCATTTTCAAAGGAACCATAATATGTGTATTATATATTAAGAAGCAAAGATCCCCAGAGTCACAGCAAAATTATGAAAATTCACACAGCTAGAAAAAACAACAGATATTTGCTGAAGACTTTCCATATTGCTACATTCTTGTATTGGCAGATACATAGAGTTGATCAAAATAATTTCCCTTTATGACAGATCTACGCAAGAAAAAAACAAAGTTTTTCCTTCATTCCTTTAGAAATATGTGACTACAGGTAGTAAATTTGGAGGTTCAAGAGAGTATGCTAGTGTTGGGATGAACATCTAGATGAAAGGAACAGAAGAAGAGACAATTCACAAGTAACACAGGGCTTCACAAATGTGTCTAATACTGTTGACAACAATATACAGCCAATTCAAAATAGGAAATACAGATTTTCTACATTGATATCAATCTAGGTGGGCATGCATAAGCATGAAAATGGGTGTCTTAGTTATGGTTTCTATTGCTGTGAAGAGACATCATGACCATAGCAACTCTTATAAAGGAAAACATTTAATTGGGGCTGGCTTATAGTTTTAGACATTTAATCTGTTATCATCATGGCAGGAAATATGGTAGCATGCAGGCAGATATAGTGATGGACAAGGAGCTGAGAGTTCTACATTTTTTTTTAAGAAAAAATTTTTATTCATTTTACATACCAATCACATATCTCCCCCTTCCCTCCTCCTGCCCTTCTAGCTTCCCCTCCCCCAACCCACTCCTCATTCCCTCCTACAAGGAGGTAAGGCCTCCCATGGGGTGTCAGCAGAGCCTGGTACATTCAATAGATACAGGTCTAAGCCCTTCCCCCTGCCTCAAGGCTGTGCTAGGTGTCCCAACATAGGTAGTAGCCTCCAAAAAGCCAGCTCATGCACCAGGGATGGATCCTGATCCTACTGCTAGGGGGCCCCTTAAGCAGATCAAGCTATGCAACTGTCTCACTTATGCAAAGGTCCTAGTCCAGTCCTGTGAAGGCTTCACAGGTGATGTTCTCAATTTCATGAGTTCCCTTTAGTTTGGTTTCTTTGTCTCTGTAAGTTTTCCCTTCATGATCTTTATGTCTCTTGCTCATAGAATCCCTCTTCTCTCTCTTCAACTGGACTACTGGAACTCAGAATGGTGTTTGGCTGTGGATCTCTACATCTGCTTCCATCAGTTACTGGAGAAAGGCTTTATGATGGGTATTCACCAATCCGATTACTGTGGTAATCCAGCTCAGGCACCCTCTCCACTATTGCTAATAGTCTAAGATGAGGTCATCCTTGTGGATTCCTGGGAACTTCCCTAGCATCCAGTTTCTCCCTATCTCCACGATGTCTCCCTCTCATGGTGTGTCTTTCATTGCTTTCCCACTCCATCACTGTTGCAGCTTGACCATCCTGTTCCCTTATGTTCTCATCTCTCACTCCCTATCCTCTGTAACACAAATCTTTAAAAAGGTGTTATTAATAAAAACAAACCTGGAGCCAGGTATTGCGGCAAATGCTAAAAGATCAGAGAAACAGAACAAGCTACAGCTAACCTCACCTCTCCAGCTTCTCAGACTGGAAGCCTCTGGGGTCTTCATCCAAATCGATCTCAGCTAAACTGCTGCTAAAAGCCTAAAAGCTTAAAAGCCTCTAGTTCCCAGCCCTCATGCCTTATATACCTTTCTACTTTTTGCCATCACTTCCTGTGATTAAAGGCATGTGTCTTTCTCAAGCAAAGACATGAGATCTCAAGTGCTGGGGTTAAAGGTATGTATCACCAAACCTGGCTGTTTCCAGTGTGGCCTTAAACTCACAGAGATGTGCATGGATCTCTGCCTCTGGAATTCTAGGATTAAAGGCGTGTGCTACTACTGGACATGAGCAGGACATTGTTCCAATAAATAAATGGACAGCAGTTGTGGTTACTTACACATGACCTACAAAGTTCAAACTATGCAACATTCCCCCATGGATGGCAGAGGTCTCAGGAGGCCCCACCTCAGCTGAGGATTTACTAACAATTGACAGATCCTGGGAAGGGAAAATACACTTTCTTCAATTGCATGTCTGCTAGTAATTTTACTATGCTTCATTGGATGGCCTTACACAAATACCAGAAGCACTAATTGATTCAGGGAGAAGAGAGAAGGAGGAAGAAAAGGAATAAGAGAAGGAGGAGTAAGATGTAGGAAGAGGAAATAATAAGATTGCGAAAGGGAAGGAGGTATTTTCTAGGAGAAGTGGAAAGCATGTAGCGGGGTGGATATAGGCTGAATACATTATAATCCTGTATTTAATTCTCTAAGAATAAATAAAAATTAACATATATATTGAAAATGAGACCTCAGGTGAAATCTATCTTATGCATATACTCATTTAAAGCTTAAATGTAAAATGTGAAACTATAAAATGTTTACAGAGACAAAACCAAAGTAATCAATATAGAGGGAAAAGCAAAAGTGTCTGAACTATGCAACACACCTGAACCAAAAGGAAACTTATGACCTGAAACTTATGCCATCCTTTAAAATATTTCTCAGTGAAACTCCTTATGAAAAATGTGAATAGACAATCTGTAGATGAGGTTTTATGTTTTTAAACACTGCATTCTAATGAAGAATAATAAATAGAACAAAGAAATTCAACACTAAAACAACATGATTAAAAATGACATTGTGAAACCTTTACTGACATAAATATGTACTTACAAATGAGCACATTGTTTACATTGATCAAAATGTACAGGAATTAAAAAGACATTGAGTATCATTTTCTAACAAAAATGCAAATTATAACCATGAGTTATCATAACACAACTATCAGAATGTCTAAGATGAAAAATAACATCAACAGTCTATACAATTCTGGAAGTAGTGTGTAATGTCTCATTCACCCTTGAATTGGTATTAAGAGTTACTTTAAATGTATTTATATGTGTATGGACATACACATATAAATACATGTATATATTACTACTAGACATTTTAGTACTACATAAACTATGAAGTGCAACAGTACTTCTTTATGGAAGCTTAGTTATACAATAGAATCATTACACAATAGAAACATTTGTAGCAGATTAATTCACCATAACCTGAAACAGACATCATATATCTGGGGAACATTTAAATGAACTGCAGTACATTCCACTCCTGAAGTATTACTCAGTAGTTAAAAAGAGAAATCAGTGATATATAAAACAGTCTCTACAAATGTCCAAACAACTATGCTGAGTGAAAAAGTTGATATCTAATAATTAAATATTATGTAATTCTATTTCTATAATAATTTTGAACTTAAAAGTTATAGAAAAAAAGAACTGATTGGGTGGTTGACAGAAGTCAGAAAATAGTAGGTGTGGCTACTCCAGGGGAACCTGGGGTTTCTTAGTGGTGGTAGTAGGACTCTTTCTGTTCCCCAGCACATCACTTAAATGGCTTCATGGTTTTATTGCTATATAATGTTACAAGTTACTACCATTGATAAAAATTGGGTAATGGGTGCAAGAATTTTGTCTGTATTATTTCTTACACTTTCTTGCAAAACTACACTTGTTGCAAACAGAATGAGTTAAATAATGAGCAAAAAGGGCTGTCTGAAAGTATGGCTGTGTCTTTGTCAAGTGTCAAATCATTGCAGTGGGGCTCTGCATATGCTGATTAGCTAAATTTAGTCCTCTCTGTTGTAGATTAACATCAAATCATCATCTCTACATGATAAATATGCCATTTTACCTGAAAATTTATAAAATATAAGATAATTTAGTGAACTAACCAGTCATGCAAATTAACTAGAAAAAAGAAATTTGGGATGAGAATGGAAAGTAATTTAGCCAGGAGAACAAGAGAGGACTGGGCAATTTAGTCTTCAAGAGGGTAAAATTGAGAAAGAATAAACATGATCAAATTTATATCAGAATGGAAAAGCTAAGCTTTGATTGTAGCTTTATAGACACAGAGTAAATGCCTATCTTCACATAGATCCACAGGCACAATAGTGAGATATATGGAAGGGGTTATCTTTTCCAACTAAGACAGAACTATTAAGTGAACAAATAGACATCCCTATGACTTGTACTGACTGTCATAGTGCTTTCAATAAACTATTTTTAAAATGACGGCATCATAACAAAGAAAACATCAAGAATCTGTTAAAGGTCAGAAAGTGCCAAGGACACAATGCTACTAAATACTACATGAGAGCCAAATGGGATTCTGGAGTAGAAAAAGAGGTGCATTAGAAGAAAATTGGTGAAATCAAAGACAGTAAATTAACTGCATCAACAATAACACTTAGCATTAATGTCTCATTCTTGACAGATGTGGCACAATTATATAAAATGCTATCAGCAGGGAAGTCTGAGTGACAAATATGTGGATGCTCTTATAGTTCTGAGACTACTCTGTAAAACAAAACTATTTCTAAATTATTCACTGTTAAATTTCTACCCTAGTCTTTCTCCAGTCAACTACTAGGTGTTGTAGCTAGGCATTTAAAATGCTGCTCCAGCCCCTGCTTCCCTTCCAAGCTCCCTTCTGTTGCCTCACTGACTTCACACAAGTGTTAGTATAGAAAACCTTACAATTTTTCAGATGTGTCAACCAGGGACAACAGCTGTGTTCTTTTACAAGGCTTGCCACTGTGATGTGAGCTGACATCTGTTCCTCTTATGTGACAAACCTATTAGGTTTAAGCACTCAGTTTGGAGCAGGACTTTTTCATGAGCCTTCTGTTGACTGTCTCAGCAGTATTGGTAACACTTCTGTTTTCATCACTGTAACTTATATTTAGCAATTTGCTCAGCTGTGAGTAGATCCTCATGAGCATCAACATGGTTTCCTTCCCCATGAAATGTGAGGAAGAAGTGTGTAAGGAGAAGACCACATAACTTCACCTAGAATATATCTGCATTTCAATTTCTCCATAGTTTTGAAATGTAACCTGAGGCATCACACTCAACTCTTAAAATTCTTACTCCTCGGAAATTCTGTGGAATTAATAGGTTAAAATTATTTCTTATCAAAATATTTAGCTGCTGGAAAATTTAATACATT